>NC_090650.1:81028788-81355373 GCF_040937935.1 Hyperolius riggenbachi
ATCAGCATACACACGTACTTTTGCTAACGATCGTCATTACAAAAAATCCGCCAGGACGGATTTCCAGTTTGCAACGACTTCAGTCGCTGATCGTTACCCTTAACGATCGTTAGCGGTTATTTTGTAACGATCGTCGTTATAAACGATCGTTAGTCGTTCGTTACCAACGACTTTAGTCGCATGTCTGTATGCCCCTTTAGTCTGGTTATGGTTAATGTAAAGTTATCAGTTATATGTAGAGCTATATAAGGGCCTGTTTCCACTACACGCAGATTGGATGCAGAATGGATTCAGAAAAACTGACTCCAATGAATGCCTATGGGCCTGTTTCCACTATACGCAATTTTTCGGATGCAGATTTTCCCATAGGCATTCATTGGAGTCAGTTTTTCTGCATCAATTCTGCATACAGTCTGCGTGCAGTGGAAACAGGCCCTTAGGCAAAATCAAGACCAACAGTGGTTCAACTGATAATTTACTATTTATTAATTAACATTAATAGGGAACTTTGCTATTACTCACACAATTTTAATATTTGATGCAGCCATGCAAGGTAAGCTCCCCTTGGAATGTCAGTCACATGGCCTGGAACAGAAAACTGAACCTGCAAGGGGAGTGGGTGTTCCCCAGCTTGTGAGATCTTTTCACTCCCTAGAACAAAGCTATTGCCTGATCCCACCCACTTTATCAGAGCCCTTTTACATTTAATGCGCTGGTATGCGTTAGTATGCGTTAGAACACATTGGTATGTATTTTTCCCGTAGCCGTGCATTGTGAAAAAGCTTTCAGTTAAAAACGTGTATAGCAGGAACTGTGCCATAGGAAACCATGGACATTACTTTGAAAATCCATTTTCTTTCAGTTATAACTAAGAGCAACTAATAAGTGTAAAATTACCCTCAGTCTACTTTTGACAAATTGACTGTTTGTGGCCAACACTGCAGCTCAGCAGAGTCACCCACTTTCATGCCCAGTTCCTCTTTGCTCACAGTTTAGTAAAACATTTAGGGGTAAATTAAAAAAAAGAATGGTAAACGCAGATGTTACAATTACTAGCATTTACACAGTGAGCTATTTAAATTGCATACCTTGCTATATACATGCATCACTTAAAGGGGCACTACAGCGAAAAACTGTAAAATGTAAAATATGTGCAAACATATACAAATAAGAAGTACATTTTTTTTCCCAGAGTAAAATGAGCCATAAATTACTTTTCTCCTATGTTGCTGTCACTTACAGTAGGTAGTAGAAATCTGACAGAAGTGACAGGTTTTGGACTAGTCCATCTCTTCATAGGGGATTCTCCGCAAGGCTTTTATTCTTTATAAAGATATTCCTTAACCTCCTTGCCGGTTATCCCGAACTCAGTTCGGGGTAACCTGCGCAGGAACATTTCTCAGGCCCCGCTGGGCCGATTTGCACTTTGCTAGCTGCGTGTAGTACGCGATCGCCGCCGCTCGCCGCCGATTCGCCGCTACCCGCCGCGCCGAGCCGCCCCAGACCCCTGCGCAGCCTGGCCAATCAGTGCCAGGCAGCGCTAAGGGGCGGATCGGGATTCCCTCTGACGTCACGACGTCCATGACGTCGGTGACATCATCCCGCCCGGTCGCCATGGCCGGGGAAGCCCTGCAGGAAATCCCGTTCTCAACGGGATTTCCTGCATACTCTGATCGCCGAAGGCGATCGGAGTGGGTGGGGGGATGCCGCCGCTCAGCGGCTATCATGTAGCGAGCCCTGGGCTCGCTACATGATTTAAAAAAATAAAAAATAAAAAAAAGTGCGGCGCTGCCTCCTTGCCGTATTTTTTAGAACGGCAAGGAGGTTAAATAGGATTTAATGATGCTGGCCAGCTTCCCTGCTCCCTACACAGTTTTGGCAGTTGGATAGAGCAACTGCCATTCACCAAGTGCTTTTGAAAATAAATATATCCCTGAGAATCCCCTATAAAGAGATGGACTAGTCCAAAACCTGTCGCTTCTGTCATTTCTACTACCTACTGTAAGTGACAGCAACATAGTAATTTATGGCTCATTTTACTCTGGAAAAAAATGTACTTCTTATTTGTACATGTTTGCACATATTTTAAATTTTATAGTTTTTCGCTGTAGTGCCCCTTTAAGTTGGCTATTACTCCAGCAATATTAGTGTTGAATGTGTAAAGCGAGCTCCGCAGTTTGCGTAACTCACAATGTAAATAGCGTAATTACTGGTAAACTTAACATACACTGTCTGAACTTGATAAATTTACCATTCTTTTGTGAATTTACCCCTTAAAGAGGATCTGTATTGTTAAAATCGCACAAAAGTAAACATACCAGTGCGCTAGGGGACATCTCCTATTACCCTCTGTTACAATTTCGCCGCTCCTTGCCGCATTAAAAGTAGTTAAAAACAGTTTTAAAAAGTTTGTTTATAAACAAACAAAATGGCCACCAAAACAGGAAGTAGGTTGATGTACAGTATGTCCACACATAGAATATACATCCATACACAAGCAGGCTGTATACACCCTTCCTTTTGAATCTCAAGAGATCATTTGTGTGTTTCTTTCCCCCTGCAGCTATCTTCCACTGAAGTGTCAGGCTGTTTCTTCCTGCAGAGTGCAGACAGCTCTGCCTGTATGTAATTCCTCAGTATGTGAAAGCCCAGCCAGCTCAGAGGAGGATTTATCCAGCTTGTAAAAGATAAGAGAGCAGAGAGAAGCTGCTCTAATCTAAATAACACACAGGCAGTGTGCAGAGAGGGGCCTGGAGGGGGGAGATGCATCACAGAACCACAACACTGAAGAACTTGGCAGCCTTCCAGTCACAGGCCGACAAGTCTGACAAGAGAGAGATAAGTTGATTTATTACAGAGATGGTGATAGTAGAACGTGTTGCAGTAAGCCAGAACACATTAGAATAGCTTTTGGAACTTGTAGGATGATAAAAAACAGGATGCAATTTTTGTTACAGAGTCTCTTTAAAGAAAAACTTTACTGGCTATAACTCAATTAGTAAGATTTCGTATTGATTTATAATATTCATTTACAAATGATTTAGTCAATGTTTGCATATTATAAAATCTTATCTCACCCTAACAGCATTTTTCCTGTTGGAAAGGTGAATCAGGCAGTTGATTTCCTAGAGTGCACTGGGGCAGAAGGCTGTGTGATGTCATAGCCTAGTATTCAGCAATAGACATGAGGAGTTTCTGATGCTGAAACAAGTATAATTAACCACTTCCAGTCCAGTGTTATACAAGCACATGTGCACACTGGCGAAGCCGGCATCTGCAACGAAGGGGGGGCACCAGCTGGGAACCAAGCTGTTTCGAGGTAGAGGTAGGCTTCCAGGGGCTGGAAGAAGCCCCAGGTAAGCAGATCTTGTTTGTTTGTTTTTTACCCCGGACTTGTCCTTTAAGGTGAAAACAACCCGTGGGCTGAAGTGGTTAATGTAAAAAATGGCTATCCTGAATAATTTTTTAAGTTCTCCTACAGCTCTTTAACTTTTTTTTAATTTTATCTCTTGATTTATTTTATTAGGTTTAGGTGGCTTCATACCATTGCTCACTATGTAGAAGATCCCGGATCTATCAGGTGAACAGTGCCCTCTTTTATCGCTTTGGAGTGGTAAATCTCATGACTCCTCCCCCGTCTGCCACTGCCCATGCCGGGCTCCAGAGAATGGGGAGCAGTAGCTCCACTTTTGCTGCAACCAACTGTCTGATCAAGGTCTGCAGAGACCACAAGGGAGGAATTAACTGGATGAGCCTAAGTCCCGACGGGAGCCATCTGCTGACCGCCAGCGAGGATTGCACAGCCCGTCTGTGGAGGACATCTGACAATCAGTGCTGCAGGCTCCTACAGGGTGAGTGGGCAATCTCGTTTCACTTACATAACTACAAATATCCATATACGTTTACTGATTATTTTATTAGATGCACCTGCTCATTCATACACGATTTCCATTTAATTAATCCCGTGGCAGCAGTGCAGTGCATAAAATCATGCAGATACAGGCCAGGAACTTCTGTTTATCTAGCCTGCCAACCCATGCTATTTTATGGCACAGTCATCAGCAAAGCACAGCCTGCTATTAATTAACTCTCTTTCCGGTATGCCAGAGTGTAGCTTTGGGTTACTTTTAGCAGCAATTAGCAGTAACCCCGAGCTACACTGGGAGGGCTGGATGCAGAGTGTGCAGTGGAGCTGTAGTATCACTCACCTCCCCACGATCCAGCCACAGAAGCCCGTTTTCTCCATGTTCTCCAAGGCTGCCCCTCTCTATGCTGAGATTGCCGTCTGTCACATGACAACAGAGGGTGATCTCAGCGCAGTGACAGAGGCACCTTCGAAGACAGGAGGTAGACTTGCAGCGTGTGACTGGTTCCTGGGGAGGTGAGTAATGTACACTTCGCTGTGCTTTCTGTATATTAGGGGGGGGGGGGGGGGGGCAATGCTACAGTTAGCATTTCCATAAGATCCCTGCACCCTTTATGCTATTGGGTGCCGAAATGTAATTTCACTGCCACTAATCTAGTGCCTCCGGATGCAGAAATGTACCTTCCTTGCCGCATATCATTCGGGAGGGGAAGTGTCTTAAGCGTTAGGCACCACCGAAGGGGGGTGGTCTTTGGCTTAGGCACCACCGGGGGCAGGGCCGGTTTAAGCAACAATGGGGCCCCAGGGCAAAATTAACCTGGGGGACCCCCCCAACATATACCCCGTAACAAAAATCGGCATTAGGGGGACCTTTTTTGGAGCTGGTATAGTTAGGGTGTGAAGTCCCAATCCGTCAGAGCTCCACATTCTGGCTATCCCAGCCTGCATGGGGGACAAGGGGTTAAAAAGTTTCAGGAGGGGGGACCCCACATAATTTTTTTTTTTTTTAATTCCCACACTCTAAACATAAAAAAAAATTGGGAAAATAGGAAAAAATGCCAGGGATCTCCATACAGCCATATTGCGGCTGTATAGTGATCCCTGGCCAAAGCGCTGCGGCTGCGTATAGACCCCCTGGAAACCCCGTCAGGAAATTTATTGCGCTTTCGTTTGATGCATGTAAAATTACACTACCGTTAGGTTTGCTACTAAAAGATATTTACCGCATTTAAAACTATACTTTTTTCCTTCTAAACTTTAAAATCGATTTTCTCAAAAACTATAAGGTCTTTTTGAAAAATAGTTTTTTCCTCTTATTCCTAATGATCTCCTTAAAGGAAAACTTAAGTCAAATAAAAAAAATGACATTTACTCACCTGGGGCATCCCTCAGCACCCCGAAGCTGGATGGTGCCCTTGCAGCCCCGCTCCGATCGTCCTGTCCCCGCCGGCGGCTACTTCCGGTTCGGCGACAGCCGCCGACAGGCTGGGAACGTGGCTGATTTTCCGCGTTCCCAGACGCTGCTATCACCCTCTATGCTGCTATAGCGTATATATAGACGCTATAGCAGCATAGAGGGTGATAGCAGCGGCTGGGAACGCGGAAAATCAGCCGCGTTCCCAGCCTGTCGGCGGCTGTCGCCGAACCGGAAGTAGCCGCCGGTGGGGACAGGACGATCGGAGCGGGGCTGCGAGGGCACCATCCAGCTTCGGGGTGCTGAGGGATGCCCCAGGTGAGTAAATGTCATTTTTTTTTTGACTTAAGTTTTCCTTTAACATATCCTGCAAATTTAGGGTTTCTAGCATTTAAGGTAGATTTGCTATTAACCATTAAAGTCGGCAGGTTTTTAAATGTGTTTTTTTTTTCCTTTGAAACTTTAAAATCGATTTTCTCAAAAACTATAAGGCCGATTTGAAAAAATGTTTTCCTCTTGTAGCCACTGGGGGGCCCTACAAGCTCTGGGGCCCTGGGGCAGCTGCCTCTTTTGCCTTCATGGTAGCGCCGGCCCTGACCGGGGGGAGGGGGTCTTAGGGTTAGGCACCACCAGGGGGGTGGTTAGGGTTAGGCACCACCAGGGGGGGGGGGGAGGGAGTGGGGTTAGGCATTGGTAAAGGGAGGGTTCTATGTGAGAGTAGTGTTAGGTTTAGCCATAGTAAAATATTGGCAAGCATTACCAATATTTTACTGTCAGAATCCAGCAGTAGAATGTCACTAATTGTAGTGATATTCTACTAGCGGCAATCCCCTGCGCCCTTTTTTTCATGTATACTTTTCTACCTAGAGGCAACCAGAAAAAGTTGCATTTAATTTAGCTTCCCTGGAACCCTCAACACTCTAAGCAACAGTTAGATGTCCCTTATTCTAAAAAGTGTCTGTTTTAGTTCCTCTTCAGCATAATCCGGACCGTTAGCTATTTTTTGTAACAATAAGTACTTGAACTAGTTTTATGGCTTGAAAATATATGGCATTTTGCATAGCTCATGCTGTGTCTAACCTGCAGACATCAAGAGAAATATGCAACACTGAATAACTAAATGCAGCATTCCATTGTGCGATTTGCGTCCTATGATGTTGGTGGTCTAATCCTATTATGCAGCTGTAATCCCGCGCAGTATTAGGAAAGGACACCATGCAAGCCTTGTAAAGCTGGGCAGTGGAATAAGGATTGCTGGGAGCCAGGCAGACTTGTCTCAGGAGATTAATTTCCTACTTTTTTCCAGTTAACAATTCCAGAAGCCAAATGTTACTTTAATCAAGATTCATTATGTAATTAAAGGCCTTGTTTGGCCGTAGTGCCAAAACACCATCTTGGCTGAATGTTCACGTTTTCTAATGTTGATGCCGGGCTGGTTTTATATACAAGATGATTTTATATACAAGCCTGTGCTGCAAAGTAATTGGACTGACATATGAATCATAGGAGGACATGGAGGACTCCATGCTAAGTGGACGAGCACTGGCACAAACCAGCCTGCAATCTGGCAGCGCTAGCAGCAAAGGGAGCAGCTTGTTCAATAAAATCCACATGCTAACTAATCTTCTGTGTTTCTGATTAAGTGTACCACCTGATGCAGTAATCGCTGCAAGAGATGTGATATTTTCTGACACATCCCATATATAGCGGATGGTCCAAAGCACAGCGCTGGCACTGAATATTCAGTCCTGACGGAGAAAGTGACGTTAATGCTGCATACAGCTGAGCCAGAACTTCTCATGCAGTATAACTAGCTCATCTGGAAAACAATGGAGCAGTCCTTGACACAAACCATATGGGTAGCTTTCTGCAGATAAGGAACAATACTAGGAACCAGCGTCATGTATTATATTATTATTCTGTAGTTATATTGTGCTGACATCTTCTGCAGCGTTTACTGAGTACATAGTCATGTCACTAGCCAGCCCTCAGAGATTAAAATCTAATCCCTACCATAGTCATAGTCCAATGTCCTACCATATTATTATTATTATTATGTATATATAATGTATAATAACAAGCTCTGAGCTTTTGGGCACCTCCATCTGTTGTTTTTCATGTTTAGTCTCCCCTGTTGGAGGATTAGAATGTTATGCTATACTCATAAAGCTCTTTTTTGTTTAAATCCCAATCAGAATCTCAATACAAAAGTTTGCTTTCTTAAAACAGAAAGAATTTGCGATAATTCAGGTTGGAGTGAGCTTGAGATGTCTCCCAGTGCATCACTGCTGAATATATGCAAATTAACCATTGTACCCTTAGAAGCTAAACACACCTCCAGAACCGCTGGAATGCAATGATGTGTCAGCTTGTTAATTTGTACAGAGCCATAATAATCCAACATGCATACAGACTGTTTCGGATTGTTTGATCCTCATCAGTGCATGGCATGGATTAATTTGGCTCTATGGAGTAGGGCTTGTAAATCCGAGAGGCACAGACTAACCAGCAAGCTCATGGTGACCCAGAACTCATTGGAGTGTGTAAGGGACTACAATGGTCCTATAAGGGACTACAATGGTTAATTTGCATATATTCAGCAGTGATGCCCTGGGAGACATCTCAAGCTTACTCCAATCTGAATTATCGCAAATTCTTTCTGTTTTAAGAAAGCAAACTTTTGTTTTTCTTAACATCTTAGTAAGGGGGCTTTTAGGACCATTGTAGTCAGGGCCGGGCCGAGGCATAGGCTGGAGAGGCTCCAGCCTCAGGGCGCAGTGTAGAAGGGGGCGCACAATTCATTCAGCTGTCATTCCTAATTGTGTATGAAGCAGAAATAAATAAGAAAAGGGTATACATAGCAGTGACTGCAAGCCATATAACTAGATATTAAGGTGTTGGGGAGGTTATGGGCCCTGTGACCCTCTTAGTCTAATAGCAATCAGTGTGTGACAGCTGGGGTGGGAGGGATGGAGGGGCGCACTTTGGTGTCTCAGCCTTGGGTGCCGGAGGACCTTGTCCCAGCTCTGATTGTAGTCCCTTATACACTCCAATGAGTTCTGGGTCACCATGAGCTTGCTGGTTAGTCTGTGCCTCTAGAATCTCAATACCAAGGCGATACCGGTAGTTGTTGGCGTAAGCAACCTTGACTTGTGAGTATGTACGTATTAGACTATACAATAGTCTAAATACATACTACAGCTAATAAATAGCTGCCCCCTCCCTCTCCCCCCCGACATTGACCATAGACTATGATAGGATATTAGACAATGACTATGGTAGGAATAAAGGTAGCCATACACTGGTCGATTTGCCATCAGATTCGACCAACAGATAGATCCCTCTCTGATCGAATCTGATCAGAGAGGGATCGTATGGCTGCCTTTACTGCAAACAGATTGTGAACCAATTTCAGCATAAAACCGATCACAATCTGTGGTGCTTGTGCTTCCACCACTCCCCCCACCCGCATGCCCGCATACATTACCTGCTCCGCCGGCGCGACTCCAGTCCCCAGGTCTCCGCTGTCTTCTCCGCTCTGGTCTGGTCTCCGGGTCCGGCATGCTTCACTTCTTCCTGCCCGGCAGGAAGTTTAAACAGTAGAGCGCAGCGGTGACCGGGGGAGTCGCGCCGGCGGAGCAGGTAATGTATTGCCACTCTATTGCGTCTGTTGCCGGGCACTCGAACGCCACTAGCGACGCGCTCCCTACCCGCGGGCGATCGACGGTAATTTCCCGCATGGAGCAATCGACGGGATCGATCTATTTCGGGACGAAATAGATCGAAATTTAGCGTGTAGCATGAACGATGTGACAGCAGATTCGATCCCAGTGATCGAATCTGCTGTCGATCGGCGGGGAATCGGCCTAGTGTATGGCCAGCTTTAGAATGTGAGCTCCCCGGAGAGAATGACATGGCAGCATGCTCTGTAAAGTTAATACATGAAAGTCCTCATTCCTACTCAGTTGGACTAAATCAGTCATTAACCACTTCACCCCAAAGGCGTTTTTACCCTAACGGACGAGCGAGTTTCACCTTTCAGTGCTCATCCCTTTCATTTGCCTATAGCTTAATCACAACTAATCACAATGAAATGATCTATATCTTGTTTTTTTTCACCACCAATTAGGCTTTTTGGGGTTGATATTTGTTTTTAGTAATTACCTTATTTTCTATGCATTTTAAAGGGAAAAAATGAAAAAATACACAATTTCTCTAATTTTATCCCCTATAGTTTTAATATAAACACTGCTACTGTACATAAAACCCACATTTTATCTGCCTAGTTTTCCTGGTTATCACAAGATTTTAATTATGTCCCCTAGTACAAAGTATGGTGACAATATAGTATTTGGAAATAAAGGTGTATTTTTTCTTTGGTGGTTTTGGTGTTTTTTTTTTCACTATTTTCACGTGCGCGGGAGCGCGCACACGTGTACTCGCACAGCGGCAGCAGCACTGTCTGACTTATAAAAACGTCTTGGAGCCATTAAGAGATTTTAGCAGGACGTTTTTATAAGTCAGCTTGTCATTAAGTGGTTAAACATACCAGAGTTATGTATGGACTTTTTAAACACAGTTAAATATACGTACACTTAAACTTAGTGGTTAAGACCTAATATCTTCGTTTAAAAATCTAGTGCTAGAGCCTCAATCATGATTTAGCGGTGGGGTGTAACTGGGCTTAACAGGGCCCCCTGCAAAAATGATAGCATGGGGCCCCCTTGGTCCTCGAAACGCACGTGATCGGGAGCTGGCGAATGGCAGCAGAGAGTGTTCTGCTGTAAAGCAGCCTCTGGAAGCAGGAAAACATTACACACACTCCTGCACATGGTTTTTGTGAGCGAACAGTGAGGTTTTTTTGCTTATTGGCTGCACTTGAGGTTGGGGAGAGGGAGGAGGAGGGGCCCCCAAAGCCTCTGGGCCCTCCTGCGATGGCAGGGATTGCAGGGGTGATTGCTACGCCCATGATTAGAGGCATGCTAACATCTTGCTGTAACCAGCACTATGGCAGTATTGTTAGTTTGGCCACTTTTTGGCAAGTCTCAGGAAATGTATAAGCTATAGGCTTGCTATACACCAGCCGCTCTGGCTGTGAGCCTGGCTTCTGGGGCATACAGAGATAATTTGCATATTCAGGAGTGGTGCATCATGGAAAACCACAGTTGCTCACTCAAAGCTGAATTATCACAAATACCTTCTGTTCTAAAGAGAACCCGATGTGGGTTGTAAAAATCCTAATTGCACACAGAGGCTGGGTCTGCATATAATGCCCATCCTCTGTTGCTATATTGTTCTCCCCCAGACCGCCGTGCTAGCAACACACAGCGTGTCGCTAGCAGGCTGTTTACATGGCCACTGTCACTCTCTATTGCTCCCCCGCCTCCTCCATATCGCCGCTCTCCGCCTCCACTGAATGGAGGGAAGGGATGCAAGTGGGGAGCGGCGATATGGAGGAGGCGGGGGAGCGGCAGTGAGTGACAGTGGCCATGTAAACAGCCTGCTAGCGGCACGCTGTGTGTCGCTAGCACGGCGGTTTGATTTATGGGGGATAGCAGAGCGCAGGGGGGGTCTGGGGGAGAACAATGTAGCAACAGAGGCTGGGCATTATATGCAGACCCAGCCTCTGTGTGCAATTATAATTTTTAAAACCCACATTGGGTTCTCTTTAATTGATGTGAGAATAATATGGCGGTTGCCATATTTATTTCCTTTTAAACAATACCAGTTGCCTGGCAACCCTACTGATCTATTTGGCTGCAATAGTGTCAGAATAACACCAGAAACAAGCATGCAGCTAATCTTGTCAGATCTGACAATAATGTGAGAGACACCCGATCTGCTGCATGCTTGTTCAGGGTCTATGGCTAAAAGTATTAGTGGCAGATGGTCACCACCATAGCCAGGCAACTGGTATTGCTTAAAAGGAAATAACTATAGCATCCACCATATAGCTCTTGCTACAGTTGTCTTTTAAGAAGGAAAATTACACTTGGGTCCCTTTTGCACATGCAGGCTACACCTGCGTTGCGTTACCCTATTTTGCCACAAGGGGCCACAAAAGCAATGAAAGTCTATGGAGAATTTCACACTACTGTGGTCCCTTGCGGTGCGCCTCAAGTGTTTAATCCGGCGCAAGGGCAACAGCGTATTACCACAAGCACCTTGATTACCGCACGGTGCTTTGGGTAATGGTAGTCTATGAGCGAAGTGTGTAGTGTAAACGACGGAGCTTGGTGCATCACTGTACGCATGTGAGGACTGATGGGAATACTAGGGAATCCCAGTGACCTATTTCCTGCCCAGCAGGGAGTGCATCACTGAGAGGGGGGCAGGGCTATGCATATGACCCTGTCAGCACATACTGTTGTCAGTTGTCAGTTGCGTCAGGGGCATTTCATCCCCACAGCAACACAAAAAATAAATGTAAAACCGGCCTCAACGTTACTTATTAGTAGGAGGGCTTTAGTAGGAGGGCTTTTCTGTCTCTTTTACCCCCTATACCTTCCTAGTGGTTCTGGGTCACCGTGAGCTCTCTGGGCATTCTGTAATCCCCTTAGAGGGATACAGCCTCAGTCTTAGTACAGAAGGCAGGCACATTACAGTGTGACCACACCGTTAGACTGCAGTGCAAACTTACCCTCAGCTTGGCCAATAAATGAGCATTTACAGTTATGACAGGAATTATTCAGTTACAGACGGACACATAACAGGGAATTGGCCGAGTAATATTTTTATTCATGAAGTGTAATAGTTTACCTTGGCAGGCTTGCAATGCCTCTGCGTGCAGTAAAAATCGCAGCAGTCCTCACATGCACAGTGCCAGTGGCAGCAGAAACACAAGGTTTGCCAAAGGTGAAGTGGTCAGTGCGAGTTTAGTCAGGATTTCTGTCTTATTACTGTCTTATTACTGTCTAAGCTCCTCTGCCTTTACTGGCTGAACCTTCTATGTGTGCAGAGCAGTACTGAGATGATATTTGTACTTACCTGAGGATTCTTTTAGCCCCCGGAGTCTTTCAGGTAACTCTATGCTCCGAGTCCCCTCCGTTGTAAATCATAAATGAAAGTTTTACTGATATTTTAAGGGATTTCTATAACATACTGTATAACATTATTTGTTTTAAATAATTACCGGTAATAAAAATTACCGGTCATAATATATGTATGATCATTGGAAATATATACCCTAAAGTTTTAGTGTGCTTACCGTATACCTTAAAGCGGACCCAAACCAAACATTTTTTTTTAATTCAAAATATTTAGTTGCACCACTCTGACACATACAAAGATAAATAAACACTCCTTCAAGCCTATGAGCATTTCAGTGCATGCTTTTCACCCGTCTCTTTTCATAACTAGGGTTATGCAGGTGGCAGCCATTAGCAATTCCTCCTTTGTCGGACACCTCCTACTCCACCAGTCTGCCGGATTCTGTCCCGGCAATATGAAAGTAAGGGAGAGGTTTCTCCAATAAATGTAAAATATTTTATATATGTCATCATGCAGCTGAAAAAAGGCAGCTATTTATTATTATAATGTAGAAAATAGATTTTATTTCTGAAATCTTGTATTTTTAATTTGGGTCCACTTTAACATGTCCTAAAATGAGACCCTGATTAATTAGCTAATAAAAGTGTATGATTTATTTTATACAGTGTCTATACAATCCATAAACTAGTTACAGAGCATGTTGATTCCTGTGTGAAAAATTACTCTTCAAAAAATGACTCTTTACCCCTTAGTACGGTGCTAAGGACTGCCAATTGTTAATTTCTGTAATGGAAGCAATAGCAAAGTGACCATTTTTATTTAAATACAAAGGTAAAATCATTAAATTGAACCTCCAGACTAAAAATCTACTCAGCAGCACTGAAAAGGCTTGGTATTTCTTTAACAGTTTCACAGCATCAGAACTTCGTTTTTCTTACATAAGCCTTATTTTCAGCTGCACAAAAGCTTAAGCTCCGCCCCATGAAATAAAACTGCCCGGGCTTTTTTTCCCTGATGCTGTGCAAAGCATGATGGTATTTCCTATACTGTTATTCACGTTGCCTAGCAACTGGGAGGGGTGATCAGCACACAGGACAGTGTATAAATCTACAATACATTTATGGAAAATGTTCGACTTAAGCTGTTCTTTAGTCTTATCTCTGTTATTTTTTCATGTCATTATGTACAGGACATGGCAGCTATATCACTTTTTGTCATTTGGAGAACGAGGTGGCATTCACATGTAGTGCAGACCACACTGCCAGGAAGTGGGAGGTGTCTACAGGGCAGTGTCTGACGGTGTATACAGGACACACATCAATTGTGAACAGGTGGGTAAAGGTGTCTCCTTGAGAAGTCCCTGACATGCTGATCACCTGATCACCAGTAATGGGGTTGTTTTACCTTGGTCAGTGTGTTAACTAACAACAGTAATAGTTGCCACTAGTATAATTAGCACACCATTTTCCAAACTTTCAGGAAATCTTTGCAGAGATGCAAACAGTGGATTGTATAGATATGGACAGTCTAAAGTTGTTGGCGGCTAAGTCCACCAAAAGCCACATGATGACATAGATGTGTATAGTGCCAAGCATTCAAATAATTAGGTTGTGTTGCTTTTCTTCTTTTTCTGCCTGAAAGAGTTAAACACCAGTTACCATATGCAATTCACTTTTAGGCCCAGTGCACACCGAGCGGTTTTTGGAGCGATCCGCCGGCCGCATCCGCCTGGAAAAATGCTTGGCTAATGTATTGCAATGGGATGGTGCACACCGGCGGTTTGAGGTTTTTGCCAAGCCGCAAACGCGCCTCCTGCTGCGCGTTTGCGGTTTGCTAAAAAACCTCAAACCGTCGGTGTGCACCACACATTGAAATACAATAGCCAAGCTTTTTCACTGGCTGATGCGGCCGGTGGATCGCATACAAAATCCGCTTGGTGTGCACTGGGCCAAATATCTGCTCTCTGCTCCCAAAACCGTTAGCGTTTTGACGATCTGCTAGCGGTTTTGGTGTGCACTGGGCCTTACTCTGGAGTTTTCTCCTGGGTGATATCTTCACAACTTGCCAATAAAATACCTTTTAATTCACCAGCAAGCAAAAAAATATTCAGAATAATTGTAATAGTACTTTTTTCACCTACTTTTTGGTACTTTTTCAATTGCAGAGTGCTGAAAAGATTTTCTAAAGATAAGATGAAAAATTTTCTCCTAGGAGATAAGTCAGGAGAAAAAGTGAATTGCATATTGGCCCAGGTATGATATCCTAGGTACACAAGATACAAAAGAAGTGAACCGGAAAATCAATCAGAAAATCAATTGGAAATCAGATCGGCCCTGTTGGAAATAATCGATCTGATCTGAAAATTGTATCGTGAGTACCTAGTTTCTCTCCAATCAGGCCCTAGTGGAAATATAGCGTAATCCTTGCTGATAAGGAATTACAGCAATAAAACTCTTCTCTGTACAGAGCAGCTTCTGAGTGCAGGCAAGGATGGTCGTAGTCAGCCAACTTCGCTACGCTGGAACTACGCGTATTTTTTAAGCAAATACGCTTCGCAATCTACGGCTCCGAAATCAGCCACTTCGCTATGTTAGCATACCGTAGACTACGCGTTAAAATACGCAAGCTTCACGTAGTGCGTAGCATAGTTGATGTGACCGCTTATGCCCTTATGCGGAAAAATTTTCGCAATAATCTGCTAACTATGCGCATACATAAACTAATATAAGCATACATTCCACCATCCAATGCGGAATTGTATGCGTATAAAGGGCAATACAATTTCTGCGCATGCGCAATGACCCATATAAATGCAGTTACCGCATGCGTAGTTAACTTCGCAATACATACGTCAACTACGCGTAGCGGGCGAAGCTTCGCATATCGGGACCACAACTACGCGGAAATGCGTACGTGCAGTTCTTAAACTTCGCCTACGAACTACGATGCGTAGTTGCGTACTACGATGCGTAAATTCGCACTGGCGTAGTTTACGAGCAACCCTGAGTGCATGGGATAGATAAAAAGGTCAATGGGCCTATTTTAGCTTCTCAGGCACTAAGGGCCCGTTTCCACTAGCCACCACGCGCGGCTGCGAGATGCGCGGCGGCACTTCGGGGTCTGCGTGTCATGCACAGCTATGGGATTCGCTGCCTACCACGCGAAAACTGTGGGCAATGCCGGCCGAATCGCTAGGGTCAAGCGATTCCGCCGGCGGCGCCATTATCCCCTATGGCAAAGTTTTCCCGAGCGATTTGCCTGTGGGGAAACTCTGTGGATTCGGCCCGGTTTCCGTGCTAGTGGAAATGGGCCCTCAAAGACTTTATCAGTCATATGAGACAATACAACATTGAACCTACTTTTTAGCTTTTAAAAAGAAAATAAAACTCTGGAATTCTACAAAGAAAGGTATTTCTCGGAAGTAGGAGGATATATACAATTGTTTATCTCATCAGCTTATTTTCACCTTGGGTTTCCTTTTATTTAAATTATTTTTTTCCCTTCTTCAGACAGGACTCAATACCCTAAAATGACAATGAAAACAATGTTTTACAATCTAAAAATATGAATAAAAAACTAATATACCACATTTACACAAGTAGCCAGACGCTTTAGCCTGAACTTATGTGTAGAAGCACCTTTTGTAGTGGTTAGAGGCTGGAGCTGTTTTCTGGTCTCTCCAGAATTGCTGGATTGAGTTTAATGCCATTCACTGGCTGGGCCACTGGGCTCCTCAGGGGCATTCACAGGATTGTTTTCAAGATACTACTCTGTTTTCTTTGCTTTGTGTTTAGGGTTATTTTTTTATATTTGGAAGATTAACTTTTGGTATGGTTTGAGAGCCAGATTATTCTGGGGCATGTTGTTTTCAGGTATATATATGAGTACTTTTCCTTTGTTCTCCTTGACTAGTCTTTCTGGTTGGTGTGACTGGAAAACAATCCTACAATATGATACAGTCATCACCATACTGTGCAGTTAAAATGATTCTGCAAAGGTCATGAGTGGTGCCTGGTTCCTTCTAAACAGGGCGCTGGGGATTGAGACTAGACAGGTTAAGCTTCATGTATGGGAACATATCTTTTTTTCACAGGTTGAAAGACCTTTAGGTGCCTTTTTGCAAACTCATTGGACTTAGGGGACTTTCATGTGTCTTTTAGTAAGAGGTTTATATCTGGTTACTCTTACCATAAAGCTCAGACCACTGAAATGTTGTGGTGATGGAAGTTGTTCTTAACGTTTTCTCTCATCCTCACATAGGTTCCCTGGAGCCGAGACCATCTCTCTCAGTAAAGCCCTTTCTCTCTAATGGCTCAGTTTGGCCAGACACCAATCTCTAGAAACAGTGGTTGTTGTTGCAAAAAGCTTCCATTTACCAACTGTTGAGGCCCCCATTCTGTTGGAGACCTTCAATGCCTGGAAAGTCTTTTAGGGGCCTTCTCTACATCTGTACCACAACATAAGCTCTGTTTACGATTTATTTTATATTATGGCTCGTTTTATGCTTTAATAAACTTTGGCAAGTTTGGTATCTTATACAGAGGTTGATTAACTAAAATTCACTAATTCTCTAAAATTCAGAATCGGCTTTATTCGCCATGTACAACAGTTTTCACACCTTGAATTGTTTATGGTACGGCATTGGCAATAGTGCAATTTAACAGACAAAGATTGACAGACATAATTTCAAAAAAAGCATAGGTTCGCTTATACCAAAGATACCAGAAAACAGATGTGGGGGATTTGCTGGGGTGGAGACTAGAGTTCAGGAGAAGGACTGCTTGGGGAAGAATGTATTCCTGTGCCTGGAGGTTTTGGTAGGGATGGTTAACATTGCTGTACTAACAGCACGGCAATTTTTACTAGTACCAGAATAGCATGCGTTGTGCAGTTAGCACAACCTGCACCACATAGGTAACAGGAGCATTGCTATGGCAACGCATGTTACGTTGTCTGTGTAATGCACGTTACCATAATAATGTTTGCATTACTGATGTTCTGCGGGTTGCGCTAATTGCACAATGCACGCTATTCCGTATTGGCATAAGTACCAGTAGAATTGCCGTGCGTTCTGTGGATGGCAATCTTAATGGCTTTTAGTGAATCATTCTCATAGACATGTGACAGCCTAATCTTGTTCAATCAAATATACAGTACTCTGGAGGGACAAAAATAATTTTTGGCATCAAAAAAGGTACTGAATGTGCTATTTTGTGTGCACCAACAAAAAGATGTTTAGCAAAAATAAAAACAGTAAAAAATACTCAGCTCCAAACTTTTTTTCTGATGCAAGGAGTCTACCAACCAAAGATACCAGCAGGATGCCAGGAAACTGGTATTTTTAAAAAGAAATATGGTAGCCACCACATCCCATTCAGTTCAGGTGAACTTTAAATGCAGAGCTATCATGAGAGTGATGTCTAAGAGGCATCAGTAGGATTGTGTGCGATAACTGATTGGCACTGGAGTACAACTTACTTTGAAATATTACTTTTGGATGGATATAAATTCTGTTACGAAATTATATATAGTGTTCCTTCAGAAGCCAATTTTTTTGTTGTTTTTATACAGTTACTTCCTGTATTAAATGAATAGTGTCTTAATTAATAAAATATATAAATAATTATTATGGCACATTAACCTTCCACAGGATTCTGATCACCAGGAATTTGCTCTTCAGTGGATCTTATGACCGGACGGCTCGCTGCTGGGATGTAGACTCTGGCAGACCTTTACAGGAGTTTCAGGGTCATGGAAACTGTGTCTTGGCCTTAGCGCACTTTTCATCCAGTGATATCTTGGAGGCATCTGACATGGAAGGGAGGGAAGTGAAAGACTTCTTGGTGACGGGAAGCACAGACTGCACAGTGAAAATTTGGGAAGCATTCAGTGGATGCTGCTACCAGACATTAAGAGGGCACGTAGGAGCCATATTGTGTATTGTACTGGATACCCCCAATAAGGAGCTATTTTCAGGAAGCACTGACTACACCATCCGAAGGTGGAACATGGTCACTGGAGACCAGCTGAAAATATTCAGAGATCACCAAGGATCAGTTATCTGCCTGGAGGTATGATATACAACATTTCTGTGTGGATGTTTATTACACAAAAGGCTCAATACGAGTCTGTAAATATAACCTTTCATAGCATTTTCATTGTTCCTTCTGTTCTAGCTCTGAAAGGGGGATCATCAAGCGTTCAAAAGTTCATCAAACTTACTGCAATTTCCTAATAAGGATAACTGCAGACACAGGGCTTTCTGAATGTGGCCTCAGGGCCGGGCCGAGGCAGGAGAGGCTCCAACCTCAGGGCGCTGTGTAGGAGGGGACGCACAACTCACTCAGCTATCATTCCCCTATTGTGTTTGTAGCAGAGAGAAATAAGAAAAGGGGATACACGGCAGTGACTGCAAGCCAGATGACTAGAGATTAGGGTGTTGAGGGTGTTGGAGGCCCTGGGATGCTTCTTAGTCTAATAGTAATCAGTATGTGATGAATGGGGGGGGGGGGGGCACTTTGGTGTCTCAGCCTTGGGTGCTGGAGGACCTTGTCCCGGCTCCGTGTGGCCTTATATCCAAGAAGCAATCTCTAGCAATTCTACAGCTGTGAATAGCCTCTTAATTGGTTCTCATGTGTCCAGAAGGAATAAGTAAGCAGCACATCTGGAAAGATGTCTTCTACCTTATAACACAACAGGGGGAGAGGCACCCAAGAAAGTATACAACTTTGTTAAAAAAACTAAAATATGAAATAAAGAGGTGGCTAACCTCTAAACTCAGCGCTGCGTAATATGTTGGCGCTTTATAAATACAATAAATAAATAAATAAAATAAACAACACTGGATTGTGTAATAAAATAATTTTACTATGCAGAAGTAAGCCACCTATTTATTTTATATTTTAGTTGTTTTTAACTAAGTTTTATACTTTTTTTTTTTTGGCTCCTCTTTCCCCATTGTGCAGTCATTCCACCTCCCTGTGGGGTGGGACCGTTGATCCACTTTGGCACCGCCACACTTGGTTCCAAATTTTTTGTCAGAGTGCAGCCGCTTCCTGATAATTGGGTACACCTGAGTTGAGCCGGGGTTGTTGATCTCCACTTGCCTGCTTGGTTGGTTGCCCTGCTTGCAACCTTCCTTTGCCAGTATAATTTCCGACACATTTTGCCATATATATATTGCGCTGTTGGGCTCCCGTAGTCTCTGTGCTTTCTTCAAGGTGTTACGGCACTTCACCCAAACTTTAATTTCTTCCGTGTAACGCCACATAACATTACAATTTCACTTCTCCTCCCCTTAGGACATTTTCTTTTCTATGTCCCTTCCCATGCTAGAAAATAAATTAGAATTGAAAAATGATGGTTAGTGAACCAGACACGAGGAGAGCTTTACTCATTAATTTGTATCTGTTTTGCCAGAGATCTGACTTAGGGCCTCAGGCACTAAATCTCTTTAGTGCCTTTAACGTCTATTCCATTTAATTTTGTTGTTGTATTCCTCTGACTACACTTTAACTTTAACACTGATATTAAAGAAAACCTGTAACAGAAAAAAGAGCCCCTGGGGGTACTTACCTCGGGAGGGGTGAGCCTCTGGATCCTTTCGAGGCTTCCCCCATCCTCCTACATCCCCCGGTGTTCTTGCTGGGCCCCTCCAAACGGCAGCCATGTAAATATTTACCTTCCCCGGCTCCAGCGCAGGCGCAGTAGCAGTTCTCGGCTCGGGATCAGATGGAAATACTTGCGCCTGCGCAGTAGAGTGGACCCGACTGGGATTGGCTATTTTCCCCTGATCCCGAGCCGCTACTGCGCCTGCACTGCAGCCGGGGCAGGTAAATATTGCAGGCGCTACTGCGCCTGCGCCACAACCTGACTTGTCGGCTGTGGCTTCGGAGGGGCCCAGCGAGACCACCGTGGGACGGAGGAGAATAGGGGAAGCCTCGATAGGATCCAGAGACTTCCCCCTCCTGAGGTAAGTACCCCCCAAGGGACCATTTTTTTTATTACAGTCTCTTTAAAACCCATTAGAATAGTTTTGTGTTAAAGCGAAACCTGAACTCAGAACGTCCTCTCTGTTCTAAAAGATAAGCAACAACATACTTACCTTTAAAAAAAACATTTCTTTGTTACAGCTGATACAAATCCTAAAATAATCCTGATTCATGGAAGCAGACTTATTGTTAACATGAGACTAGACACAAATGAGGAGGAATTAGGCTAAACTCTCTAAGTACATACAGGGTGCATTTCTGTATGAGTTATATTGGTTATCTTTCAGCATTTGAAACCTATTAATTTGGTGGAAGGTGAGTAAATTAAAAATATGTACCTTTTTATTTAAAATCATGAAAAAGGTAATCTAATAATATAAAAGGTGCAGTCACTGAGTAGCAAGACATATGATCACTTAGAAGTTACATATAACAGGATAGAAAAATCATATATATCGCATAATAGTACTTTGCCTTTAGCAATTAACATCAAGGAGTCACCTGACAATATTTAGCTTCAAAGACAGTTGGATTATAATAATTTATATTTGAACTAGTCTTAATAAAGAACTACATAACTGAAAAATAACAAAAAAAAGAAGGGATCAGAGACTATAAACTTTCTCATAGAAACCATAAATAATTTGTATCTTTAAAGCTCTACACCACTAGAGTTTACCAGATCAGGTTTAAATTCTGGTGGGCCCAAAATCAATGTTAGGGGTTTATATAAAGTTATGAGGCTACCTGTATAATTTACTGCATATCCCAGACCTCAATGAAGCACTTAATAACCAGGTTAGGGTTGGTATGTCTGATGGTTTGTGAATATCGAAAGCAAATGATGAATTGCAACTATGGCGTATTCTGATGGTTCAATAGAGCCGTCATTGATGGTCATACCAGAAGTGGTACTACATTTAGTGAGAAGCGATTGTAACTTTGGGAGCTATGGTATGGGATCAGAAATAAGATATTGGCCTCAATTCACTAAGCTTAAAGAGAAACTCCAACCTAGAATTGAACTTTATCCCAATCAGTAGCTGATACCCCCTTTTACATGAGAAATATAATGCCTTTCACAAACAGACCATCAGGGGGCACTGTATGACTGATTTTGTGCTGAAACCCCTCCCACAAGAAGCCCTGAGTACTGCGGTCTTTTTGGCAGTTTGTTACAATGTAACAAGGTTCACAGACAGGAATTAGCTGTTTACAGCTGTCTCTAACAGCCAACACAGCTAGCAGCAGCTACATAACCTGCCCACAGTAACAATGTCACCATGTAATAAATGTCAGAATGTAAATCGGGGAGAGGAAAGATTTTACAATGGGAAAACACTGACTAAATCATTTATACATAATTATGGTAAAATTGAAGCCCTTTTTTTTACTACATTATTTTCACTGGAGTTCCTCTTATGCCTATTTGCTGACTATTGTCAGCAAATAGGCATATTTTTAGTGATGAATTTTGACAGTAATGCAATATAGATCAACCTGAGAACAGATGAAGGTTACAAGTCTATGGCCCCTTCAGAACCTTTGGAGCCTTCTGTCATGCTGCCCCATCTTCTGAAACTCCCTATCACACTCAATTAACACATTTGCAGCTGCAATAGAGTTATCACGTTTGAGATAAGTGCACTGATTTTAACCTCAGTCGGCAGAACTTCTTGGGCTGTAAATTATTGAAATGCTTTGATGTTTCTCTGCTAGCAGAAAATATAGAAACTGTAAGCAGAAGTCCTCTTATTGTCTCACACTGCCCTCTAGTGACAAGTGCCCATAAATACACCTTACAGAAGTACTAACTAGTAGCATTGAAATGTAACAAATAGGAAATTTAAAAGCGCTAAAATAAATTGGCCTGGAGTACTTCAAAATAAATTGGTTGCTAAATGGTTAAAGAGGAACTGTACTGAAAATAACAATTTATAAAATTGCGTATTTTTTACAACATTACCTAATCTGTGTTTGCCCATTGTAATATCTTTCCTTACCCTGATTTAAATTCTGAATTTTAGTGCAGGTGGCAACAACTTTAGTCCTGTCAGGTGCAGCTCTGCAGAATGTTTGTTTGTTTTTAACACATAGTTTTTATTGAATTTTCAATAAGAAGCATAGAGAAATACAGTGCAATCAACCGCCACCACCCCATCCATGTGGTCCACCATGTCCCTGTCCATAAGGAAAGTATAGAGATCATCACTTCCATCACCTATATTCCATATTAGATAACATTATAATCAATGCCTTGGTTCTTAAGATATTTCAGCCAGGGAGACCAAACTTTCTCAAATGTATTTCGTCAGTTCCTCCTTTGTATATACAGTATGTTAGTTTGTACATTTATTGAGGCCAAAACCAGCTTAATGCAATCTGCCGAAGTCCTGTCTGAGGCTGGCTCCAGTGCAATATAATAAACTTGCGTGCATAAAAGCACAGAATGTTCCACAGGATAATACCCTTCCTGGATGTGACCATCTCTCCCCACAATTCCCAGCAGCAATAGCTTTGGTTCGACATTAACATGGGTATCAAATACTTTGCCTAGTGTTTTCACTACTTGGAACCAATATGTCTGTGCAAAGGGGCATGGCCAGGCCATGTAACTTGGAAGAATGTAGCAGTCTCGGATCTGCATTGCTGGCAAGTATCCTCTCTACATACATTTGGGCAAGTCTTTTGGGGGTGTAGTATATTCTAAGGGTAAATTTAAGTTGTATCAACCTATCGTTGCTACAGATTAAGAAATCTTTGCATATTTTGCCAAGAGAGGCCATATTCATACTTTGAATATGATGTTATTGTAGAAGGTATCTAAAACTGTAGTTCTTTTATTAGTAGAATTGAGTCCTCCGATATATAATGAAAGGGTGATATAGGTTAGATTTTACAACAAGGACACAGCTCCCCATCCCACACCTACAACCTGGGGAAGGCGGAGGAAGGAAGAAAAGGATATCCTCAGGAGGCACCCCAGAATTGGGGGAAGAGGCAGTCAGGAGAGTTACATCCCTTTCACAAAATAGCAAGTGAGAAGGAACACTGTTGAGGTAAGTATTCCAATAGTAAAATAAAAGTAAATATAGCAGCACCTTCAAAAATAGGATGCGATGGAGCCTCATTCTCCTGCCTCTTCTGTCCGCCTCTCCCCCCGTGCTCAGGTGCGCTTGGGCACCAAAATAATACACCCTCACCCAGGCACTGTTCGATTGACAAACATCGACTGAGTGAGCCTCCTTTTTTGTGAGGTTTTCATTACATACGATGTTTGTATCAAATCTAACATCTAATACATTGAAAGTCTTAAGATGGCCATAATCGGTACAATTTTAGCAAACGATTGACATTCCAATTCGATAATTGTAATCGGATTGAAGAGTGTTCATGGTGCTAGTCAACAACAAATGGTCATTTTATCGATCCATTTTGAGGATTTATTATTTCTTTTCTTAAATGATTTTTTTCATCTTTACATATCATAGTTTAGCATAATTAAATCATAAGATTGCAATGTAAAAAAGAGAAAAATATTTGTGGTTAATTTGCCTTATTTATGTCCAGTTTTTATCAGTTCGTATTGTTACATTTTGTGTATAGAAACAAAAAGAAAACCTTTTTTTCACATTTTTTTTTCTCTTTTTGACAATGCATGCCATGTTTATCCAGCTCAATAAATTACATTTTATTTTGGTTTCTTGTTATCACTTTTTTAATGGTAAAACCAGGGCCGGTTCTCTCATGAAGCAAGGTGAAACATTTGCATCAGGCGCAGAGATTACAGGGGAAGCATTTTTGCACTGTGTTTACACTAACAGCATGCAGTCAGAGTAGGAGAAGCAAGACTTACAGACTCAGTCAGCCAGTGTGCTATATGGTGTTGAGCTGCAGCATGTCATGTGAGAACATTAAATACAGCAGAGTAAATTGTTGAGTGCTGTGTGATCATTCCAATTTGAGGGGGGGGGGGGGGGGTGTCGAGGGGGCGCGGGGCGCATCCTCACAAGTTTGCCTCAGGCAGCAAAAAGTCTAGAACCGGCCCTGGGTAAAACCTATTTGTATACACTTGGAACCAAAAACAGAAAGGAAAAAGAAAGGGAATTTACTTTTTCTTCCAAGGTGACATACTCACAACTTATTAATAAAAAGCCCTTTAAGCCACCAGCAAGCATATTCAGAATAACTTGGCACTACTGTTCAACTACTTGTTGTACTTTTTAATTGCAGAGTGCTGAAAACCTATTTTGAACAGAAGATGAAAAATAATCTCCTAGGAGAAAAAGTGAATTTGCTCCTTGAGTTAGTTAAATTGATTTAATTTAACTTAATTTGATTTTAACGTAAAAAAAAAATTGTTTAGCCTAAACGCACGCTTAAACTGCTAGGGTTCTTATTTGGAGGTTCTTAGCTTAAAGGAGAATTGTAGTGAGAGATGTATGGAGGCTGCCATATTTATTTCATTTTAGGCTGCTTTCACAGTGGGACGTTACAGGCTGATGTTACAGCAGCCTGTAACGCAGCCCAACTCACAGTAATGAAAAATATATGGGCTGTTCACAGTGCCCACGTTGCGTTAGGCCTCGTTCACATCTAGCCAACGCAGATGGCTGTGCAATCGGAACGCAGCGCATCCAATCGCACGCCATCTGCACCGCTGCCCGCTGCGCTGCTGATCTCATCCATTGACAGTGATGGGATCAGCTCTGCGCTTCCGGGCAAAATGCAGGCAGCAGTACGCAAGCGCTTCCTAGCGCATCTTGCTGCTGCACAGCGCAGTAGATGTGAACGGTAGAAGAGCAGTCTATGCCCTTCTGCCGTTCCTGCGTTACAACACATATGCGCTTCCATATCCGCACGGAAGCGCGTATGATGTGAACGAGGCCTTACAGTGTAACGATGGACGTTTTATGAAAGTGCAGCATGCTGTGCCTTCTAAGGCCTGGTTCACATTAGCGGTCGCCGTCCGGAATCGCCGTGCCGGAGCCGGACCGCATGCAGAACGGAAGGAACGGACGCACGGCATAGCAATGAAAGCCTATGCGTCCGTTCACATGCGTCCGTTTCGTCCGGACCGGATCCGGACCGGATCCGGACTCTGGCATAAGACCCAACATGCGCTATTTTTTGGTCCGGCTCCTCCGGCAGCCGTATCCGGAGCGGAGCCGGACTGCACCATCCGGCCAATACAAACCAATGAGAACCGGAGAGCGCACAACACACTGGCTAAAAATCCGGATGTTCTACCCCACTGCCTATGCGTATTGTAGCGGCGATTTTGGATGCGGACACATGGGCAAGCATTTTGGAGTGGAGCAGCAGTGACTTTAAAAGTGCTGGAGATGTTGGCAGTATGTCGGAGGTGGAGGTGAGTGCTAAACAGCGGAGGGCCTGATTCCACAGGTCCACCTTCTGCTGACCTCCCAGACCCCACCATTTTTATTCGGTTTCTACTAGCTTTTGCCAAACGGATCCGGATCGCATCCTGATGAACACCTGATGCAACCTGACCGGATCCGGATCGGATCCGGATCAGAACCGTACGGTTCCGATCCGGATCCGGTCAGGTCATCCGGTCCGTTTGGCAGGGAACCGCAAGTGTGAACCGGCCCTAAGTGGTTTTAGCCGTGTTAGACTGTTTGCACATGCTCAGTAATTTTTTTTTTTTATTGTTTTGTGCAGGAGAGGAGGAGGGGAGTGTCCGTTATTGCAGCCAGCCACATGACTAATTATTATCCACTGCACTTCAGTGTTTACTTCCTGGAGCGGCCGCTGATTGGCTGGCGGGACCACGTGATGCGGAGTGTTCCAATCACGTGGTCTCTGCAGTCTGTAGGACAAAAAAGACGCTCCAAGAGCCGCTTAACGCAGCTCTATGTAGCGCCCTCCTAATACCATCACCATGCGTTGCGTTAGGGGACGTTATGCAACCTTAACGTCCCCTAAAACGCAATGTCCAAATGTGAAAGAGCCCTTAACCACTTTGTCCTCCTTGACGTATAAAAACGTCAAGGAAGACATGCGCGCTCCCGCGGCCGATCGCGCGTGTGCACGTGCACTCCCGGCCGCGGATTCGGTAGCCCAGGAATCAATGTATCGGGCTATGGTGCCCGATCACTGATTCCTCTCCCCCGCTGAAAAAGCGACAGCTTCTCTCAGAAGCTACGCTTTTTCTGAAGCTATGTCCCTCTAAGCGTACATTGTACGCTTAGTGACGTCATGTAAACAAACTCAAGATTGATCTTGTGGCCAAAAAGTAAAACTACATCTAAAAGTAAAAAAAACATTACAATACACAAATATTTCCCCAAATAAAACACTATTTATATCTCACCCTCCCAAAAATGCCCACATAAAATGTTTAATAAAAAAAACAAAAAACATTACTATAAAAAAAAAAAAAACACATAAATATTTACCTAAGGGTCTAAACTTTTTAAATATCTATGTAAAGATGAAATATTTCTCTCTATTTTATTTTTTATAAGCTTGTAAATAGTGATGGATGCAAAACGGAAAAAATGCTCTTTTATTTCCCAAAAAAATATTGTCGCGATACATTGTGATAGGGACATAATTTAAACGGTGAAATAACCGTGACAAATGGGCAAATACAATACGTGGGTTTTAATTATGGAGGCATGTATTATTTTAAAACTATAATGGCCGAAAACTGACAAATAATGAATTTTTTCATTTTTTTTCTTATTATTACTTATAAAATGCATTTACAGTAAGGTAGCTCTTAGCAAAATGTACCCCCCAAAGAAAGCCTAATTGGTGGCAGAAAAAACAAGATATAGATCAGTTCATTGTGATAAGTAGTGATAAAGTTATAGGCTAATGAATGGGAGGTGAATATTGCTCGGATGCATAAAGTGAAAATGACTGAGAGCTTAAAGAAAACCTGTACTGAAAATAAAAGTCAAAATAGGCATACACAAGTCATACTTACCTTCCATGTAGTCTACTCCTCAGTGTCTTTCTCCTGTCCTGCGTCCTATTTGTTCACTATGATCAAGGGAATTTTCCAGCCTCCATTTTGAAAATGGCCATTACCCATAACAGCTTTCTGGTCAGCACACAGTTAAACTGTAACTTCGCCCACTTGAGCCATAGGGAAACATGGACATTGCCTGGTACATCCGTTTTCCTCTCAGCTATAACTGACAGCAACTGATATTTTACTGACAGCAACTGATATATTTCAGATCTGACAAAATATTGTCAGAACTGGATGGGATTATTGTCAGAAGAAAATGGTGAGCTTCTGAGAGGAACTGATGGCAAGGTAACTCTGTAATTTTCATTTGAAGTTACCTCATGTGTTTATTTTAAATATTTTTACTCAGTACAGGTTCTCTTTAAGTGGTTAAGCAATACCAGTTGCCTGGCTACTTGATCTATTTGGTTGAAGTAGTGGCTGAATCACACCAGAAACAAGCATGCAGCTAATCTTGTCATATCTGTCAAAATTGTCAGAAAAACCTGATCTGCTGCATGCTTGTTCAGGGTCTATGGCTGAAAGTATTAGAGGCAGAGGATCAGCAGGATAGCCAGGTAACTGGTATAGCTTAAATGGAAATAATAATGGCAGCCTCTAAACACCTCTCTCTACAGTTCTCCTTTAATATTTACATGACTTTTATACCTACCATACAAAAAAGTCAGTATACCCTTGAGTTTGTTGAAACATAGTCTTCCATATCTATCTATATTTTTATAAATTATTTTGACCTATTTTCGATCAATTCTATCTGAAATCATCAGATTATATTTTTAATTCCATTTATGCCAAGACAAATAACATTTATACCGTGCTTTCAGACTGAATCACCAGAACTGCAGCCACTAGGACACCCAGGGCCAAGCCACCCATAAGGCAGGGTGAGGCAGGTTCCTCGGGCGGCAAAGTCGGGGGAAGGGGGGCGCCGAGCTGGAAGGGGCAACAGGCAGGAAGAGGGTAACAGGCACGGACCCCTCACCTGGGTCCTCCGATCTGCACTCCCCCTCCAACTATTAAGTGCAGCAGCAGCAGCATAGCAATATCAGGCAGCGGGCGGGGATGACTCACCTCTTCTGCATTCCAGCGTGCGCTCCAATTCGTCATTTCCTGCAATGTCACCCAATGTACTGTAAGTGGGCGGCATTGCAGGAAGTGACGAGGTGGAACGCGGAAGAGGTGAGTCATCCTCGCCAGCTGCCTGATATTGCTACGCTGCTGCTGCTGGGCTTAATAGCTGGAGGGGGAGCGCAGATCGGGGGACCCAGGTGAGGGAGGGGGGCGGCGCTTTCTCAAAAGTTTCCCTCAGCCGGCAAAAAGTCTAGAACCGGCCCTGAGTACACCCTCTATAGACAGTAGCAGAGTCTTGCCCAAGGTCTCCCACTGAATAGGTGCAGGCTTATTGAACAGGAAGAGCTGAGATTCGAACCCAGTTCTTCTGTGTCAGAGGCAGAGCCCTCAACCAGTATACTCTACAGCCAAATCTGATGTTAAGGGTCCGATCAATGCTTTTCTTTCGATCAGAGTTATGGAATTGGAAGATAAAATGTTAATGGGCACCTTTATAGGTGCCTATTCGAAAGGCAGTCCACCAGCTCTTGGCAGAGGTAATCATTTTAACTGAAAAGGCAGTCTGGAAATTTTGGCTTGTTTCAATATTTTACTTTCTTATTCTACATCTGTAGATTGGAATAAAGCTGCATATAAACATTTCGTTTTGATTGTCGGATATCACGATGATCATGAATGTAACTGAGCTGTGCTGCCGTGAATATCTTCCAGAAGGGCTGGCTTTGCCTTAATTGCCATAATTACATTAGTGTTAGAGTGAAAGAACCATTTTTGCATTGACTGACTATGGACCCTAGAGAGAGATACGGGAGACTGAAAGGCTGCCTTATATGTGAGAGGTCATGCAGAACATTTGGAAATTCTCAGTGTACACTGACTTCCTTCTCTTGTATCACAAAGGCCAATGCACTCGAGGAGATGCTATTTTTAATTATAGGCTGAAAATGGAACATTTCTTCTACTTTTCTTTTCCTAGCCCTCTGTCTACTTGGGATACATGGAATATACCTGTCATATTTTATTGGCAGCACAGTGGCGTATTGGTTAGCATCCTCACCTTGCAGCACTGGATCCCTGGTTCGAATCCCAGCCAGGGCACTATCTGTACGGAGTGAGTATGTTCTCCCCTTGTCTGTGTGGGTTTCCTCTGGGCACTCCAGTTTCTGCCCACATCCCAAAAAAACATACAGATAAGTTAATTGGCTTCCCCCTGAAAAAGAAACTTGCCCTAGACTATGATACATACACTGCACGATATAGACATATCACTATGGTAGGGATTAGATTGTAAGCCCCTCTGAGGTGACAGTTCAGTGACAAGACAATATACTCTGTGGATGATGTTGGTTCTATATAAATACTAAATAATAATAATAATTGATCTCATGTATTTCCATATTGAATATAAAAGGATATAGCTTTGCCTTGTTGCTTACCAGTATTGGATTTCCTATTCGGTACAGTAAGTATGTTTCTATAGTTGTCACCATGGAAGCTCTTGTCTAGTGCTGCAGCTATTGCAGGGAAGAGTATTCCAAGAATCCACATCTGCATAATATATAATAGATGGTTGTATATATGGATGAACAGGAACAGTTTTGTGAAATCTGAAACTGTTCCGAAGTGTACAGGAGGAGCAGTCCATGTCAGAAAGGGATAACTTTGTCACGGCCTCTTACGGATGCGCTGCACACCTCTCTCCATCTTCCTGACACTTCTGTCTTCATAACTGGAAGTTCGACTTTGAAGGTGGGAGTGTTGGGAGGTTGGAGAGCAGAATGGAGCGCAGCAGCTAGAGGTGACGACATAGGTAAATGGACCCCATTTGCCATGGTCCATGGACTGCTAGTGGACTGCCATATACGCTAGTAAAAGTTTTTGTGGATTCTGGCTGCCTTGTATTTCCATCACACATTGAGATTAGACCACAGCAGGAGACTTGGTTGGCCAGACATTTTATTGAAATGGGACATTTGGCTTACTAGTTATGATGGTATGTGTTTATAAAGGCACTGATTGCCCCAGTGGAGCCAGAAAGAACAAGAGGAGAGACTGGTGGTCGGGCTTTACTTATGTTGGGGTCAACATGCAGGCTGAGGTTCGGGCTGGCATCAAACAAAGGAGAGTTGATAATCACTGATCAGGCAGATGTCTGGGCAAGTGGTAGAGTTGGTTATCAAGCAAGGTTGGCAGTTATCAGAAGGTAATCAGAGCTTCAAGTACAAACCATGCGATTCAGAACTATCAGAACCTGCCACCACTAGAACAGTTTTACTGACACATGTCTGATTATTAAGTCATGTCCAGATACAAATTGTCATCAGTTGTCCAGATTTCTGCGCTAACTTACCTTAATGAAAATGTGTGGTTGCACGCAGCATAGTATGTGCATGACCTCGGCCAAGGCCAGAAGACTATGCCGGATTTATACTTTTTGTGCCCCTAGTCCAACTGTTGTGGCTTGCCTTTCATGTGCGGCAGCGCCTCTCCCATTCCATGTGCAGCCCCCTCTTTCATGTGTATCATCCATGTACAGCAGCCCCTCTCTCTTTCACAAACCGCTTCCTTTGGCAACAGTTTTCCATTTTCATGTGTTGCTCCCCATTTTCAGCCTCTACTTTCATATGTAGTAACCCCTCTTTCATGTTTAGGTGCCTCTTTGGGCTGCAGCCGCCTAAGGCCCGGACCTTTGTGGCCTTTCCAGAAATCCGGCTCCGCCAGAAGGCTTGAGTGGCCATGCAGCAGATGACTTTATGACTTTGATTCCTTTCTCTTCCTGGGTTTGAGAGCATTTCTACTAAACATCTTAGTAGGTCAAACAGGACATGAGTATCTACATTTTTTTTTATTTTTTTTTGTAATTTGAGATAATTCCAAGTGGAAATTACCCTAAACCCATTTACTCTCCTCACTTACATTCCATTTGCTCAGAAAACGTGGTCACGGATTCAGTGAATGTTTGACAACATTAGATGAGTCCAGTTAATTTTGCCCATGTGAGCTTGCTTTTGTACTGTCAGCTGGAGTCATTCATCTCCTCAGCTGTCTCACAGGAAATGTTATACTAAATAAGCCATCAGTTTGAGGAGAGCGTTTTATGCCTGCATCTTGTACAGTGCAAAGTACACAGATGTCTGCTCAGGGGGCCTGTTCAGCTTGTGTTAAAGTCCTCTGGCATCTCTTGGGAGCACCTGAAACACCCCCAGTAGTTCCTGTATCTGCAGCCCCCACCACAGATTGAGACTGTGCTACACTCTTCTTTTGGATTCTCTTTTTTTCCCCAGTTTTTTTATAGACGGCCTAATAGTGCGGAAAGTTACATGTATATAAAATGATATACATGATATGGTGAGAAATCAGCTATATGAAGGTTGGCTGTGAATTCCTAAGGCCATGTATCACCAGCAACCAGGGCCGGGCCGAGGCATAGGCTGGAGAGGCTCCAGCCTCAGGGCGCAGTGTAGGAGGGGGCGCAGAATTCATTCAGCTGTCATTCCTAGTTGTGTTTGAAGCAGAGAGAAATAAGAAAAAGGGATACATAGCAGTGACTGCATGCCAGATAACTAGAGATTAAGGTGTTGGGGAGGTTGTGGGCCCTGTGGCCCTCTTAGTCTAATAGCAATAAGTGTGTGACAGCTGGGGTGGGAGGGATGGAGGGGCACACTTTGGTGTCTCAGCCTTGGGTGCTGGAGGACCTTGTCCCGCCTCTGCCAGCAACTGGTATTGTTTAAAGGGAAATACATATTGCAGCCTCCATATCCCTCTCAGGTCAGGTGTACTTTACCATGCTTGGAGAGTAGAACGCGTAAATTGTCAGATCAACAGGATTTGATCCAAATGTGGCAGATGGTATAACTTTTGTTACATTTTACTGTATAATTTTATTCCCAGAATGAATTTTCCCTCTTATTTTGACTTACTGGAAGAGCAGTCATAGAGTCTCATTTAAATGTTTCATCCCTTCAAACATTGTGAAATGAACTGGCTATTTACCTTAGCATGTGAAATCTCTCACCATAATTTGTTATTGGACTGAAAGGAGAGAATGTCTGACACTGCAAAGCACGCTTTATTCCCAAAATTGCAAAGAATTGTCATACAACATCAGCTTTGTGCTGCAAACTATTGAATCTCAAAATACATATAAACTGCATAGAAAGTATGACCTACCAAAGCAAGGGTGCTCACAAGGGTAACAGGAAAAAAGGGCGCCGGCAGCTAGTGGATAAATAGGGCGCCACCATTCACTCCCATAATAAATATCGTTTAATGGGCGCCGAACAGGAAAAAATGTTTTATAACTGCGCTTGTGATGATTTAAGTTTAGAAACTGCGCCCGTGACAAATAACATTTATAAAAAATACTAAACATATTAATCTTATTTAATTAAAACATTATTTAAAATTGTATCCCTTACTGTTTGTAAAACATTATTATTCACAAAATAAAGCGATTAGTACGTAACGTAAATTGCAATATATTTTTTACAGTCGCTATTTGTAAAACAGTATTATCCATACAATACAATTATTTAAAATTTTATCCCTTACAGTTTGTAAAACATTATTATTCACAAAATAAAGCGATCAGTACGTAACGTAAATTGCAATATATTTTTTACAGTCACTATTTGTAAAACATTATTATCCACACAATAAAGCAATCAGTAAGGGGGGTTTTGGGGTTAGGCACCACCAGAGGGGTGTTTAGGGTTAGGCACCACCAGAGGTGTGTTTAGGGTTAGGCACCACCAGGGGGGTGGTTAGGGTTAGGCACCACCAGGGGGGTGGTTAGGGTTAGGCACCACCAGGGGGTGGTTAGGGTTAGGCACCACCAGGGGGGTGGTTAGGGTAAGGCACCACCAGGGGGGGTGGTTAGGGTTAGGCACCACTAGGAGGGTCTAGGGGTTAGGGATAGGTACAGGGAGGGTTCTGTGTGAGAGTAGGGTTAGGTATAGTTACAGTACAATATACACCACCAGGGGGGTGGTTCGGGTTAGGCACCACCAGGGGGTCTAAGGGTTAGGGATAGGTACAGGGAGGGTTCTGTGTGAGAGTAGGATTAGGTTTCGTTTTAGTAAAATTGTAGTAATACTTACTAATGTTTTACAACACTTATTATGAATGTAGTTATATTTATATCATCGTTATAAACAATATTTTCAGATTTTATTATAAGAAGAAACGATAAATGAAGGTTATTCACAATAATATACAATTATAACTATTAAACATATATTATCGTTTTTTAACAAACGTAATAATAAGTTTCACTTTTGAAACCGGGAAGATTAACGTTTTCACAATTGGCAATTTCATACACATTATTTAATGATTTATACATTTGTAGAACATTATGTGTAAATGAAATACAACACAATATTTTTATAAACGGTATTACCGGTTATCGTTTACACCTTGCACCCTTTTTTGCCGACGCCCCTTTTTGATGTACGCGCTCACAAGAACGCGCTGCATGTACTATTTTCTGAGCGCTTTTGCCATAGTGGAAGGTATATGGAAATTGCAAAATGCTTGAAAAGCACTTTGTATAGCAATTTCACGAGTGCTTTTAAGAATAAATATATTGGGCTTGATTCAGAAAAGAGTGCTAACTGATAGCACGGCCGTTTTCGCTCTAATTTTTACGTTTTGCGCAATCGCAATTTTTCGCACGAAACTATAACGTTTTCGCGTTTGCGCGCAAAAACATTATCGTATCGTGCGAAAATTTGCGATCGTGCAAAAATGTGAAAATTAGCGCGACAACGCCCGTGCTATCAGTTAGCACTTTTTTCTGATTCAAGCCCAATATATTTATTCTTTTCCGGGTCAAAAAGTTCACTTCCTGACTGACGTAAAGAAGTGAAAATCTCAGTTGCTCAGCAAATACGATTATGCTGGGTGCACACGATACGTTTTCCCGGTCGATTTTCCATCCGATCGTTTTTTTTCTGCTCGATTCTCTTATCTTCCGCTCATTTTTCTTATCTTTTTCTATTCACTTCTATCAGAAATCGACCCAAAAATGATCAAAAGGAATATTGGACATGTCGGAAATTATCTATCGAACCCATCTATCGAGCTTGTGATAGCGCTAGTGATTTATCATGTGAACAAGGCCTTAAAGAGAACCTGAACTGAAAATAAAGCGTCAAAATAACCATACACAGATCATACTTGCCTCCTGTGTAGTCTACTCCTAAATCTCTTTCTCCTTTCCTTTGTCCTGTTTGTCCACTGTGACAACTGGAATTCTCCATCCTCTATTTTGAAAATGGCCATTATCCCATAACCGCTTCCTGGTCAGCACACTGTTAATCACCCACTTGAGCCATAGGGAAACATGGACATTACCTTGCACATTCAGTTGTAACTGACAGCTGCTGATGTATAACTGACAACAACTGGTATATTTCATTTCTGACAAAATATTGTCAGAACTGGAGGAGATCACTGTAAGAAGAAAATGATGAGCTTCTGAGAGGAACTGATGTTGAGGTTAGTATGTAATATTCATTTTCAGCTATGTCATGTGTTTATTTTAAATAATTTTAATCGCTACAGGTTCCCTTTAAGCCCAGTACACACATCCACATTGCTACAAGTCTAGAGCACGCTCAGTTACACTTGTTAACCTCCCTGGCGTTCTGATAATGCGCAGCCGCACAGCTGCGCATGGTTTTTTAAACTTAATTTTTTTTTTTTAAATCATGTAGCTAGCCTAGCGCTAGCTACATAATACCCTGCTCCCAGCGGAATCCCACCCACCCTTCCGATCGCCGCCGGCGATGATGGCCTTCAGGAGATCCCGTTCTGAACGGGATCTCCGTCAGATCTTCCCCCTTCGTCATAGGGAGTCCCGATCCACCCCTCAGCGCTGCCTGGCACTGATTGGCCAGGCAGCGCACGGGGTCTGGGGGGGGGGGGGGGCGCTCGTTACGTGGCGGATAGCGGCGCATCGGCGGCGAGCGGCGGCGATCGTCTACAACACGCAGCAAGCACTTGTGTTTTAAAATAAAAAAATATTAAAATCCGCCCACCAGGGCCTGAGCGGCACTCTCCGGCGTCTCTGGACGAGCTCAGCTCGTCCAGAACGCTACGGAGGTTAAGGGGGTTTCAGATGCCAAACACTTCCACGATCCCACATGTTGTCTAAGATGTAGTCTTTTTTTTCTCCCTACTTAAGTTTACATACTTCTGTTATTATTGTGAATTAATGTAACGCTGACATCTTCCACAGTACTTTACAGAAAACATAGTCATGCCACTAACTGTCCTCAGAGGAGCTCACAATCTGACCCTTACCATAATCATAATCTAATGTCCCTACCATGGTCTAGTGGCCCGTTTCCACTTGCTGCCATCCATGCCTGGCACTTGTGTTGATGCGAGTATGCATCCAAATCCCTCTAGCCGCGTCATGCACAGCTATGGGGATTTGCATGTGGTATGCATTTAAATGCTGCAAGCACTACATTTTTTTTTTACCCTGATAGCAAATTCGGAAGCAGATTTTTGATTTCATTCACTATTTGCATTTGCATGCTAGGAATCACCCCTAGTAGAAACAAGCCCTATCTGTACTTCAGAGGGGCTCACATTCTAATCACAACCATAGTCCTATATCTACCATAGTCTAAAGCCGCATCTACACATGTAGATGCGGCCGCGATGCTCCTTATCAATCGAGCCGCTGATGCGGCTCGATTGATAAGATCCAGCAGGACGGATCTCTGCACTGCCGATTCCCTGCTCGCTCCCCGCGAGGGGACAATGGCAGGGAATCGAGCGGAAGATAAGAGGCGCCGGCGAGGACGAGCGGGGAATCGAATGCGGCACACGCACGGTGAGCGGGGACACGGCGGAAGAGGCGATCCGGCGGCTAATCGATCGCGTGTAGATGAGGCTTTAGGTCAAATGTCTTATTTGTATGTTTTTGGGATGTGTGAAGACATTGCAATGCCCTGAGGAAACCCAAATAAACATGGGGATTACACATAGACTCCATGCAGAGAGTGTCCTGCTGCAGATATAAACCAGGCAACTCTGTACCCTGGTAATGTACCTGTTATCTGGGTTACGCTGGTTGCATAAATTGCGTAACATTTGCTACCTTACTGTCAGGATTACTGATAAAAGTGCCATGCGCTTCCTGCGCCCAGCAACTTTACAGTAGAGCGGTGAATACACCCCAGTGTGCCTAACAAAACACAGGACAATTAGCCGAAACAAAAGGTGGGGCACATGCTTTTGCCAGCTTATAATGGGTTTGCAGTATGTATATGAGAAGGAGGTGGGGGTAGATTACTTTTTATTGGGGATCTTTTTAATTATTTCTACTAATTTACTTTTTTTTCTAATGTTTGTCGCTGGACTTGCAACTACGTGACAGTAGACACTGCAAAAGATTCTGTTTATGACACAATGCATCTGATCTTACCCCGACTCCTGAGCTCCCCATCACCAACACACTTCAGTGGTTTTAGGTTATGTGGCTGCAGATCACAGAAATGATCAAGCTAGAGACTTCCTGCTCGCTCATCTCCTTCTGCTAGAGCCATCCAATCACAGAATTAATTACTTGACCAGCCTGAAGTATGCAGCCAAGGAAAGCAGGTAGGGGGAGCATTTTAAGCAGGGTAATCCTGGCTGAAAGCTGCCCAAGTCATACCAGTTTTAAAACAAACTTGTGGTAAAGACCTCCTTTATTGACCACCATTTGTTCTGTTGAGCAAACATTGATAGGTAAAAGCCATTCTGAGGGTGATCAAACAGGCAGTAGAGGCCTGCCGATTATAAACAGGGCTGCTCAAATCCGATCCGGGAGACATCCGGATAGTTCTATCCGGATATCTCCCAGTTACCTGTGCAGGGGGGGGGGGGGGTTTCAATCTTACCTGTCTGACGTCTTCTTCGGTCCGTCCCTCGGCACCTCCCATGATGCGATCCAAGTAGCGGTCACGGGTTTACAAACCCTTCCTCCTTCCGGGTTGAAGGAGGAAGTATTTGTAATCACGTGACGTGCATGGAGCGCATCGTGGGAGGCGACGAGGGACGGACCGAAGAAAACGTCAGACAGGTAAGATTGACCCCGCCCACCCCGCACAGGTTTACTGGGAGATATCTGGATAGCAAATATACGGGTATCTCCCGGATCCGGATTTGATCAGCCCTAATTATACACAAAACTCTGAACAAACTGAGTGTCAGGGTTCTATTGACCTCGGCACTGGTGATAGATACAGGCACTCCCAGGGTGTGGAGTCTAAGTAAGCACAGCGCTTCACCAGCAAGGGATGATGGGCCATCACCCCTAATGGGTGGCGGACTACTTTGCTGCCTGGTTCTCACCAGGTCATGACCCCTAGGACTACCCCACCAGAGATGAGAATAACAGAAGGGGTTACCTTGCTGAAAAGGGAGGAGAATAAGTATTAGAGTGCTAGGACTGGCCGGACAGGATTGGCTGGATGGGCTGGACTAGATGGGCTAGACAGGACAGGCAGGAAAAGACAGACTGGATGCAACAGAGTGGGCTCTACTGACAGGGTAGACTGGTGTGACAGAGAGGACCAGGAACGGCGTGGACACGCCACGGCTGTCTTGATGCAACAGCAGTGAACAGTGATGGTTCAGGTTTTAAAAAAAACCTGACCTTCGCACTAGTGCTTTGGCCACATACCCCTACGCCAGTATAATTAATCCAAGGGTGTGCATGCCTAGCGAGACGCAGGCCATGCCCCCCTAGGATGCCGATGCTGGAAGTCTGACAGGACGGGGTCCCCCAGCAACTGAGGAGTCGCTGCTGGATTCCAGGAGCGGTATGTATAGTGACATTGAGCTGATGTCAGGAGCAATGTGTTTCACCTACCTGCTCCTGAGGGAGGAGCCAAGTCTCTGGTGTGCTACACACAGGCACATATACAGTTTATCTACATCTAAACATACCGCGTCTACACCTACACAAAAATATAAAAAACATTTGTATGCAAAAGATCTTTAAAGTTATGATCTTGAGAAAAGCTGTTTAGAGAGCCATGATCACTCACCAGTAATCCCTAATTAGCTTGTCAAAACTTTCATTTAGAGAGCAGGCAAACCATGCATTCTTCCGCTACGCAACCAAATACGCAGATCCTTGCCACCAAAACTCCTGCCAAGAACAACAGCTCCAAGACTTGACTAAGGAGCTTTTGGATCTCATTTTCGAATGACCTTTTTACCCCCACAAACAAATACATGTTAAGAAAATTCAGTTTGATCTCTGATATGTTAATTCATCATCTGCAACTTGAATAACCCTAGAGAAAACAAACAAGCATCTGGAAAAAGGCTATTAATTCTACTTCAATCTCTGTTTCATCAGCTGTTATCATTTTTGTGTCTTGTTCCAGAAGGTAGAAAGAATATTAAAGTTGTTCTATCATTACAGGATATCCGAGGTGAGGGAAAGAAGTTCAGTATAACGTGCCCAGGGCTTCTTCCAGTCCCAAGCAAGTCTATCAGATCCCTTGCTGGCATCAATCAAAAAAGTTTGTCTGGTTGATGCCAGAGACAGAGCCAACTGCAGATCATACATTAAACTTCTGGGGACTGGCTGCCTAACCAGGACATTTTTAAGTGCGCGGGGGGGGGGGGGGTTTAGGGGCTCATTTAGATAGCCAGGTAGCCATAGCCCCAGTGTAGATAGTTAGGCTTCGGTGTCCCCAGTATAGCCAGCAGGCTCCCAGGCTCCAGCGATGAGCAGCTCTAGCCCCCACCGCTCTGCCCAGCATCCCCGCTCGCACTGCCGCTACGTATCTAGGTTGCGGCTTGATAACGCCATCATCAAGCCGAGACCCGACACTCAAGGCAGAGCAAGCAGAGATGCCAGTGGAGGGACGATTGCCAGGGGAACTTTAGGAAGGTGAGTCCCAGTCCTCTTCTTCTCCTAAGACCGCTACTGCTTTCGATGATCACTACGATCGGCCGGTGATCGTAGTGATCACGTGATCAGGAGTCAATCACCATGGCTCCTGATCAGTGAGGGGAGATATCGGCAGTCATATGACATCTTCATCTCCCCTCGGGTGTGCACAATCGCGGCAGGAGCGGTAAAAGAGGTGGCGTAAATCCTATGCCGCATCAGAGTTAAGCAGCCACAAGTGCGGCGTAGGATTTACGCTCGGCGGTCCCCAGAAGGTTAAAGGACCACTTCCTTGAAAATCATAAAATTTTAAATGCATGCAAACACATTCAAATAAGAATTGCTGTATGTTTCTTCCAGGGTTAAATGAGCTATAAATTACATTTCTCCTATGTCCCTTACAGTAAGTAGTAGAAATCTGACAGAACTGACAGGTTTTGGACTAGTGCTATTTGCCCTTTTAAAGGACAACTGAAGTGAAAAGTATATTGAGGCTGCCATATTTATTTACTTTTAAACAATACCAGTTGCTTGGCAGCCCTGCTTGTCTATTTGGCTGCAGTAGTGTCTGAATCACACCAGAAACAAGCATGCACCCAATCTTGCCAGATATGAAAATTAGTATAATGCTAGGTACACACGCTACAATTTTCAGGCATATTTATCCGCCAGATCGTTTTTTTCCAGCATGTCTGATCAGAATTTCGATCAATTGTACTGTGTCTACCTAGCATTATGCTGGGAATACACGGGTCGTTTTTGCGGCAGACAGTTCATTTCCGACATGTCCAATCTCCCGTTTGATCGTTTTGCCGCTCGATTTCTGAAAGAGGTGTATGGAAAAGATAAGAAAAACAAGCGGAAGATAAGAGAATCGAGTGGAAAAATCGATCGTGCGGAAAAAACGACCTGTGTATTTCCAGCATTAGAGGCAGAAGCTCAGCAGGACAGCCAGGCAACTGGCATTGCTGAAAAGGAAATAAATATGGCAGCCTCCATATCACTCTCGCTTTAGTTGTCCTTTAAGTAAACCCCATCCTATAATGCTGGAGTTGCGTAACAAGGCTACAAATTATTTTTCTATTAAAAAAGGCCAGGCCTATTGTAAAAAGAATGAAATTACAAAACATTTTCCATGCCATTGTTTTCACATTTAATGATCTTTGAAAGGCAAATTAGATCTCTGCAATGTGAAGTTGTGTATAATTTGGTTTCCTGTGGAAAGAAATGACGCTATTCATGCTTTTCCCGCACAAAGCCAGGATACACAAGCCCACGTAATCTGTATTGTTTGTAAAACTGGAGGAAAGAAGGAGATTTTCCCCACCTTGTAACGCAGTCATTGTCCATATATAGGGGTCTTCCAACTGACACATTTGATATAGTGATATTCATTTGGATGCTGTTATTACATTGGAGATGACAGCACTCCCCGCAGGAGTTGGCTGCAGCACATGCGTTTGCGATCAGAGGGAGCGTCATTGGAGCACCGGGGCTTTGGCTAATAATAAGGCAGCACGGTGGCGTAGTGGTTAGCACTCTTGCCTTGCAGTGCTGGGTCCCTGGTTCAAATGCACTGTCTGCACTGAGTTTGTGTGTTCTTCCTGTGTGGGTTTCCCCCGGGCACTCTGGTTTCCTACCACATCCCAAATACATACAGATAAGATAATTGGCTTCCCCCTAAATTGGCCCTAGACTACGATACATACACTACACGATACATACATAGACATATGACTATGGTAGGGATTAGATTGTGATCCCCGCTGAGGGACCCTTAGTAACAAGATAATATACTCTGTACAGCGCTGCGTAATATGTCGGTGCTATATAAATACTAAATAATCATAAAGTAAACCTAGGGAGGGGGAGAGGTAATGGTTTAGATAGTTCAGTAATTGGAAGCCTCTGGATAGTGCAGGACTTTCCCAGATCCTGCTGAGCCCACCATTACAGAACTGAGTCCTTCTTCATCTTCTAGTCGTGCTCCCGGATATGGACAAGTGCATCCGGACTGGGCATGTGCAACTTAGGTCTGCACATATCCAGTCGTATGCATTCATCCATAGCTGACTGCACAACCACAGTAGAGGGCTGTAAGAGGATCAGGGTAGTCTCTGGACTATCAAGAGGCTTCTCACTACGGAGGTAAGTATCTAACTTTTTTTTTTTGCAATTCAAGCACTTGGATTTAGTGCTTGGAAACGGCTCAGTTTTCAGGAGGGGAGGTTAAGCGCCAGGAAGGAATTAACACTGGTAGGAGTGTTATCGTTAGCTGTTAGCAATAATTCATGTAAGGGTTATGTGCCAGATGGGGAGAGGAGGATGTTGATTTTCTTTTCAGGGGCGTAACAATAGCCCCTGCAAGGGATGCAGCCGCAGGGGGGCCCTTAGGGGGAGAAGCCTGGGGGGGCCTGGATCTGGGGCCCTCCAGGAACATTTTTAGGGGCAGGAGGGGGTGCAGCGCAGGAAGGGGGATCAGCAGGCACTAACAGCAGAGGGGAGGGGAGACTGACTACCCCCCTCCCTCACCTTCCGCTACCATCAATGCTCCCCCCTCCAGCAGCGACAGCTGGGGTGGCCCCATCCAACGTTTCGCAGGGGGGGGGGGGGGGGGGGCAGTGATTTCTAGTTAAGCTCCTGTTTCTTTCTTTTTTTTGCAATTGTTACAAAATGGATCAATTAAAATTTGTCAAAATCAATTAGCCCTATGAACACTCCCATGCAAACACTCACTGCAGGCCAGCCATTCAGGAAACACTGGTATCCTGAAATTCAAAGAAGTCTAAGAGGTCTTAGTTTGCAAAAAAAAAATTAAACTGAAAAATAAATTTGCATTATTTTGGATTGTCACATACACAAAAGTTTATGAATGCAAAGGCCTCAATTCACGGAGCATTATCAAACCTTTATCAAACACTTTATCAAACGTTTGATAATTTACCTCATGGGTAAAATCTCATTTTAAATTCACTAAGGTGTTATATATTTATCGAATGTTTTACCGATAAAACGTTCAACAAATATATAACACCTTAGTGAGATTTTACCCATGAGGTAAATTATCAAACGTTTAATAAAGTGTTTGATAAACGTTTGATAATGCTCCGTGAATTGAGGCCATAGCCTCTATTTTACCTTATTTGAATTTTACCTGTAGTGAAAAAACGTACCCCAGATGGGAACTTACCTCAGTAGAGAGAAGCCTCTGAATCCTTGAGACGCCTTCCCAGTCCCCTCCTCCTCCTCGTCATTCCATTATCTTTTGCAGTGCAGCCAGATTGCTAACAAACCAGCCTCGCCACTGTCACATTACACCGATCCTTCGCTCACTGCACTGGCTACCAGTAAAATGGAGAATACTCTTCAAGATTGGACTGCTGACATTCAAATCCCTGCACAATCTGGGCCCTGGATACATGAAGGACTTGCTGAAGCTGCACCACACCTCTCACAACCTCAGATCAGCTAGTTCTATAAACTTGGTCACTCCCAGAGTGCACCTCAAAAAATCTGGAGATAGAGCCTTCTGTCATGCTGCCCCTACTCTTTGGAACTCCCTGCCACACCCAGTAAAGACAGCACCATCCCTGGAGCTATTCAAATCCAGACTGAAAAGCCACCTGTTTAGCCTGGCATTTCCGGACTTATAAAATTCTTCCTCTGTACCACAATGGTCTGAGCCATGCTTATGCGCTTTGAGTCCTACGGGAGAAAAGCGCTCTACAAATGTTATTTGTTATTGTTTGTTGTAGCACATAATGCTGGAAATTGCTAGAATTGAATCCGCCCTTGTCTTGACTAAAACATCTATAAACACAGGCTGATATGGGCCTCAGTGCAGACAGTCTTCAGCAATTATACCTCTAGCTTTGTGGCACCACAGGGTGGCGGTGGCAAATCAGTGGCTCTCAGCTGCAGCACACATGTCCATGCAAGGATGGGCATCTTGCCTGCATAATCCACTGCCATCTATAACTGAGAGGACTTTCAGGGCCTGAGCCCACTAACGTAGTTGTGCGCAGTTGTGTCCGCTTTTCAGAAACACATCAATGTTACAGATGCTAAAAAGCGGACACAACTGCGTACAACTGCGCTCAGCTGGGTTAGCGGGCTTAGGCCCTCACAAAGAGAAGCTGGCTTATCAGGTGTTTTCGATGTATATACAAGTACACCACCTGCTGAGATTAGGTTGTTAGATTCACTAATGGTCTTATTTTAAAATGACTACTTTAATGATGATGTTTGGATGAAGGAATCTGCCAGTGGTCAGGCATGTATTACTCCTTAACATGTTACAACTTGCTCTGAATGAATTGCCTCTTGCAGGCTGACAGAGATGGAATATGGTAGAGACGGGGGAAGGGGAAGGGGGGGGGGGGGTGAGGTGAGTTTGTGTCACTTGTTTCTCCTCCGTGTTGAGCAAAGTATTTTTCTGAGCATCACTTAGATTTGCAGAAGGTTCTTGTAAGAATTCATCTTTAAGTGAACATCTGTGGTTACCCACAATGCACCTCTACTGAATATGCAAATTATCTCTTTATGCCCCTGTAGCCAGGCTTGCATCCAGAGCCGCTGGTGTATAGCACACTTATAGCTTTACATTTTACAGAGCAACATCAATTCCACATCAGCAAGGGCAAATTACACCAAGCATTGTTTTTTAGTAGGAGGGCTTTTTGGTCTCTTTTATGGTGCCCATACACGATAAAATAAAAATGTTCGATTTACCCGTTTATTTGATCTAAATGATTGAATCGAATGAAAGTTGAAAATATTATTTTTTTCTATCAAGAAATTCGAACGATTATCCCGTTTTTCTTTTTCGACAAAAATCTGATCGGACATGCTGGAAAAATCTTTATATTCGATCTAATGGAATAACAACTAAATTATCTAATCGAAAAAAAATGAAAACTTGTACCATGTATGGCCATCTTTTGTCTGCTATACTTTCCTAGTGGTTTGAGTCACCCTGAGCTGCTTGGTTACTCTGTTAGATTTGCAGAGAGAAAGCATGGAGTGAATTAAGCATTTTACTGTGAGAAAACGCGGAAAAGCCGCCGAGTACTCAGAGTAAGGCGGCTGATTTCGCGTTCAACATGGCAGCTTGCGCGCATGGGCCTGCATCCACTAGCCTGACGGAGCTTGGAGAAACCGCCGCATGCCCAGTGAACAAGGAGGCGGATTCTATCAGGTTTCATTGGTCCAGCACTTAGGGGAGGCGCTGGAGAGCGCTTGTGTATATATACTGGGTGCTGGTCATTTTTCTGGTGTCTGGCGTTGCGATCACTACGTGGTAGCACTCAGACCTTTTCAGTATCTGTGATATTATCTGTGTTATTATCTAGACCAGTTCCTGGGTGTTGATGATCAAGGAGCTCACACCCAAGACTAGGCATTCTTGATTATTTGTTATGACCTTCTGCTTTCCTGACTACTCTTCTGATCTCTGATTAGGTACTTCACTACATCTGATACTCTGTTGCCGAACTCTGCTTGTCTTAGGATTCCGCATCTGTCTCCTGTCTCTGTCCCTGATCTGTCTGTCTGTTGCCGACCCGGCTTGCCCGACCTCGAGAGCTATCTCCTCAGTCAAGAGATAGCTCACAGACCTGTGGGTGACACCCTTCCTTGGTGTCACTCACACTCTGTCCTTCCTACTCCTAGCCTGACCCCTTCCTCGGGAGAGTCTCAGGCTTACGGAAGGAACGTGTTACTGTGCAGTACTCCTTACTGCTGTGCACCTGCTCCTCAGGTGCAGTCCTCAAAGTATTCCTGTTGCACCAAACACTCTTATTACCCAGGTGTCCAGAGGTTAGAGATATATCTGATTATCGGTGATACTGCAGATCATCAATAATCGGGTATATATCTGTATTCTCGGTGATACTGCAGATCACCGGTAATCAGACCCTCTCTGTGTTACACCGATCGTTACATTTACTTAGCACTTTATTTTATTTACCCACTGACATTTCTTCTGTATATTCACATTTTGTTTGATGAACACATATTTATTACAGGGTTGGCTTTAGCCATGATACTCCGTTTGCAAAGCTAGATTGATCTGCAAGTAAGAAAGCCCATCACCACCACACACCTGGACATAAAATCTTTAGTTTATTGTGTGGAAAAATGGACAGTGCAGTAAGAGCGTGCAGAGGACAGAATTGCAACAGACATATGTAAATAGTTTGTGTAGGCGCGGGGAAAATGGGTGTAGCCAATATATAGTAAGTCTAAACGATAAATATTGAATTGAGTGCCAAATGAAAACAAAAAATATTTACAGTGGCAATGACTATAGTAAAACATTGCTAAATGTTACCAATATTTTACTACAACTAAACTTAACCCTACTCTCCCACAGAACCCTCCCTCCTTCCTGACCACTAACCCTAAAACCTGCCTTCCTAACTGTATCATTTTCAAAACCGTAAATTTCAAAACAATAATTTAAAAAAATGAAAAATTTGTAAATACAAAACACAAAAAAAATCAAAAACTATGATTTTAATTTTCAGGAATAAAATTTATTTTGGTTAGATGGCACGGCGCCCGCTATTTATTTGGCGCCCAAATTTCTGCTTTTGGCGTCCAAAAGCCAATATTTGCACTAGCGCCTATGAGACATTCAAATCGTCCATTAGCCACAGATGCCCAAATTAGCGCAGTCTGCTGCAAAAAAATACACCGTAGGGGGCACAGTGTGAAAGTAGCTTGTTGAAAAGCAGCTTCCTGGTATCAGAGACATAACAGGTCATTGCCTCATAGTTGTCAACAAACAAAAACAAAATAATTTAAAGTGTTGTAACATAACCGATTTCATTTACTGAAAAAAAAACGATATAAGTAACCACTTCAAAGCATGTGGAGAAATAAGGCTGCCTCCAATCATATGTCATGTGTAGGCGGTTTCTCTCTGGCCTGAAAATTCCAAGGCCCTGATAGGAATCCCTTTGTGAGGGCTACAAAAGGCTAAAAACATCTAAATAAATATAAAGGAGCTGAAAGTTTAATAACTGTATTAACTAATGCAGACCTGTAAACGTATTTACTTTTAAGTAGATCAGCCTGCTCATAATGGAAAATGGATTGATGAAGCACTTTTTTGCTGTGCCTGGCGCATTCATGGTTCTCGGTACAACTACTTCTTCTGAAATCATGCAGTTTTGTGTAAAGTTATACAGATATGAGTGCCTGTTTTAAACTGTACCTGAAGTGACATGTGACATGATGAGATAAACATATACACATATAGAACTATACCTACTAAGACATTTTCAGAAGTCCCTTTCTGCTAATACAGCAAAGCAAGAGTAAAAAAAAAACCCTCAAGTTATCTGTGGAAAAGAGCTTGTGGAATTCAGTCCAGTTTCCTGAACAGTGAATAGAAGCCAAAACAGCTGAGAAACAGGAAAATAAGAATTCTAATGAGGTTTTACTGCAGGAAAGTTCAAAGGGTTATTAGTCTTGTATTCTTTTCAACTAAACAGAACAGAGTGTGGATTGTAAACAGAAGCAGTGACAGTCTCATGCAATCTTAAAAAATAAACTTATAAAACTGGAAAAAAAAATGTGAGACTCTTTTCTATACTACTATTGTTCTATTGTTCATCCATACTACACATGCAATTCTTTATGTTATATGTTTATTATCACTTCAGGTTCACTTGTACTGTAAGGATGGGTCCACATTATGATGAGAGCGTACGCTGTCACTGTCCACGACACAAGTCGATGTTCAAATCTGTCATTTTCATCAGACATGTCATAATAGAATTGTTGTTGTGAAACATCCAACTTCTGTCCAGTGTCCGTAAAAATCCTGCAGTCTGGGATTTTCGCCTTTCATCACTACAACAGAATGGAGAAATTGTTCATGCATGAAATAGAGGCACGAGGAAAAATGGGTGCAGGGTGAAGCTGTAATCTTTACTAACGATATAGAACGTTTTGAACTAGGGGCGGGATGAAGCCGAAAACATGTAAATGATAAGTGCCAATTGTAATAATATTGGCAAATTAACATTGTTAAATACGATAGGAAAACAGTAGAGAATCTTACCGATATTTTACTACAGGTTAACCGTTAACCTAACCCTACTCTCACACAAAACCCTCCACTACAGATGCGTTACACTAACCCGCCCTGGTGGTGCCTAACCCTCAGACTAGGAAAGGTCATTCAGATTTTGTGGAATTTAAATTCCTCGGAAATCCGACCTACCACAGTTTGGAAATTTTAGCGCAATCACAGAACTTAGAAGCATTGGACCAATCAGAGAATGTAGAATTATTCAGCAAAATTTAAATTTTAGACCAATCACAAGACTGAGTTTCCGTTTTTCTGATTTCCCTTCCAATTTCCATTTTTCAGATTTTTCTTCTTCTTTTTTTGCATTCTCTGATGCAAAAAAATACTAACAAAATAGTTAGTTCAGCCTCCTGCACAGCCCAGCTAAGAAGTATGGCGATCAGACTCACCTCCTATTTTTGTCCCTAAGGGGACATGCTGCCGGAGTTGTCCGATCGCTGCTGTCACATTTTTTTTTCTCAGCCTGTATCAGGCTGTTTATCTCTCCCTCCCTCCCTCCTCCCCTTCCCTCCTTCCCTCCGTGCAGAGAGTTGAACAGGACGGCGATCCGTCCTGTTCCGCCTCTCATAGACATCAGCCTATCAAAGGCCGGGGATCGCCGATCTCATACAGCGCTGCCGGGGGTGGCAGCGCTGTACGCTTGTACGCTTTCGTTTACAAGCAGCCTGTTTGCCGCGATCGGCAGGTAGCAGGCTATTCACAGAACTCCGCTCCGTGAATGGGCAGGGAACGATCGCGCATGCGCGTGGCCGTTCCCTGCCAAACTGCAGCTCCAGGACGTGATGCCAATTGGTGTTAGGCGGTCCTGGGGCTGCCGCCGTGGTCACGACCATTGGCGTGAGGCGGTCTTCAAGTAGTTAAATACAAGCCAACTTCAGGTTGACTGCAGGTGGTCTAAAGTTTGAAGTCACTTGTCACTCAGTTTTTCTATGTGTACACGGACCTTTTTCTTCAGTTTGAGGTCAGGTTGAAGTTAGAAAGTGACCTGAACTGAAAGCTTCCTGTTCCCTATCCCATACTGTTCTGCTGCAGAGAGGAGTTGCAGGTAAGGATTAGGAAAAAGAAACAGATGGCAACAGGCAAAATAACTTTGTCACAACTGTTCCTCCTGCTTTCTATTCGTAACATTCACATAGTTGATGTTGGTGCACCGTGGTGAACATTATTTTATTGTGCTTGGAATTGGCATCCTCCCCTATCTCCCCCAACAGTGTTTTATATCTCATCCACAACAGGAAGATATCATCTATGAATCTGAAATAACATTGTATGTGAACCGGATGACTGATGGCAAATTATTTTTCAAGATAAACCAGGAAATACATTAGCGGAAAATAGACATACTGGTCTGCCCATATTTTTACAGTCTCATTGAAAATAATATTTGTTAGTAAAAACGTATATATTGTTTTAAAGCATACATGTAAGAAAAACGATATTGCCGAAACAGAGGCGCCAGAGCAAAGTAACATTTATTAAAAATATTTAAAAAAGGGGAGTAGTTGTGGACTTTTACTGTACCTCCCAATAGAATACTTGATAAGTCAGTTTCAAATAAGAACAAATATTTATTTCTTACTCCCAACAGTGCTGCAATGCGTTTCGCGAGTCAACAGCCCACTTCCTCAGGCAATACAAAGGAGAAGCTAAAAAAAGAGATACAAGGAATCCAACTAAAAAAAATGTACAATAGGTGCCTTCTTAATACAGTAGTTCAAACAAGATGATGTTCAATATTTATAACTTAAAAGCAATAGAGTGATGTGTTGATAGACATATTCATTCAATACCTATACCTATATCTATAGGAGGGGTGTCAAACTCAAATAAAAAGTGGGTTGAAATTGAGCTCTAAGACCAAGTCACGGGCCATCCTTGATGTCTAGTAACCACCACTCTCCCTTATGAAGTTTGCTGGTGTCTAATAGCCCTTCCTCCATCCCCTAGTGTCTATTGCCCCACTCCTTCCCATAGTGGCCCTCCACCTCCCTAGATGTGTCTAGTGGCTCTCTTCATTCCTCATTAAAGTTCCCTGGTGTTTAGTGGTCCTCCCTCCCAAAACAATTCCCTGATGTTTAGTGGTCCTCCCTCCCCTATTCAGTTTCCTGGTATCTAGTGGCCCCCTCCTTTACCTATACAGGTTCCTGGTGTCTAGTGCCCTGCTCCCTCTCCTATACAGTTCACTGGTATTTAGTGCTTCCCCCTCCCCATAGGGCTTCCTTGGTGATCTAGGGCTTACCCTCCAGCTTATAGCTTCTCTGGTAGTCTAGAGTGGGCCAAACATAATGCAAAGTGGGGAAAGAACCAGAGGGCCAAATCTGATGGCTTCTAGGGCCAGTGTGGCCCACAGGCTGAAGTTTGACATGTATGATCTATAGCATGTAATAATTTATAAAAAGAATAACCTGTACTAGAGGCCAAAGACTTACAATATTGTGTATACACACACCATGTAAATGTATATAAAAACATACATAATTACAAAATACTGTATATAATCATTAGTAGTGATGTCGCGAACCTCCAATTTTCGGTTTGCGAACCCTGTTCGCGAACCTCCGCGGAAAGTTCGGTTTGCGAACCGCAATAGACTTCAATGGGGAGGCGAACTTAAAATTGAAAAAAAATTTCTACTGGCTGCAAAAATGATATAAAACATATTTCCAGAGATCTAATACCTGGAGGAAGACCCTCCTCCCCTTTTACCAATTCCCTCCTACCAGAGGGAGGAGGGTCTCCTCTGCCAGAGAATTATAGTATTTCAAAAGCCAGCTTACATACTGTGGCTGGGAATTGAACCCAGGTCTCAGTGTATGGTAGGTAACTAACATATCCATTATACCACCAACACTACTAGCTGAAGCTAGCCTAGCATGTACCATTTATGCTTAATCCAAGAGAAAAATTAGCCATGCCTGGCTACAAATCCTTAAAGGGACACTTAAGTCAAACAAAAAAAATGAGTTTTACTCACCTAGGGCTTCCAATAGCCCCCTGCAGCTGTCCGGTGCCCTCGCCGTCTCCCTCCGATCCTCCTGGCCCCGCCGGCAGCCACTTCCTGTTTCGGTGACAGGAGCTGACAGGCTGGGGACGCGAGTGATTCTTTGCGTTCCCAGACACATTAGCACCCTCTATGCTGCTATATGGTATATGATATATGCTATAGCAGCGTAGATGGCGCTATTGTGGCCAGGAACGCGAAGAATCACTCACGTCCCCAGCCTGTCAGCTCCTGTCACCGTAACAGGAAGTGGCTGCCGGTGGGGCCAGGAGAATCGGAGGGAGACGGCGAGGGCACCAGACAGCTGCAGGGGGCTATTGGAAGACCTAGGTGAGTAAAACTCATTTTTTTTTTTTGACTTAAGTGTCCCTTTAAGCAGTGGCTGGATGATGTAATGGTTAAGGGCTCTGCCTCTGACACAGGAGACCAGGGTTCGCATCTTGGCTCTGTCTGTTCAGTAAGCCAGCACCTAGGAGTAGGAGTAGGAGACCTTAGGCAAGTCTTCCTAACACTGCTACTGCCTATAGAGTGTGCCCTAGTGGCGGCAGCTCTGGCGCTTTGAGTCTGCTAGGAGAAAAGTGTGATATACAGTGGGTTGCAAAAGTTTTCGGCCCCCTTGAAGTTTTCCACATTTTGTCACATTACTGCCACAAACATGCATCAATTTTATTGGATTTCCACGTGAAAGACCAATACAAAGTGGTGTACATGTGAGAAGTGGATCGAAAATCATACATCATTCCAAACATTTTTTACAAATAAATAACTGCAAAGTGGGGTGTGCGTAATTATTCGGCCCCCTGAGTCAATACTTTGTAGAACCACCTTTTGCTACAATTACAGCTGCCAGTCTTTTAGGGCATGTCTCTACCAGCTTTGCACATCTGGAGACTGAAATCCTTGCCCATTCAGCTCCAGCTCAGTCAAATTAGATGGACAGCATTTGTGAACAGCAGTTATCAGATCTTGCCACAGATTCTCGATTGAATTTAGATCTGGACTTTGACTGTGCCATTCTAACACATAGATATGTTTTGTTTTAAACCATTCCATTGTTGCCCTGGCTTTATGTTTAGGGTCATTGTCCTGCTGGAAGGTGAACCTCCGCCCCAGTCTCAAGTCTTTTGCAGTCTCCAAGAGGGTTTCTTCCAAGTTTGCCCTGTATTTGGCTCCATACATCTTCCCATCAACTCTGACCAGCTTCCCTGTCCCTGCTGAAGAGATGCACCCCCCGAGCATGATGCTGCCACCACCATATTTAGTTTTCCGCCACACATAGCGTTTTGTATTTTGGCCAAAAAGTTCCCTTTTGGTCTCATCTGACCAGAGCACCTTCTTCCACATGGTTGCTGTGTCCCCCCACATGGCTTGTGGCAAACTGCAAACGGGACTTCTTATTCTTTCTGTTAACAATGCCTTTCTTCTTGCCACTCTGCCATAAAGGGCAGCTTTGTACAGTGCATGACTAATAGTTGTCCTATGGACAGAGTCTCCCACCTGAGCTGTAGATCTCTGCAGCTCGTCCAGAGTCACCATGGGCTTCTTGACTGCATTTCTGATCAGCGCTCTCCTTGTTCGGCCTGTGAGTTTACGTGGATGGCCTTGTCTTGGTAGGTTAACAGTTGTGCCATACTCATTCCATTTCTGAATGATCGCTTGAACAGTGCTCCGTGGGATTTTCAAGGCTTTGGAAATCTTTTTGTAGCCTAAGCCTGCTTTAAATTTCTCAATAACTTGATCCCTGACCTGTCTTGTGTGTTCTTTGGACTTCATGGTGTTGTTGCTCCCAAGATTCTCTTAGACAACCTCTGAGGCCCTCACAGAGCAGCTGTATTTGTACTGACAATAGATTACACACAGGTGCACTCTATTTAGTCATTAGCACTCATCAGGCAATGTCTATAGGCAACTGACTGCATTCAGATCAAAGGGGGCCGAATAATTATGCACACACCACTTTGCCATTATTTATTTGTAAAAAATGTTTGGAATCATGTATGTTTTTCGTTCCACTTCTCATGTGTACACCACTTTGTGTTGGTCTATCATGTGGAATTCCAATAAAATTGATTCATGTTTGTGGCTAGTAATGTGACAAAATGTGGAAAACTTTAAGGGGGCCGAATACTTAAGCAACCCACTGTAAATGTTATTTGTCTTGTCTTGTCTAATTTTTCTTTTGGATTGAGCATAAATGGTACATGCTAGGCTAGCTTCAGCTAGTAGTGTTGGTGGTATAAGTGATATGTTAGTTACCTACCATACACTGAGACCTGGGTTCAATTCCCAGCCACGGTATGTAAGCTGGCTTTTGAAATACTGTAATTCCCTGGCAGATGGGACCCTCCTCCCTCTGGTAGGAGGGAGGAGGGAATAGGTAGAAGGGTGGAGGGAGGAGCAGCAGCTGTCCCTTAACTAATTAGTGTAGGCAGACGAGTGAGTGAAATGGCGCAAGGACCTTGCCAAGAGTGCTTCAGTCTGATTGGCAACAATGTGCCTGGTGACTGTGATGTAGAGGGTCAAAGTTTTGCTCAAAAGAGCATTATGGGGCGAATTGAACTTCCGGGAAAGTTCGCCTTTGGCAGGCGAACGCGAACCACCGAAGTTCGCCGGGAACCGTTCGTTAGAACAAAAGTACCTCATTGGTGCATCTTTTAATATTCATTTTGCACAGGATTCTTAGCATAGTATTTTTTAAAAACATTAGGTTTTAAAAAAAAAGGAGAGAAAAAACCTTCCCAATTTACAGGTAGATTCATCAAAGTGCAGTAAACTAACAAGACACAAGAAGCCCAGGATAAAATTATCATGCGCATGTTACGCACGGTTCTGGCAGCACAGCGTGCGCTCTTTAGTTGCGCCTGGTCCTTCTAAATGCCGTACAGTAGCGATGTAGCACGACCGCAATACTTCACTAGTGCAACCGCTACTACATTGATTAACTTGGACTATCTGCAGACTGGGAGGCATGGACTGCTCACAGGTAGCTGCCTACCTGCAGATGCTGGGGGGTATGGGCTGGTCACAGATCTGTCTGCAGATGCTGGGTGGTATGGGCTGGTCACAGATAGCTGTCTGTCTGCAGATGCTGGGTGGTTTGGACTCCTCACAGGTAGATGTAGCTGTCTTCAGACAATGGGTTGGTTTGGACTAGTCACAGGTGGCCGCCTGTCTGCAGACTGAGTGGTATTGACTGGTCACCGTTGGCTGCCTGTTGCTGCCAGAATGCTAGGCGGTATGTTCTGATCACTGATAGCTATGCAGACACTGGGTGGTATGGACTGGTCACACGGGTAGCTGCCTCTCTGCAGACGACGGGTGGTGTGGACCAGTCACAAGTACCTGTCTCTCTGCAGATGCTGGGTGGTATGGACTGGTCACAGGTACCTGTCTGTCTGCCTGCAGATTCTGGGTTGTATGGACCGCTCACTGGAAGTTGCTTGTCTGCCCTGCAGATGCTGGTTGGTATGGATGGACTGCTCACATGAGAGGCATGGCCTAGTCACAAGTACCTGTCTGTAGATGCTGTGTGGTATAGACTGCTCACAGGTAACTGCCTGTGTGCAGATGCTGAGTGATGTGGACTGGTCACAGGTAAGCTGCCTGTCTGCAGACTGGGTAGTATGGGACTGCTCACAGGTATCTGTCTGTCTGGTTACTGGGTGGTATGGGATGGTCACAGGTAGCTGTCTGTCTGCAGACTGGGTGGTATGGACTGCTCACAGGTAGCTGCCTTTGGCTCTCAATAACAACTCAGCATTCCAGTTAATGGAGCTGACATATGTTTGCACTGAAAAGTAGAGATGGCCCGAACGGTTCGCCGGCGAACAGTTCCCGGCGAACTTCTGTGGTTCGCGATCGTAGAGAACCGCAAACTTTTCCGGACGTTCGTTTCGCCCCCATAGTGCATCATGAGGGTCAACTTTGACCCTCTACATCACAGTCAGCAGGCACATTGTAGCCAATCAGGCTACACTCCCTCCTGGAGCCCCCCTCCCACCCCTTATAAAAGGCAGGCAGCATCAGGCTTTTCACTCACTCCTGTGCCTGCAGTAATTAGAGAAGGGAGAGCTGCTGTGCAGAGACCTATAGGGAAAGCTTAGGCTCTTGTAGGCTTCTTAGCTTTCTCCTTGCTGATTTTTATTGCTAAAAAGCACCCCTCAACAGCTCTTTTAAAAGCTAATCTTGTTCTTGTGATCTTTTTTTTGTGTGTGACACTTGTGTTGCATAGACAGCCTTGGTAATTCCTACTGTGTGTGCCACTGCCAGGCTCAGCACATTCAGTGACTACCTGTGTGTGTGACAGGTGCACATTGTAATACCCATCACTGCATATACCTACCTGCATATACCTATGCAGATGCTGGGTGGTTTGGACTCCTCACAGGTAGATGTAGCTGTCTTCAGACAATGGGTTGGTTTGGACTAGTCACAGGTGGCCGCCTGTCTGCAGACTGAGTGGTATTGACTGGTCACAGTTGGCTGCCTGTTGCTGCCAGAATGCTAGGCGGTATGTTCTGATCACAGATAGCTATGCAGACACTGGGTGGTATGGACTGGTCACACAGGTAGCTGCCTCTCTGCAGACGATGGGTGGTGTGGACCAGTCACAAGTACCTGTCTCTCTGCAGATGCTGGGTGGTATGGACTGGTCACAGGTACCTGTCTGTCTGCCTGCAGATTCTGGGTTGTATGGACTGCTCACTGGAAGTTGCTTGTCTGCCCTGCAGATGCTGGTTGGTATGGATGGACTGCTCACATGAGAGGCATGGCCTAGTCACAAGTACCTGTCTGCAGAGGCTGGGTAGTACGGACTGCTCACAGGTAACTGCCTGTGTACAGATGCTGAGTGGTGTGGACTGGTCACAGGTAGCTGTCTGTCTGCAGACTGGGTAGTATGGGACTGCTCACAGGTATCTGTCTGTCTGGTTACTGGGTGGTATGGGATGGTCACAGGTAGCTGTCTGCAGACTGGGTGGTATGGACTGCTCACAGGTAACTGCCTGTCTGTAGATGCTGTGTGGTATAGACTGCTCACAGGTAACTGCCTGTGTGCAGATGCTGAGTGATGTGGACTGGTCACAGGTAGCTGCCTGTCTGCAGACTGGGTAGTATGGGACTGCTCACAGGTATCTGTCTGTCTGGTTACTGGGTGGTATGGGATGGTCACAGGTAGCTGTCTGTCTGCAGACTGGGTGGTATGGACTGCTCACAGGTAGCTGCCTTTGGCTCTCAATAACAACTCAGCATTCCAGTTAATGGAGCTGACATATGTTTGCACTGAAAAGTAGAGATGGCCCGAACGGTTCGCCGGCGAACAGTTCCCGGCGAACTTCTGTGGTTCGCGATCGTAGAGAACCGCAAACTTTTCCGGACGTTCGTTTCGCCCCCATAGTGCATCATGAGGGTCAACTTTGACCCTCTACATCACAGTCAGCAGGCACATTGTAGCCAATCAGGCTACACTCCCTCCTGGAGCCCCCCTCCCACCCCTTATAAAAGGCAGGCAGCATCAGGGTTTTCACTCACTCCTGTGCCTGCAGTAATTAGAGAAGGGAGAGCTGCTGTGCAGAGACCTATAGGGAAAGCTTAGGCTCTTGTAGGCTTCTTAGCTTTCTCCTTGCTGATTTTTATTGCTAAAAAGCACCCCTCAACAGCTCTTTTGAGAGCTAATCTTGTTCTTGTGATTTTTTTTTTGTGTGACACTTGTGTTGCATAGACAGCCTTGGTAATTCCTACTGTGTGTGCCACTGCCAGGCTCAGCACATTCAGTGACTACCTGTGTGTGTGACAGGTGCACATTGTAATACCCATCACTGCATATACCTACCTGCATATACCTACCTGTTGTTCACTTCAGTGCACCCACCTACCTACGTGAGCGCACGCAGTGTCACTGTGCCTGTTCGGTACCTGTCTGTGTGTGACAGGTGCACATTATAATACCCATCACTGTATATACCTACCTGTTGTTCAGTGCACCCACCTACCTACGTGAGTGCATGCAGTGTGATATACCACTCCGTGCATACCTGTTAACTGCACCTGTGTGACTGCACATTGTATTAGTCAAGTCAGTGCATACCTTTCACTTCATTTCCCCCCCCCCCCCCCCGATATGGACAAAACGGACAAAACCGGTAGAGGCAGATCCAGAGGAAGGCCATCCAGCAGGTCTGTGCGAGGTCGTGCTGATGTGATTTCGTGCGGCCCTGGACCAAAGTGCAGTGCTCAAAAGAAGGAACGTCCCATCAACTCCCAAGATTGTCAGGACGTGGTTGACTATTGAACACAGAACACCTCATCTTCCGCAGCCACAAGCGCTACTAAAATCACCACATCCGCTGCATTTGACATTTCGCAGGAGTTATTTGGTGTGGAAATCACTGATGCACAGCCATTATTGTTACAACAAGATGAAGGCGCTAAGCAAGTTACACCACCTCATATGTCTGAGTTAGGCGACACTATGGACGTAACGTGTGAGGAGGAGGATGATGAGGTATTCTGTGTTAAATAGTCAGTTAGTCAATAGTGCAGTTTTAGAAGTGTCTGAGGCAAGCAAAGCTTGGCAGGATGATTATGATGATGACGATGATCCAGATGCCACGTGGGTTCCTAAGAGACGAGATGACCAAGGGGACAGTTCAGAGGGGGAGTCAGAGAGGAGTAGGAGGAGACGAGTTGCTGAAAGAAGCACGGGGAGCTCGTCATTAGAAACAGCTGGTGGCAGTGTCCGGTGCCATGTATCGCCACCTATGGACAGCCAGCCAATATGCCCTTCAGCATCAGCTGCTGATGCCACCATAGTGCCATCACCCCACGGGGGCTCAGCGGTTTGGAAATTTTTTAATGTGTCTGCCTCAGATCAGAGCAATGCCATCTGTTCTCTCTGCCTCCAAAAATTGACCCGTGGAAAGGCCAACACCCACGTAGGGACAACTGCCTTACGAAGGCACATGCAGAAAAGGTACATGCAGAAAAGGCACAAACTGCAATGGGAAGAGCACCAGAGGAAGCAGCACACAAAAGAAAAGCCACCCTCCTTCTCCTCTTCCTCCTTCAGGTGCAGCATCTTCAGCTGCTTTCTCCCTTGCACCTTCACAGCCACCCTCCTCCACTCAGCCTCCGACATTGAGCGGTTCCTGCTCCTCTGCCCACAGCAGCCAGGTGTCCGTGAAGGAAATCTTTGAGCGGAAGAAGCCAATTTCTGCCAGTCACCCCCTTGCCCGGCATGTCACAGCTGGCTTGGCGGAACAATTAGCTCGCCAGCTGTTACCATACTAGCTGGTGGACTCTGAGGCCTTCCGTAAATTTGTGGCCATTGGGACACCGCAGTGGAAGATACTAGGCTACAATTATTTCTCTAAGAAGGCGATACCCAAAACTGTACCGTGAAGTTGAGAGGCAAGTGGTGTCATCTCTGGCACACAGCGTTGGGTCAAGGGTCCACCTGACCACGGATGCCTGGTCTGCCAAGCACGGTCAGGGCAGGTACATTACTTACACAGCCCATTGGGTCAACCTGGTGACCGCTGACAAGCAGGGATTACGTAGCTGTGCAGCGGACCAACTTGTGACACCTCCACGGCTTGCAGGCAGGCCTGCTGCCACCTCCTCTCCTCCTGCTACATCCTCTTCGCTGTCGCCATCCTCCTCCTCCTTGGCTGAGTGGCAGTTCAACTCTACTGGTGCTGCGATCTCCTCTCCAGCTACACAGCCCCAGCTCCCCAGGGCCTATGCTGCATGCCAGGTACGACGGTGTCACGCCATCTTAGACATGTCTTGCCTCAGAGAGTCACACTGGAGCAGCTCTCCTTGCTGCTCTAAACAAACAGGTGGATCAGTGGCTGACCCCGCACCAGCTGGAGATCGGCAACGTGTGACAACGGCAGCAATCTTATTTCTGCTTTGAATTTGGGAAAGCTGACACATGTACCCTGCATGGCACATGTGCTGAATCTAGTCATTCAAAGATTTGTGTCTAAGTACCCAGGCTTAGAGGATGTCCTGAAGCAGGCCAGGAAGTTGTGTGGGCATTTCAGGCGGTCTTACATGGCCATGGCATGCTTTGCCGATATTCAGCGGAGAAACAAGTTGCCGGTGAGACGTCTGATTTGTGATAGCCCGACTCGCTGGAATTCAACCCTCCTTATGTTCTCTTGCCTGCTAGAACAGGAGAAAGCCGTCACCCAGTACCTCTACAACTACAGTAGAAAGACACAGTCTGGGGAGATGGGGATGTTCTGGCCCAACAACTGGATACTCATGCGAAGTGCATGCAGGCTCATGTGGCCATTTGAGGAGGTGACCAACCTGGTGAGTCGCAGTGAAGGCACCATCAGCGACTTGATCCTGTACGCTTACATCCTGGAGTGTGCCGTGCGTAGAGTGGTGGATCAAGCTGTGGAGGAGCGTGAACAGGAACAGTTACAGGAGGAAGCGTTGTGGGATCAATTCTCATCAGAACCAGATGTTTCCTCAACACCTGCGGCAGCACAGAGGGGGGAGGAGGAGGTGGAGGAAAAGTCGTGTGGGGAGGAGGAGTCGGACTCGGATGATGAGGAAGGTGTTTCTTTGGAGTAGGAGGCAGAGACAGAAGAACAACCACAGCAGGCAGCGCAGGGGGCTTGTGCTGCTCAACGCTCCCGTGGTATTGTTCGTGGCTGGAGGGAGGAGGAGGACTTACCTGACGTCACTGAGGAAGAGCAAGAGGAGATGGATAGTACGTCTGCATCCAACTGCAGCACTTGCAGAACAAGCTGGCAACTATGCTTTACAATGCGTTTAAGGGTGATGTCACAGCACAATGCAATAAAGGTACCACTGCCAGTAATCCTTCTCCCATGTCCACGCAGGCAAGGACAGAATGCTGCAGCGATCTCATGGTGATATCGGACATGCGGACATTCTTTAGTCTATCGCCTCGCCTTAGCCCTTCCGGATCCACCCTCCACCAACGCCTGGGCCAGCAGGTAGCCGACTACCTGGCCTTAAGTGTGGATGTAGACACTGTGAGCAGTGATGATGAACCCTTGGACTACTGGGTGCGCAGGCTTGACCTGTGGCCAGAGCTGTCACAATTTGCCATCCAACTTCTCTCTTACCCTGCCTCAAGCATCCTGTCAGAAAGGACCTTCAGCGCAGCTGGAGGCATTGCCACTGAGAAGAGAAGTCGCCTAAGTCACAAAAGTGTGTTCAGTACCTCACCTTTATCAAAATGAATGAGGCATGGATCCCGCTACCACAGCCCAGCGACCATATGGGCTTGAAAACCGCCACGCCCTGCACTCTCGCCGTGGTGCGCACCAGTCCAGCATGGCCGTCACTACACAAACAGCTGTTTGCAGTACGTTACACAGTGAGTTTGGTGTGTCAGTGTGAAGCAGTACTCTAATTACACTCCCTGATTGATGTATACACATGCAAGATGATTTAAAGCACTTTAGGCCTGCAATTTAGCATTCAGTGTGATTTCTGCCCTTAAAACGCTGATTTGCGTCAAATCCAGATTTTCCCCGGGACTTTTGGCATCTATCCCACGTATCCATGCAAAGCTCAGATGTTAGACCCCTTGAAACATCTTTTCCATCACTTTTCTGGCCAGCATAAGTGTTTCTAGTTTTCAAAGTTCGCCTCCCCATTGAAGTCTCTTGCGGTTCGCGAAAGTTCGCGCGAACCAAACTTTTGCGGAAGTTCGCGTTCACAAACCGAAAATCGGAGGTTCGGGCCAGCCAGATTCACTAAATGGTTTGCTTGTCTCTGTCCCCTTTCAGCCATTGTATATTTGGATGGAGATCTGGGTTTATGTGAGGGAAAAATCCAGCAGGAGATGTTTGTTTGAATGTCTTATTGAAATAAATGGATCAGCTGACAGATGGTAAGACTGTTCTACCATAAATACAGAACATGATATGTTCAGGGGAAACAGAGAAAATAAAGGTGCTGCCGGGTTTCCCCGAATCTGATCAAGGATACACTTCTGTGCTGCAAAGTGATATTACATGTGCCTTCTGCATCAGCAGGGGCTATTGGCTATGGTTTATTTTGGTAGTGAGCAGCAGTTATATATAGATTGATTACACTGTGTTTTGCCTGCATGTATACTATATAACTATCATGATCTTGAAAAGTCATTGAGATGAAATAGATATTTGTATTTTGCCTTTATCTTTATACGGTCACCTGTTTGTTTTTTTTCATGCTAGAAAAGTCATAAAGGAAATCAGTGATGTGTAAGATATCCTTACACAGACGCGTGATCACGCTAACGACGTTTAGTGACACGCGCTGATAACGAATGTCATGGCGGATTGGATCTTTAAGATCCCCGATGACTCTGCGCAAAGTACCACAATCGCTTGAAGTCTCCTTCGTGCCTGTTGTGCGACGTCATGCATACAGGAAGGCAGGACGACTGATCTGGGAGTGCTCATCATGGAGAGTATGTAACAAATGGTCTGGGGCTTGATTCACTAAACTGTGATAACTCAAATATCACACCTTATCAAAGATATCCCACCTTATGAAAAGTTATCACACCTTATCAAAGTTATCACACCTTATGAAAATATATCACACCTTATCAGAGTAGCATAGCGAGCGCTACGAACTACTGCCTGCTAATTGGCAATGGCACTCTTCCTGCCCTGAGCCCTGCGGGTTCGTAGCGCTCGCTATGCTACTCTGATAAGGCATGTTAACTTTGATAAGGTGTGATATCTTTTCAGAAGGTGTGCTATCTTTTCAGAAGGTGTGATATTTGAGTTATCACGGTTTTGTGAATCAAGCCCCTTATCTCCAAAAGATACACACTTCCATGCTAATATGGTAATTAAATACAGTAAAAAGTTGGTTCACCTCCTCTTATATAGTCAACAGCATATGTAACACAAGAGGTATGCGCTCACAACCCTTGTGCCAACTCATGCAAAAAGAAAAATAATCTCAACCACGACCATCAAAATCATGATATAAAATATGAGGGTGCAGTACATAAAACAAAGTGAATGTTAAAGTCTATAAAAATCACTTTTGCTTCAGAAATCACGTAACTGTAAATCGAAGAAGAAATCTCAGCTTCTGAGAGTACAGCCTCTATCACACCCCTGGTGTGTGTACTCACTGTGTAGAGACTCTCTGGTGGGTCAAATGGCACTTTGGGACTATTCCCATGTCGTCCGTCACCGCTCTTGCTCAAGAATTCTTCTATCCAGCATCAGATACTTCTGAGACTTTAATTGCTGATCTCCCGGTAATAAAGTGCTGGTCACCCGGTGCCTCAATGAAAATGCCTCACATAGTGTAAAACTGCTAGGTTTTTATTGAAAATAGAATTGAATTGCACTCACATGCTCCTTAAATGAATGACAGCTTAGAGTAATTTAGGACGGGCTCTCTCTCGTGTGCTGGCCGTCTGGTTGGCTTTGTATCTTCTCTCCTGGGTTGCGTCCCTGCCGTCCGCACTATGGAGATTACCCAGGATGCCCGCTGGTAACGCTGGTGTCACTTCTGCATTTAAAGAGACTCTGTAACATTCAAAAGATCCCCTGGGGGGTACTCACCTCGGGTGGGGGAAGCCTCCGGATCCTAATGAGGCTTCCCACGCCGTCCTCTGTCCCACGGGGGTCTCTCCGCAGCCCTCCGAACAGCCGGCGACTGTGCCGACTGTCATTTCAATATTTACCTTTGCTGGCTCCAGCGGGGGCGCTGTGGCGGCTTTCCATTCCGAACTACACGGAAATACCCGATCTCATTCGGGTCCGCTCTACTGCGCAGGCGCAGGAAACTTGCGCCTGCGCAGTAGAGCGGACCCGACGGCGATCGGGTATTTCCGTGTAGTTCGGAGCCGACAGCCGTCAGAGCGCCTGCGCAGGAGCCAGGAAGGTAAATATTGACGTCACCGCTGCCCGGACTCCACGGAGGGCTGCAGCGAGACCCCTGACGGATGGAGGACGGCGTGGGAAGCCTCATTAGGATCCGGAGGCTTCCCCCACCCGAGGTGATTACCCCCCAGGGGATCTTTTTATGTTACAGTTCCTCTTTAAACTCCACCCTACTAGTTCCATCACTCCGTGACTCATCAGGAGCACAGTCTGTATGCAGAAATCTCGTTGTCGCTTGCCACAGTTCCGCTCTCACCTGATCTTCTGCTGTCCCCTCTGTAGTAACCGGCAGAGCCGAGACAAGGTCCTCCAGCACCCAAGGCTGAGGCACCAAAGTGCGCCCCTCCATCCCTCCACCCCAGCCGTCACACACTGATTGCTCTTAGACTAAGAGGCGCCCCAGGGCCCCCAACACCTTAATCTCTAGTTATCTGGCTTGTAGTCACTTCCATGTATCTCCTTTTCTTATTTCTTTCTGCTTCAAACACAATCAGGAATGACAGTTGAATGAATTGTGCGCCCCCTCCTACACTGCACCCTGAGGCTGGAGCCTCTCCAGCCTATGCCTCGGCCCGGCCCTGGTAACCGGTGACCTTGTTGCACTCTCACAGTAGCTGTAGCTGCAAATAATGCTCCTGGCTACAGAATAGTGACCCTGAGCAGTGCGAGTGCGTACCCACGCAAGCGTAGAAACCGCCATCCTGACCCTGGTCGACGGCCAGGTTGCCAGCCGATATGGAGGGGACAGCAGAAAACCGGCTGAGAGGGGAACTGCGGCAAGGGACACAGAGATTTCTAGGGGCTGGATGAAGCCCCAGGTAAGAAAATATTCTTTTTTTTCTCCTCATGTATCCTTTAAGTCAGACAATAAATGGTATCATCCACATTCAAGACTTCTTGCCCTCACATTGTACCAGTCACAGCTTATGAAATGAAGCTGCTTTTTATGTGAAAAGTCTGAAGTTTCCTGGGAGAAGGAGAGCCAGATTAAACAGCGCTGTGATTACAAGCTTGCCTGGGCTGTCTTCATGGATTTCATTTCACTGGTGGTCAACAGGACCAGTAGTGGAAATAAACATTGGGATGAGAGCGGAGGCCCTCTCCTGCCTGCGCTATGGTAATGCTTAGCTGCCATTACCATTTGTGTACTTTTAGGTGGAACTCGGAATGAATGTGAAGTACTTTCTGTGAAGAAAGCAGATGTTTGCGGTGAGGAGACGCACACTGCACTCCACCGAATGTTGGCATAACCATTTCTGCAATACTAAATATTTATGAAGTGCCCTTGTTATATATTCTCCTGGGTGGTACCTCCAGTTCACTACTAAATCTGCTAAACCTAACTCCTGTAAATGTTTCCTCTCCCTCTGTTCATGCTATCTGAGGAAAACTTGGTAACACAAAACATAAAGTGATATGGGCAGCACGCTGGTGTGGCAGGCAGCACTCCCGCATACGTACGTTAAAAAGGGGCGCTGGGAAAAAAGGGCGCGGGGTTTTAAACAATAAGCATGGATAACGTTTAAAAATGAATTGTACTGTATTTCGTTTAAAATTAATGTTTTATAAAGTTATAAATCATTAAATAATGTGCATGAAATCGGCAATTGTAAAAACGTTAATCTTCCGTTTAAATAGTGAAACGTATAATAACGTTTAAAAAAAAAATTACTAAGTAACCCTCCCTGTACCTACCCCTAACCCCTAGACCCCCCTGTTGGTGCCTAAACCTAAGACCCCCCTGTTGGTGCCTAAACCTAAGACCCCCCTGATGGTGCCTAAACCTAAGACCCTCCTTAGTGCTCACTGTATTGTGTGTAGAATAATGTTTTAAAAACAGTAAGGGATAAAATATAGTACAATTTACGTTACGTACTGATCGCTTTGTTTCGTGAATAATAATGTTTTACAAACACTAAGGGATAACTTTTAAAATAATGTTTTATTGAAATAGGAAACGTAAATCATCACAAGCCGTTATAAAACATGAAAAATCTTCGGGCGCCGTTGGTAAACATTATTATTCTCGGGTGCCCTTTTTTCCTGTTCGGCGCCCAGTAAACGATAATTATTATGGGAGTGAATGGCGGCGCCCGATTTGTCCACTAGCCACCTGCACCCTTTTTTACTGTTTCCCTCCCGCATTGCCGCACTGGGTTCGAATCGGGCTTCGAGTTTGTATGTTCTCCCCGTGTCTGTGTGGGTTTTATCCAGGCACTCCGGTTTCTTCCCACATTCCAAACACAAACAGATAAGTTAATTGGCTTCCTTCTAAATTGGCCCTAGACTACGATACATACACTACATGATACATACATAGAGCATATGACTATGGTAGGGATTGGATTGTGAGCTCCTCTGAGGGACAGTTAAGTGACAAGACAATATACTCTGTACAGCACTATGGAAGACGTTAGAGCTATATATAAATACTAAATAATAATATGTGGGGGTAATTTGCTATGGAAGACATGAAGGTACTATGGGGTGTATTCACTAACCTACGGCAAAGTTGCCTTGCGTAGCATGTGGTTTCCTGGTAACGTAGGCTTTACCTAGGTAACACAAGTTGCGCTAACTGCGCAATACACACCCCCTTACTGTAGGTATTACCATTAAAATTGCCATATGCTTCCTGTAGTGAAAATAACATAGTAAATAAAATTGCTTATTTTTTACAGTATAGTAAGTATTGGGAGGCATTGGGAGTATTGGCAGGTGTTGGAGAATATTCGCAGGGATTGGAGGGTTTGGGGTGCATTGGCAGGCATTGGGGAGTATTGGCAGGTGTTAAGTAGTATTGCCAGGCACTAGGGAATATTGGTAAGCAATGGGGACTATTGGCAGGCATTTTGAAGCATTGATAAATGTTGGGGGGGGGGGGGGGGGGGTATTAGGAGTTGGGGATTATTGGTAGGCATTAAAAAGTATTGACAGGTGTTGGGAAGTATTGGCAGGCATTGGGAAATATTGGCAGGCATTGGGAAGTATTGGCAGGCATTGGACAGTATTGGTAGGCATTGGGGAGTATTGGTAGGTGTTGCAAAGTATTGACAGGTGTTGGGGAGTATTGGCAGGCACTGAGGAGTATTGGTAGGCGTTGGAGAGTATTGGTAGGTGTTGGGGAGTATTGCCTGGTGTTGTGGACTATTATCTGGTGCTGGGGAGTATTGGTAGGCGTTGGAGAGTATTGGTAGGTGTTGGGGAGTATTGCCTGGTGTTGTGGACTATTATCTGGTGCTGGGGAGTATTGCTAGGCGTTGGGGAGTATTGGCAGGTATTGATAACCTATCCTTACTTTATAACCTTAGCAACCTTTATTTCTTGCCTTTTCTGATATGCATGGGAGCAGCAGGAAATTAAGAGTATTATCTCCATTTCCTCCACACACAGCAGTAAAAACCTGTCTGAAGTTCTAACCAAATCAAAGATAAACATTTTAGTTTCATTTTTGCTTTACATATTTTGTCAAAGACTTCAGCATAGAACTGGGCTTGTGAAGTTTTTCCCCAGGTAAAGCTTCATACCTATGATACTGTAACATGGACCGCACAGCCAGTGGCGTAGCTAAGGAGCTGTGGGCCCCGATGCAAGTTTTACATGGGGCCCCCCAAGCACTCTATACATAACAATTGATACGGCGCACCAAAACCTGCCAATGGCAACTACAGTGTCAGAGGTGCAAGAAGAGGCTGGGAAACAGTTTGTTAGTGATTACTACTATTCACAGCATCTATAGAAATGATTATTATGAGCACAGGACCAATAGAGAGGTAAATAATGTAGATGAGGGAGAGCCCTTCGGGGGCCCCTCTGGCCCAAGGGCCCTGATGCGGTCGCTACCTCTGCACCCCCTATTGCTACGCCCCTGCGCACAGCTTAGATAGTGCTTAGAGACCGCAGTCAGCCTGCATTCCACTGAGACTCTCAGCTTAGTGCAGGCATGGCTTGATCTCACGTGAAATTCGTAAGAAAGTTTTCTATCACTATGATTGGGTCTGACATAAGGTAAGATGTACATATGGCTGTGCACACTATACACGTGGCAGGAATGACTCAACTATGAATATTTGACAGAACTTATGCAATAGCCTTTTAATTTGGCTGCAGGTCTGTTTCTGGATATTGACTTTGCCACCCCATATTTCTGTTTCTACACATATGGCTCACTTGAGTTCACATCTTAGTTAAACTTGTCATTGAATCCAGCTCAACCTATGCATCGTCCTACCTTGTGAAACTGGCTTGAGTATGGAACTGCTAAAACAGCCTAGTGCTTAAAGAGGAACTTCAGCCTAAACAAACATACTGTCATTAAGTTACACTAGTTATGTTAATTAAAATAGATAGCCAATATAATCTCTTACCCACCCTGTTTTAAAAGAACAGGTCAATGTTTGTGATTTCATGAGGGCAGCCATCTTTTTGTTTGAAAGGAGGTGACAGGGAGCATGAGCAGGGCCGGCCCGCTCATGAGGCGGGGTGAAACTTTTGCCTCAGGCGGCAAAATTCCAGGGGCGGCACCCGCCCGTCCGTGGGTGCGGGGAGCCGGCCGCCGAGCTGGAGGGGTAGCTGGCAGGACGGGGGTATTGGGCCTAGCGGCGGGAGGGGGGTCGGACCCCCCCTCCCTCGCCTGGGTCCCCCGTGCTCCGCTCCCCTCCAGCCTTAAATACAAGCAGCCGCTATGTGTAAGAGGCACGGGCGGGTAGGACTCACCTCTTCCTCGTTCCAAGCGTGCGCTCCACTGACGTCACTTCCTGCAGCGTTGCAGGAAGTGACGTCAGTGGAGCGCACGCTTGGAACGAGGAAGAGGTGAGTCCTACCCGCCCGTGCCTCTTACACATAGCGGCTGCTTGTATTTAAGGCTGGAGGGGAGCGGAGCACGGGGGACCCAGGCGAGGGAGGGGGGGTACGACCCCCTCCCCGCCGCTAGGCCCAATACCCCCGTCCTGCCAGCTACCCCTCCAGCTCGGCGGCCCCCCAGAGCGCGCCCCCCACCGGGGGGGGGGGGGGGTGACGTCGGAATTATTTTTTTTTGCCTCAGGCGGCAAATAGTCTAGGGCCGGCCCTGAGCATGAGACACAGTTCCAACTGTCCTGTGTCCTGACCACCCTCCCCAGTTGCTAGGCAATGAGAACACCAACATCAGAAATCCCATCATGCTTTGCACAGCATCAGGGGAAAAACACCCAGGCAGTTTTCTTTGATGGGGCAGAGCTTAGCTAAAAATACAGCTAAAAATGAGACTTCAGTAAGAAAAACAAAGTTTTGATGCTGTGAAACTTAAAGAAACACCAAGCCTTTTCAGTTCTGCTGAGTAGATTTATAGTCTTGAGGTTCACTTTACAGAGGAACTGTTGTCAAAACCTTAGAATTTAAAACCCATACAAATATGACGTACATTTCTTCCAGAGTAAAATGAGCCATAAATTACTTCTCTCCTATGTTACTGTCACTTACAGTAGGTAGTAGAAATCTGACATTACCGACATGGCCTGTATTCTTTATAAAGACGTACAGACTAACCAGCAAGCTCATGGTGAACCAGAACTCATTGGAGTGTGTGAGGGGCTTGGTGTTACAAGCCCTACTCCATAGAGCCAAATTAATCCATGCCATGCACTGATGAGGATCAAACAATCAGAAACAGTCTGTATGCATGTTGGATTATTATGGCTCTGTACAAATTTAACAAGCTGACACATCATTGCATTCCAGCAGTTCTGGAGGTGTGTTTAGCCTCTAAGAGTAACAATGGTTAATTTGCATATATTCAGCAGTGATGCACTGGGAGACATCTCAAGCTCACTCCAACCTGAATTATCGCAAATTCTTTCTGTTGTAAGAAAGCAAACTTTTGTTTTTCTTTATAAAGACATTTGAGATGGCCTGAACGGTTTGCCGGGGAACCGATCCACGCAAACATCAGTGGTGCTGCACTCCCTCCTGGAGCCCCCCCCCCCCCCCTTATATAAGGCAGCTGCGTCGGCCATTATCTCACTCGGTGTGACTGCAGTAATTAGAGAAGGGAGAGAGGTTGTTGCACAGATTGCACAGATTAGGGAAAGCTTAGTTAGGCTCTTGTTAGGCTTGTTAGCTTGCTGCTTGCTGATACTTATTGCTAAAAAGCACCCCACAACAGCTCTTTTGAGAGCTAATGTTCTAGTGATCTGTTTTTTTTTTTTTGTGTGGCCCACTGACACTTGCATATACAGACCTGTCAGTCAGTCGCAGCTGGCCCTTGCTAATTCCTACTGTGCCACTGCCAGGCCCAGCACATTCAGTGCCTACCTTTTCACTGCACGTGTGTGACAGCTGCACATTTGTAATACCAGTCACTGCATACCTGTTCACAGTACCTGTGTGTGTGACAGCTGCACATTGTATTGATACCAGGCACTGCATACCTGTTCAGTGCACCTACGTGAGCACACGCAGTGTTATATTATATACAAGTCACTGCATACCTGTTCACGGTACCTGTGTGTGTGACAGCTGCACATTTGTAATACCAGTCACTGCATACCTGTTCACGGTACCTGTGTGTGTGACAGCTGCACATTTGTAATACCAGTCACTGCATACCTCTTCACTGCACCTGCGTGACAGCACGCAGTTTTATATACCAGTTACTGCATACCTGTTCACTGCACCTGTGTAACCACACATTGTTGTACCAGCAGTCACCTTTTCACTGCACCTGGGTGACCACACATTGTTGTATCAGCAGTCACTGCAACCTTTTCACTGCACCTGTGTAACCGCACATCGTATTAGTCAAGTCAGTGCATACCTTTCACTTCATCCCCCCCCCCAATATGGACAAAACAAAAGGCAGAGGCAGGGCAGGTCACCTGGCAGGTCTGTTAGAGGTTGCGTTGCCATGATTTTGTGTGGCCCTCGACCAAAGTACAGTGTTCAGAAGAAGGCACGTGCCATCAACCACCAATATTGTCAAGACGTAGTTGACTATTTAACACAGAAAACCTCATCTTCCTCAGCTTCCGCACGGAAGCATGACATATCTTCCTCCTCCTGCTCTGATTCTGGCACCCCACTTAACACTCCGTCAGCAGCCATCACCAAAGTGCCATCATCCCAGGGCTCAGCGGTGTGGACATTTTTGTGTGTGTCTGCCTCACATGAGAGCAATGCCATCTGTCCTCTCTGCCACCAAAAATTGAGCCGTGGAAAGACCAAGACCCGCATAGGGACAACTACCTTACGATGGCACATGATTACAAAGCACAAACTGCAATGGGATGACCACCTGAGGATAAGCAGCACACAAAAGCAAAGCCACACACCGCAGTGTAAGATACATCACGCAATTATTTCTCAAAAAAGGTGATACCCAAACTGTACCGTGATGTTGAAAGGCAAGTGGTGTCATCTCTGGCACACAGCGTTGGGTCAAGGGTCCATTTGACCACGGATGCCTGGTCTGCAAAGCACGATCAGGCCTGCCCAAAGACAGTCCCCACACACATCTCTGCCTGCACACCGTGTGACTGCCTGCCCCAAAACTAAGTCGGTCCCCACACAGCATCTCTGCCTGCAGACCGCTTGACTGCCTTCGTCCCCACCACCAACAGGGTCCAGGACTCCAGGTGGATTCCTGAATTTTTAAGGCCACTGCTAGCAGCGGCCGCTATAATGATTTTTCTGGTGCGTGTACATGCCTGCCTAATTTTTCTGGCTGCACTGCGGCTGCAACAACAAAACAAAAGGCATGTACATGTGTCAATTCCCCTTCGTGATCGTTACCTTGCCGCGGTGAAGGGGCTTGCATATCACAATGAAGCAATGACTGACGGCTATATGAGTGTCTCGGGGGGTGGCACACCCAAGATAATAAGGTCATTGCTTCATTGTGGACAGACCAAATTCGATCAGCTGGACAGTCACTGTTGTTTTATCATTGAGCTACCTCATCCCGGCGACCATATGGGCTTGAAAACCGCTTTCGCCTGTACTCTGGCCATGGTGCGCACCAGTCCAGCACGGCCGTCACTACACAAACAGCTGTTTGCGGTGCATTACACAGTGAGTTTGGTCTGTCAGTGTGAAGAAGTACTCTATGTACACTCCCTGATTCGTGTATACACATGCAAGATGTTTTAAAACACGTTAGGCCTGCAATTTAGCATTCAGTGTGATTTCTGCCCTTAAAACGCTGCTTTGCGTCAAATCCAGATTTTTCCCCGGGACTTTTGGCATTTATCTCGCTCTGCCATGCCCCCCTCCAGGTGTTAGACCCTTTGAAACATCTTTTCCATCACTTTTGTGGCCATCATAAATGTTTGTAGTTTTCAAAGTTCGCCTCCCCATTGAAGTCTCTTGCGGTTTGCAAAGTTTGCGCGAACGTGAACTTTTGCGGAAGTTCGCTTTCGAGATTCGCGAACCAAAAATCGGAGGTTCGAGCCATTTCTAAAAGACATTCCATGAAAAAGATTTATATAAAGATGCTGGCCAGCCTCCTTGCTAGCTGTACACTATTTTGGCAGTTGGACGGCGCATCTGCCATTCACTAAGTGCATTTAAAAATAAAGAAAACCCTGAGAACCCCCCTATGAGTAGATGGGCTAGTCCAAAATCTGTTGGTAATGACAGATTTCTACTACTTACTGTAAGTGACAGCAACATAGGAGAAAAGTAATTTATGGATCATTTTACTCTAAAAGAAATGTACTTCTTATTTATATGTGTTTTAAATTTTAAGATTTTCGCGACAGTTCCTCTTTAAAGAGGAACTATAGAGAAAATGCCATAATGAATAAAATTGCTTATGTTTTACAATATTCTATACATTATTTAGTCAGTGTATGCCCATTGTAATATATTTCCTCTCCCTGATTTACATTTTGAATTGTATCACTGGTGGTGACATCTTTAGTTCTGCCAGGTGATCTGTACAGAATGTTCATTACTGAAAGTTCTGTGCACAAAGGGAGATATTGCTTGTTTGGCGGTTGAAAAAAAAGCCATTATTTCCCATAATGCAACAAGGTTGACAGATAGAAAATTGCCAGGACCAGGGTAGTGACATCACACTGTGGGAGGAGTTTCACTCCAATTTCATCCATACAGACCCCCTGATGGTCTATTTGAGAAAAGGTAAAGATTTCTTGTGGGGGTGGGGGGTATCAGATACTGATTGGAATGAAGATCAATACTTGGCTAAAGTTCCTCTGTAAGTAGACCTTATGTAAACTTTTATCCACTTAATCTAAAATCTGCCATGTTCTGTATACCTACAGTATTTAACAATGTTTTACTGGTGCTGTTTGGAGTCTTGTAGTTCCCTTATGGGGCAGTTGGTATTTTACTCTTGGACTTTTATTACCCACCAGCAGGTGGCTCTTCAGACTTCTAATAAACCTGCAGGAAAGCTGTATATTTTATAGCTTTGATTCAAGTAGCACTGGTAAAATGGTCTTGCTGACACAGTTCATGGCAATACTAAAGGTACCATATAGCGCATGTTGCGCAATTAGCGTGACCTGCTGTACATGAGTAACGCGATGTACAAAGGGTCCCAAGGATTACTATGTTAACATGTGTTATGTTACTTGCAATATTGAGCAACATAACGGCACTCTTCTTCCGTCAATACTGGTAATACTGCCATGCGCTGCATGCGGGTGTTTCTATGGTAAAGTGCATTACGTTACTTGCATAGTTGCTAAATATGCACCTTATGGTACTCTGCTGGCGTTAGTACTGGTAATACTGGCATGTGCTGCATGTGTGTGTTGCTGTGGTAACGTATTATGTTACTTTATAATTGCTAATTGAGCACCATACAGTACTCTGTTGCCGCAAGTACTGGTAATACAGTATTGCCAAGTGCACGTCAGTATTACTGGAGCTATGGATGTTAGTGGATCTTTTGTTGGCATTTCTATTTTGGGCTTCAGCTGACACTTGGGTGGGTTAAAAGAAAATTAAAACTATGAACTGTCTGGTGTATACCTGTGAACAGGCTCTGAGGTGTAGGTAGGGCAGGTTCTATGCACAGATTTATAGGCCAGGCACAGAATCTTGAAACTTATCCTGAATTGGATAAGGAGCCAGTCCAGGGATTTACAGAAGGGGGATGTGGATGCAGAGTGGTGAGAAGAATGGATAAATCTGACAGACATATTCATAACTGATTCAAGGGGAGGCCAGGCGCATAGACGCTGCAACATTGTATGCAGCTTCAGTTCAGCCCTCTTTGAATAGACACTACGGGCCATATTTAGTGAATGTTAGTAAAGTTACCATGCACAGGAGGTTCATGGCAATTTTACAGTTACTTACGCTTAGTATGTAGCATGCATTGCACGATTAGTGTGACCTGCATTACCTAGCTAAAACAAGCGTCACTAGTATAACTCAAGACTTCAAGCAGGCCTCAGTACTGCCCCTGCTCAAGAAACCCTCCCTCGACCCCTCGCTACCCTCCAACTACTGCCCTATCTCCCTCCTCCCCTTTGCCTCAAAACTCCTTGAGCGTCTGGTTCACAAACGCCTGACCCGGTACCTCAATGCCAACTCACTACTAGACCCACTGCAATCTGGATTTCGGCCTGCCCACTCAACCGAAACGTCTCTCACCAAAGTGGTCAATGACCTTCTCTTAGCAAAAGCTGAAGGTAAATACTCCATTCTCCTCCTCCTTTACCTTGCAGCAGCTTTTGATACAGTAGATCATCAGCTACTCCTCTAGTCCCTCCAGTCCATGGGCATTCACGATCTCGCCCTGACCTGGCTTTCATCCTACCTCTCCAAACACTCCTTCACAACCTCCTTCAATGAGTCCTCGTCCACCCCCAACCACCTCTCAGTGGGAGTCCCCCAAGGCTCGGTCCTTGGCCCCCTACTGTTCTCCCTATACACATCCTCCATTGGCAAGGTTATCTCCTCGATGGGTTTTAACTATCATCTGTATGCAGATGACACCCAAATCTACCTCCACACCCCTGACATATCCACCACTACCATGGACAAGGTCTCCTCTTGCCTATCTGCCATCTCCTCCTGGAAGATTATCTTGGTTGTGGATTTTGTTGCTGCCTCTATGCGCGTCAATCAGCGTATCTCCGCCTCTCCCCCTCCCCTCTTGTGAAGGAAGACTGGGAGGGGCGGGGAGAGGCGGCGATCCGCGCTGATTGACGTGCATAGAGGCAGAGCTGCAGCCAAATGCTCTGCCTCTATGCGGAAGGAGCCCGCGATGTACCCCCGAGAGTTTGGGGTGATTTAGGGTGTTTTCAGCCGCGGTTCTGCGGCGTTTTAAGAGGGGCAATTTTTAAAGTAAAAACCTAATTTTTGGGAGACTTCAGAGTCTCTTTAACAATTTTAAAAGCCTACTGAAAACAAGAGAATAGGATGCTGTCACTCTGACCAAATTAAAAGCAGTATTTTTTTCCACTTCAATGACAACAGTTCCACATTAAAATGGAATGAAACTCAGTATTTCCTCTTTGCTGTAAAAGATTATTTACAGCATAAAATCTACTACCATAAAAAAATTGTAGCAGAACAGCATTCAAACAGTTAAACACAGCACTTTGTTCTTTAGTGTAAACCTCCCTGCTTCAGTGGACAGCTTCTGGCTGCATAGGAAGAAGTGATAACATTATCTTTTGTTTACATTCCTTTATCAGTTACATTTAGTAAACATTAGCAAAGTGCTGAAACTGAGCTCTCTCTGCTTCTAGTATGTGTGCACCTGAGAAGTGATCACTAGATACATTTTAATATATAAATACAACAGTTATGCAATAAAATGCAATGTCCACTTTCAAAGTAGATAAACTGTACTTTGGGAATTTGTCATTTGCAGACAGACAATATAACTTGTGCACAAAAGCAAAGATGCGAACTGTATGGGTATTAAAAAGTAGGAAAAACCATTTTTATTGAATGTTATGTCAGAGTTTTATCCCACGTGGCAACCAACAGTAGATATCATGTGAAGTAAAGAAAGTCGAGGCACTGCTGCAGTAAAAAAGAGAGGTACCTTTAATCCACGGTGTTCGGACACAGCGGGGTATACAGTGGGGGTGAGGGGATGCCTGACAGCTGTTTCGCTAAGAAAGGAACTTACATTTTGCCTCTGAAGAAGCTTTCTTAGCGAAACAGCTGTCAGGCATCCCCTCACCCCCACTGTATACCCCGCTGTGTCCGAACACCGTGGATTAAAGGTACCTCTCTTTTTTACTGCAGCAGTGCCTCGACTTTCTTTACTTCACATGATCACTGTTTATCTCTGAGTAGCACGCTGCAACATGGAGTACATAACCCGGTGAAACCCAGGACCTCTCTGCCCGCATTTAGTGCCTGTCTTTTCCCCTCTCACTGCCGTATCAACAGTAGATATCAACAAGGCAAATGGAACATCCTTGTCTATAAATGCGTCAGCTGCATTTTTATTTGATGTTAATTCCATTTTACAACAATAAACGGACTTTCCAGCAAAGCCCAAAGAAAACAGCCAGGAGCAGGGTGTCTCTCACGTCACCTGTAGGTCCTGGCAGATCCGCGTTTGAAATCGTATCCTTGGATTATGTTAAACAATAGAAAAAGAGAAAGTATTTTCTGGCTGATCTCTGCACGGCTCTGGAAATTTTGACCCATGTCTTGGTATTGGTCTCCTGCTATCACTTGCACTTACACTGAGCTATGATTGGACGGAGGGGGCCTTCTCTTGGAGGAGAAGAAAAACAGATGATGTATCAGACAGCATGCTACATGTGATAATATTGACAGATACATGGACGGATTGTTTACACAAGTTGACCTGAACTGGCCTTTATCTCTCTGCAGTTAGCTGAAAGAAAGAATGAGAACACTGAAAAATGTTTTTCTTGGTTCGCAGTGTTTGATTATTTCATCGCCTTGTTCCATATTCCAGGGATTATCACTGTTCAGAACTAGGCTCCCGCTGGAAAGTAATTGGAGGATATCACTGATGTCACTGCAGGAGAGAAACAGGGAGAAGTTGACCATAGCAGTCATACAGATGCCTCATTTTTGAGTTTAACCCAGGGTTGTCCAGCCTTTTACATAGTTACATAGTTTGGTTGAAAAAAGACATCCACCCATCGAGTTCAACCAGAAAAAGAAAACACAATTCTGAACCCACACATATCACAGTTGATGCAGGGGAAGGCAAAAAAAACCTTACAAGGCTCGGGCCAATTAGCCTTTAAAGGGAAAAATTCCTTCCCGACTGTAGTTGGCAGTCAATTAAATCCGTGGGTCAACTATGCCAGCGATTACCTAGTAATTATAGCTGTGGATGCCCTTCAATGCAAGGAAAGCACCCAAGCCCTCTTTAAGCATACATATAGAGTTTGCCATAACTACTTCCTGAAGTAAGATATTCCAGGTTTTAACCATTCACACTGTGAAGGACACCTTTCTAAATAGATCACAAAAAGTACTCTCCTCCATACGCAGATCATGGCCCCTTCGCCGTTGTACAACCCTTGGGACAAAAAGCTCATCTGCCAAGCTTTTGTATTGCCCTCTGATATATTTATACATGTTAATCGGGTCACCTCTCAGTTGCCTTTTTTCCAAGCTAAATAAGCCCTGTGTGTCCAACCTTTCTTGGTAAGTGAGATCTTCCAACCCTTTGATTAATTTAGTTGCCCGTCTTTGTACCCATTCTAGAAGGTCAATCTTTTTTCCATAGTGTGATGTCCAAAACCGTATCCCATACTCCAGATGTGGCCTCATACATTTGTATTAAAGAATAATAATAAAGACAATACATCTGAATCACATGGACACAAATCCACAGTCTTAAAATGGGTACAAAACAAGTACGGCAGGTTACAAGATGTCCAGCCTTTTAGAGCATAGAAATACATCTTTGCTTATGGATGGGAGAAGGCAAAAAGCTCTATTTCTGCTGACCACTTCCAATCTCTATCTACTGTATGGCCTACAGCCTGATTTTGAATGTTGACATGCTTTTTATAGCACTTTTAACCAAAAACATATTTTTTTCCATTGCCATGCAGAAAAAAATGCTACGACTACTGGATTAGTGACCGGGACACCACTCAGCTTTAGCAGTTGACGGTGGAGGCACCTAAAAAATGTATAAAAATGTTATAACCCTCAATGACGTTTTCAAGAGTTTAATGCACAAGGGTAGGGCCACACAACATGTTTCTCAGACATTTCCCGCTTCATCAGGTCAATAAAACCACAAAAGGTTTCGGGCGCCTCATTGTCTTTTCTCTCTCGTGTCTTCCCGGTCCACGGTTCGCCTTGGTCTATCCCTTCGCCAATGAGCTTAAAGAGAACCTGAACTGAAAATAAATAGTCAAAATAACCTTACACAGTTTATACTTACCTCCTGTGTAGTCTACTCATCAATTTCTTTCTCCTCTCCTGCGTCCCATTTGTCCTCTGTGATCAATGGAATTCTCCATCCTCCATTTAAAGAGAATCTGTATTGTTAAAATCGCACAAAAGTAAACATACCAGTGCGTTAGGGGACATCACCTATTCCCCTCTGTCACAATTTCGCCGCTCCTCGCCGCATTTAAAGTGGTTAGAAACAGTTTTAAAAAGTTTGTTTATAAACAAACAAAATGGCCACCAAAACAGGAAGTAGGTTGATGTACAGTATGTCCACACATAGAAAATACATCCATACACAATCAGGCTGTATACACCCTTCCTTTTGAATCTCAAGAGATCATTTGTGTGTTTCTTTCCCCCTGCAGCTATCTTCCACTGAAGTGTCAGGCTGTTTCTTCCTGCAGAGTGCAGACAGCTCTGCCTGTATGTAATTCCTCAGTATGTGAAAGCCCAGCCAGCTCAGAGGAGGATTTATCCAGCTTGTAAAAGATGAGAGAGAAGAGAGAAGCTGCCCTAATCTAAATGATACACAGGCAGTGTGCAGAGAGGGGCCTGGAGGGGGGAGATGCATCACAGAACCACAACACTGAAGAACTTGGCAGCCTTCCAGACACAGGCTGACAAGTCTGACAAGAGAGAGATAAGTTGATTTATTACAGAGATGGTGATAGTAGAACGTGCTGCAGTCAACCAGAACACATTAGAATAGCTTTTGGAAGTTGTAGGATGATAAAAAACAGGATGCAATTTTTGTTACGGAGTCTCTTTAAAAAAATGGCTATTATCTCATAACAGCTTCCTGGTCAGCACACTGTTAAACTGTAATATCACTCACTTAAAATAAATAGTCAAAATAACCTTACACAGTTTATACTTACCTCCTGTGTAGTCTACTCATCAATTTCTTTCTCCTCTCCTGCGTCCCATTTGTCCTCTGTGATCAATGGAATTCTCCATCCTCCATTTAAAGAGAATCTGTATTGTTAAAATCGCACAAAAGTAAACATACCAGTGCGTTAGGGGACATCACCTATTCCCCTCTGTCACAATTTTGCCGCTCCTCGCCGCATTTAAAGTGGTTAGAAACAGTTTTAAAAAGTTTGTTTATAAACAAACAAAATGGCCACCAAAACAGGAAGTAGGTTGATGTACAGTATGTCCACACATAGAAAATACATCCATACACAATCAGGCTGTATACACCCTTCCTTTTGAATCTCAAGAGATCATTTGTGTGTTTCTTTCCCCCTGCAGCTATCTTCCACTGAAGTGTCAGGCTGTTTCTTCCTGCAGAGTGCAGACAGCTCTGCCTGTATGTAATTCCTCAGTATGTGAAAGCCCAGCCAGCTCAGAGGAGGATTTATCCAGCTTGTAAAAGATGAGAGAGAAGAGAGAAGCTGCCCTAATCTAAATGATACACAGGCAGTGTGCAGAGAGGGGCCTGGAGGGGGGAGATGCATCACAGAACCACAACACTGAAGAACTTGGCAGCCTTCCAGACACAGGCTGACAAGTCTGACAAGAGAGAGATAAGTTGATTTATTACAGAGATGGTGATAGTAGAACGTGCTGCAGTAAGCCAGAACACATTAGAATAGCTTTTGGAAGTTGTAGGATGATAAAAAAACAGGATGCAATTTTTGTTACGGAGTCTCTTTAAAAAAATGGCTATTATCTCATAACAGCTTCCTGGTCAGCACACTGTTAAACTGTAATATCACTCACTTCAGCCATAGTGAAACATGGACATTACCTTGCACATTCAGTTGTAACTGACAGCTGCTGATCTATAAGTGACAGCAACTGGTATATTTCCGTTCTAACAAAATATTGTCAGAACTGGAAGGGATCACTGTAAGAAGAGAATGGTGAGCTTCTGAGAGGAACTGATGGTAAGGTTAGTGTGAGTAGCAAGCATATATCTGGCGGCTGCTGACTCGCAGGGGGGGTCTGCAGCCGCCTCTCTCCCTAGCTATCAAGCGTTATCCTTTCCCTTGTCGTCTAGCACACCGGAAACGATGTTATCTCCAGCTCATAGGGTTTCTGTCTCGCGTGGGCGCGCGCGGAGACAGGACCTTTATGCGGGCAGAAGGTGCATCAGCTGACCTGCCGGTCGGCTGACGTCATTGATGACACTCGCCGCGCCGATTGGCAGATTCCGTGGTGGGAGTGGCTGGAAGCGTGCCTCCGCTTCTTAAGCCCCCAGTCTTCATTAATTCCCTGTCTGCTGTCGTGAATACTTTGTGTTAGCGCTCAGACCTTAGACTAGTGCCAGGTGTTGAAACCAAGGACTTCACACCAAGATTAGGATTGTTGTTCTATTGTATTTGATTACCTGTGTATGATTCTGGCTATACCTCTGACCTTGCTACCTGCTTAACGCTTCTGTACTTCTGCCTATCTGATTAGTTGCTAAACTTTGCCTGATTACTGATTACTCTTCTGCCTCACGATTCTGTACTGATACTTATCTCTCTGTTGCCGAACCTAGCCTGTCTGACCTCTCTACTCACCAGTGGGCCCTCCCCACCGGTGAGGTACTATTGTCTCACCAGCTTCTCTGGGGAGATAGTTTCTTATTGCTCCATTAGTGACTGATAGCACTTCCCAGCTCCTCTGGAAGGGTCTGATCAAGTCTATACAGTCACTTTCACTACTAGTACCTGGCCAGCCCCTCTGGTGAAGGACTAGTCTGTATTTTCCTATTCTCTCACTGTTTGTACCTATTCCAGCCCTTTGGAAAGGTCTGTGCTAGTATATACAGTCAGTGTACTGATAGTACTTTACCAGCTCCTCTGGTAAAGTTCCTCTCTACTATTAAAGTTACGGTTGCACTAATACACAACTCTGTCAGTATCTCTACCAGCTATACTTGCATTATTGGTGATTCTGCAGATCACCAAATAATCAGGTATAGTTTCTGTATTTTTAGTGATACTGCAGATCACCTATAATCAGACGTCTGAGTTGCAGCACCCAACCATTACAGTGTGTAATATTCATTTGCAGCTACGTCATGTGTTTATTTTAGATAATTTTACTCGCTTCAGGTTCCCTTTAAGGATATTTTAAATTAAAGATGGTAAAGTAGAAATGCCATATTTGACTTCCAGCTCTTGGAAGGTCCACTTTGCACTGAAAAAACCTTTGGTAGGCTTTGTATTCTGTACTACTGGCACTGGTACTGAGGTTGTCTGTCTCTATGGCCATCTTTCAGCAATGACCCTTCATGTTTCCACTCATTACCTTGAAGGATGCTTAAACATGAAAATGATATTGTATATTACTGGTAAGCCAGCCATTTTGTAATCTAATGATTTTAAGGTGGCAGCATATACCGATGACCTCTTAATTATAGCTCAAATGACCATATTCAGTAAATTCTGATAAAGGTGCCGTGTGTACGGAGCGCACATTAATTTACTGCTCCTTCTACAAATTTCATAGTATAATAGTTTGGGTGAACTAAATTACTGTGTACAACTCAGGGTCGGATTTACCATAAGGCACTGTAGGCACATGCCTACAGGTGCCTGATGATGGAAAGGCGGCTCACTCCCAGCCACGAGCGCCTCCCTCCCTCCCTATGCAGAGTCCTGATAAGAGTGTGACTGAGAGGTTACTCACCCAGCTCTCAGCATTCCAATGATGAGATCTCCCTCAGGGGCACTTGTAGCTACTTAATTCTGAGGTTCCTCTAGCTTGAGGCATCTCTAGCTACTTAATATTCAGGGTACTTCTGGCTACCTAATACTAAGGGACATTGGTGGTTACGTATGATGACTAAGGGAGTAGTGACAGCTGGGCCAGCCAGCACGCTTGGTGAGGTTTGGCCTGGTTTGTAGGTTCATGAAGGGCGAAGTCTGAGGTGGCAGGACATCTGTGCCTATAGGCTCCTGTGATGTAAATCCGAGCCTGGCACAACCTTTTCAAATGATTTATGTGTCCCTTCGGCATGCTAAAATAAACCATGTGACTTGTGCTTGTCTGTTGTCTATGCATATATATTATGCTTATGATTAGTTCCTTTTTATTTTTTCAGATGGTGGGGAGACACCTGTACTCTGGCAGTGCAGACCGGACAGCGAAATGTTGGCTACCTGACACAGGTGAATGTGTGCGGACATACAAGTCTCACAAGCACAGCGTTAGCACTATGAAATACCATGCTGGAATCTGTAAGTCACAGTCACATCAACTGCATTTACTGCCACTACTAACCATTCATCTAAGTACAAAACTGTCATTCCAGATTCTGCAGAATATAAAAAACAGACTTCCCCTTCTGTAGTTTCCATGTTTTACTGTCATAGCAAGATTCTCCAGAAAAGTGCCACTGTTTCTGCAGCAATAATGGCACCTTTCTGGCAATCTGCAAATCCCACCTGTATAAATGGGCCTCTAAGTTGCTCTCCATGGGATGTGCATGTGGAAGGTGGAGTCTCCACTTCCTGTGTAAAAAGCCTGCAGTGTTTCTAAAAGTTTTTCTAGAAGGCACTGGAAGAGACGTGCCCAACAAAAATGCAGAAGGTCAACATTTTGGTAAAATACAAGTCTGCTTAGCTTAAAGTCGACATACGACTTGTATGGGGCAAACCATTTTTTAATACAACACTTTAAAATGTATTAGTGTTCAATAAAAAAACAATTTGTTTTCCTCATACAAGTCATATGTTGTCTTTGAGGTGGGGTGCAGTGGGGTAGCAACTGCACTGGGGACCCTGGACCAGAGGGGTAACCAGAGAGGTACATTAGGGGCCCTCCTTCATCCATCTTATTAGCTATTCATTGGTGCTATATTGGTATTGAACGCATCTATATGTGCAATGAATAGTAGTAATCCTTAAAGAGACACTGAAACGAAATATTTTTATTTTCAGTTATATAATGTTTTTTTATAGCATTGCATCATTCTCTAATATTTGCAGTTTACACACTACTCGGCATTCTAAATGATTTTACAGAGCAGGCTAGTGAACTTTTGATCTTTCCTCTGCACGAAAAACAAAATATAATGCAGTTGAGATAATAAGCTTCAGAACACAGAGCTCTCTGCGACTTTTAAAGTCGTGACACTCATTAGCTCTTTTGCATAGATAACAACTGGAGTTTCTTAACTCTTCCTGTACTGGAAACAACATTAGACTTATGTCTCTGCTCCTAATGTTTTATTGCTTAGCTGTACTGCACAACCAATTCATTTTTCAACTGTTTCCTTACTCTAATTACACCTCTCTGACACTACAACTATCTTTGGTAGGTTTTGGAGCTTCATATCAAAAGAGTGCATGGGGTCCCATGTAAAATTAGCACTGGGGCCCCATGCTCTTTAGCTATGTCAATAGTGGGGTGGGGGGCATAAGTTCTTTGAAAGCGCAAAACAATTTTTTTTAGTGCCTCACCTGGTCCAAAGAACACGGGTAAGGATGGATTTCCCTCACACGTCTGATGCTGGGGTTGCGAGTTCTTGCACCCCACCTTTGTGAGTGCCAATCTTTACACACACACACTAAATTTATTTGGGTTCCTCATATGCTACACTATATAGGGCTCCTGGGATCTCTGTATTTTATCTTCTTCCTGGAAGGTCCTGCAGACTCTTTCAGACGTCTGGCAATTTCTATAAGGCAAAATAACTCCTCTCTATTTCTCAGCAGTGATATGTGCATGACTATTAGTCTATGTGACAGAAGGTTGCCATGTCACTGCTATGCACCACTTATCAAACTACGCTGCACAGACCACTGAGCTGCTTCTGCTTTGGTAACCATAAGTATTCGCTCTCTGACTGATGCCAAAATATCAACAGTTATTGTATTGTAAACTAAAAGCAAGAAGCAGGTCTCAGCAGAATCCCTACTTCGTGTAAGAAGGAATACCCACACGCCTCATGGTGACCCAGGGCCACCTGGAAAGTATAAAGGGCTTAAAGAGACCAGAAAGCCCTCTATTAAAAAGCAATGCTAGATTCAACTTTTCCTTCTTAAAAAAGAAGGTATTTGCAATAATTCCATTGTAAGTGAGCAACTGTGGTTTCCCATGATGCATCACTCCCAAATATGCAAATCATCACTTTATGCTCATGAAAGCCAGGCTGCACATCCACCGCTGGTGAATAGTAAGAATAGTAAGAATAGTGAATAGGCTCACTATACACTATATATATATATATAGTGGTTCAGGATGTGTAGCCTTGCTGTGCAGCCTTACTTGACATTGCAGTGTGTTTCTCGTTATTGTGTACATTAGTCATTTAACCACCTCCCGACTGCCTCATGCCAATGGGCGGTGGAAAAGGTGCCGCCCCCAGGGCTGCCTAACGCCGATTGGCGTTGTGTCCTGGAATTAGCAGGGAATGTGTGTGCATTCTCTGCTCATAAACAGAGCGGGGAGCCGTTAACAGCCTGCTAGCCGCAATCAGAGCTGGCGGGCTGTAATTATAAAAAAAAACCAAAACATTTGTACATCGCTTCGATCTAGCGCAGCGTTGTACAGGCGACAGCCCTGTCACTTAGCTGTCCCTCTGATTGGCTCACAATCTAATCCCTCTCATAGGCTGGTGCCTATGAGAGGGTACTGTAGAGTATGGAGCGCAGTCTAGTGCCAGCTTAAAGAGAACCCGAGGTGGGATTTAACTATGTTACTGGTTGTGCACACTAAGACCAGCCTCCGTTGCCCCATGGTGTGCCTCCATGTCCCCCCTGCGCGCCGCTATACCCCCCGCAGTGCTGGCGACACGCAGCGCGTCGCCAGCACAATGTTTACCTATGCGCTGTCAGTCAGCCCCGCTCCCCCGCCTCCTCCGCATCGGCGCTACCCGCCTGCGTCACTTCCCTCCTATCAGCGGGAGGGAAGGGACACAGGCAGGTAGCGCCGATGCGGGGGAGCGGCGCTGACAGGAGGCCATAAGCTGTCATTTGCATGAAAGAAAATTAACTCTTCCAGGCTGCAAAATAAAACAAGACAGCCTGCTTATTACAGTAATATGTTTTGCACTACTGTCTATACCAGGCATGGGCAAACGTGGCCCTCCAGCTGTTAAGGAACTACAAGTCCCACAATGCATTGCAGGAGTCTTACAGCCACAGTCATGACTCATAAAGGCAAATGCATTGTGGGACTTGTAGTTCCCTAACAGCTGGAGGGCAAAGTTTGCCCATGCCTAGTCTACACACATGTATATCTCATGTCACATGTCGCCTCAGGTACACTTTAATTTTCAGAAATAAAAGAAAACCTTTTCAGACCTGCTAATGGCAGATCTTGCATTGCATGTAGCACAGTTCTGTTACATTCATGAACATGATAGATAGACTTGTGATTTTTTTTTCTCGTTCCAGTGTTTACAGCGAGCGGTGATGCTTGTGCCAGGGCCTTTAATTCAAAGTCAGGAGCTTTGCAACAAATCTTCCCAGGACACACATTCATAATTAACTGCATTCAGGTGTGTTAAGACCCCTACGTATATCCAGTGCTATATAAATGAGCTTGCATGCCTTACATTCTCTGGCCCAGGGGGGCCTCTGCTCACTGTTCAGTCATTGTGAAAACACATCATAGCTGGGAGTAATGACACACATATGGAACAGACAGGAGGATGCAGGCCCAGATTGACATCACAGGAGCCAATAGGCACAGATGTACTGGCACCCCAGACTTCACCGTCTATGAACCTACAAACACCCACCGAAAAGCACAGCAAGTGTGCGGATTGGCCCAGTTGTTACTTTTCCCTCACTTCCCTTGCCCATCATAGGTAGCTACAAGACCGGATTTGTACTCTTTACCACCCAAGGCCACTGTCACCAGCTGCCCCCTTCAGTATAGGTAGCGAGATGACCCCTCCCCCCTTCCCTCCAGTATAGGTAGCCAGATGATTCCTTCCCTCCAGTATAGGTAGCCAGATGACTACCTTAATCCCTCCTTTTCCCACCCCCTTTCAGTATAGGTAGCCAGCTCACCTTCACACCGCAGCAGCCATCAGTGTCATTCATTTCTCCAATTGTCTTCAGTGCAGAAGCTTCCTCTTCCTTTCCGTCTCCAATGCTGCCCAAGACAATAGTCGCCGGTCACAATGCAAGCATGCATGGAGAGCAAGGTGGCTGCTGCACAGGAAGCTAGCAGCGCTAGCCTGATCTCCCTGCATTGCAGCATTTGCAAGCTTGCAAATTCTACAACAGCTTAGCCTGCTGCTTTGGTGCCCTTGCTCCTGTGGTGCCCTAGGCCATGGCCTAGGTCTAAATCCGGCCCTGGGTAGCTACAGGTATCCCTTAGTATTAAGTAGCTAGAGCTATGCTCAGTATTAGGCCACTAGAGGTGCCCCCAAGAATTAGGCTGCTAGAGGTGCCCCCCGATTGAAGGCAGATCTGGTCAGTGGAATGCAGAGACCCAAGTGGGTGACCTCTCATTTACACTCCACTCGGGACTCTGCATAGGTAAGGTAGGAGGGAGGCACTTAAGGAGGGGAGTAAGCCACCTTTCCACCATTAGGCGCCTGTAGGCACGTGGCTACAGTGCCTTATGGTAAATCCGGCTCTGGGAGAACGTTTTGTGCATGTGCAGTGCTTGTGGGGACAGTCTCTCAGCAATGTCTTCTTTTTATTTGCAGATACACAATGATGTCTTATACACGGCGTCTCATGACGGAACACTCAGAGTCTGGGATATTAAGGACTTTTGTTCTCAGGCCAGGCTGCCGAAGAAATCATCAGTGCGGAGTAAACTCTCTCACAAAGGAAGCTTGCCCCATCTCTTTCACAATAAAGTGGGCTGCTCACTAGAGGCCAATGTAGACTGTGATCCTGTAGAGCTGGTGTGAATTCTGCAAGGTTTTTCCAAACTGGAAATCTGTGTTGAACCTACCACAGTGACAGCCTACACCAGACTAAGTGCCTACCGACAGAAAGGCCATTATACAGTACCATCACCCTGCAAATTCCCTATGCTTTACAGTTATAGTACTAAGTGGATGAGTAACGCATTCTGAGGAATGGGATGTGATTGTTGATATGCCATTCTACAACTTTGTTGACATTTTAAAGGGGCGTTATCCCCATCAGTTATTGGATAATTCTACTCTTCTACACAGATGATCTGCGTCATTAAATCAGCTGTTCCTGATGGGGAATGGACGGGCTGGCTGTTCCCAGCTTTCTGCTATCAGCCTTCCTTCTTTTCTCTCTGCCACAGCTGATTTATAACTACACACTATAGAGCTGTATTGTTGCAGGCTTCTCACATGTACAGGTAGTTATACAGTAACTAAATAAACAGGCTGCTAATTAGTTACTTACTTCCGGTAGCTACTACTTCATAGCTACATGTGAGAAAACACGCAGAGCCCTGTTGGCTCTGTAGTTTGTAGTTATAAATCAGCTGTGGCAGAGAGAGAAAGAAGGCTGATAGCAGTTAGCAGTTAGCAGAGAGCAGGGAACAACCAGCCCATTGCATCCCCATCTGGAACAGCTGATTTAATGATGAAGATTAGCTGTGGAGAAGAGAAAAGTTGGTGTAAGGTGCTATTTTTTTTAAACACAAGCTCTATGGAGAAATTTATGCCGTCCCTATTAAATAACTGATTGGAAAATGGAACAGCATAATTTTTGCCAGTGAGCCCCTTTAAGGCTAATTATATAGTGAATATAGGGGCAGATGCACTTAAGATCAGTAGCATTGCCATGCACAGAGTATGCACAGCAACTTTACCATTAATTCCGCTGACAATGTAGTGTGTATTGTGCAATTATAAAAAAGTGTGTCCCAACCAACAGCGCGCTGTCCAAAAAGAATATACCGTCTATACAATTGAATATGGCCCAGAGTGATTTGGATACAAAATACAAGAAATTGTGGTGGCAGAACCCGGTCTGCAATCCAAAAACACTCAATGGCCTCAATTCACTAAGATCATGCTGGAGATAATAAGGCAAGAGAAAACTTACCTCCACACGTGAGAGAGTTATCTTACCTCTTCATTCCTTAAGTTACCTCTCCTGTAGTTAATTTACCTCCTCTGTAGTTAATTTACCTCCTCTGTAGTTATATTCACATGCAGTTTATTAACAGCCTGTCTTTAACTCTGGAGTTATTTTAAGGATTGGAGAGTTCATTTAAAGACAGAAGAGTTATTTTTAGGCTTGCCTGATGTAAAATGTTTCCTGAATACTACATGCTGTATCACCATGGTAACAACTCTAGAAGAGTTATTAAAGACAGGAGATAAGCTTAGTGAATTGAGGCCAATGGGTCATCAGATAAAATTATGAAAAAACATTTATTAAATACAAAATCAGTAATAAACATACAGATACATCCTATGGCAGGAAAGAGGCATGCGGTCTGGTTTCCCAACAGTACCCTAGATCCAGCAAAAATATAGCTGGCAAAACCCACAATATAGTAGGGGCTGATTCTCAGATAGCTATGTTCCGGTTTGCAATATATGCGCTGACAAAACATTTCTAGCACAACATGGTTGTAATGAGCTTCAAAGGTAATAGAATTCCAGTCGCAACATCCCAAGTGGTGCATAAGGCAAGCACTTGACCACTTTAGCCAGGTAAAAGATAGACAGATGTCCCAGATATCTCTACAGCCAGAAAGAAAGAGCACAATGACAATATATCGATAAATAGGCGTTCAATCGCATATGTCAGTCATAAAGGTACCTATGACAAAGTACTTTTATGACTGACGTTGCGATTGGACATCTATTTATCGATATATTGTTGTCATTGTGCTCTTTTTCTTTCTGGCTCTGGAGATATCTGGGACATCTGTTGGGAAAAGACCTTACCTAGGTGAAGTAGGGGGCGCTAATGGCGCAATGTGCGTCTGCCTTGTCAGTGGAATAAATGGTAAAATTGCAATGCGTTCTCTGCGTAACGTTATTGATGTTTACTGTAAATGCCCCATAGGCTGGATTTCTCTAAGACAGCCTCACTCCAGGCTTCTTGCAAGGCTGTTGTCAAATCACTAAAATACCTGAGCATGACACTATCCACTTCTTGCAACAAAGACCATCTGTGTTGTAGACTGCAATTTTCTTGGACAGATTGAGACTGTGCCATCGCTTATGTTATTTAAACAGCGAAGTTGATGCAATCAGAGCAGCAAACAGCAGCCAACTCCACAGAGCTTCTAGTCATATGATCAGAATTTTTTTTAGCTGCAGCGCTTTTCTAAGCGCTTGTGATTTGAAAAGCTATTACTAATGTATTGCTATGGGTGTGATCCCACTTGAAGGATGTGATTTTACAAAAAAAAAAAAAAAAAAGCATAACATTAGCAAGTGCTTTACAGATCACAAGCGCTTAGAAAAGTGCTGCTTGTGGGTCCCAGGTCTAATTGTGTTTTTAGCCAGAGATTTAGAAAAGTTCATCAGAAAAGTCAGACAGTCATTTTGGAAGGATTCCAGTGGCCAGCTCTATATTTCTCTCATTACAGTGCTCACATGACAGGAGTTGTGTACTGCATCAATATTCACTATAGAGACTCATAACTACCTAGTCCCCTGTCTGCAGACTAGCATATAGAAAACTAGCAATTTAAAAGTCCAATTCCACTTTGGTTAAAATGTTGCTATGATGTACATCAGTGTCACAATACTCATTTTGAAACATAATGTTATCAAAATGATGTTTCCTTTATCGCCTATAAATGTCTAAAGCTGCTAGGAAACACGGATGGCATTTTGTTTGCAGCCATGGCAAATATCCAAGTTGGCAACACATTCTGTTTCTATGGGGGCGGAGCTTAACAGAAGTGATATCATGCGGCAGGTGGACTAAGCGGGCTAAGCAATGCTCTTCGCCATCCCTTGGCCGAAATGATCCACCACGCTGCTGTACACAAACTGGTTTCTCGGCAGAGGTGGTGGTGATCAGCTGCATTTCACCTAGTGTGTGTACAGGGTGTAGGCGATGGTGTCATGGCTGCCTCTGAAGATTGCCTTCCACCGATGATTTGGGAGCGTTCTCGCACAGGGCCGGCATACGCATGTGCAGAAGATTCTATCCTATCAGTCTCAGCAATCTTCAGAGGCTGCCAATGAGACACACCGGAGAAGACTGGAGCTGCGGCAAGGGACACAAATGGGGCTGGAAGAAGCCCCAGGTAAGTAAAGATAGATTTAATTGCTCACCTCGTTTATCCTATAAATTGATGCGCCAAAGAGACACAGTGCTGAGAATTTGGTACCAAAGAGTTACATATCAGCCTGTGGCAGCGACTCCACCACTGGATGCTGTCATATTATAAAAGTCATTGTGTATCCTAGTGTGCTGTGCCAAAGGGGCTGTATAATTTGGAGAGAGTACAGAAGAAGCCCCAGAGCTCGGCACATGGAACATTAGCACTGAATGGAACATTTAATGATGTCAGCTGCTCAATGTAATCAAGCCCTGCAGGAAAAGTGTCAAATGATATCACAAAAGCCGGCTCTGTGCCCTCTAAGACTTCAACTTTCCTTGCCATATCTTTTACCAGTGTTTATGGCACCAGCAGAATTCCCATCAGAAACGGGCTTTTAGAATATTGAGTCCGGCCAAACTTTTTTTGTTTTTAAATTATTATTATTATTGTCAGTTTTCATTTAACTTTTTTCTCACTTTATTTGTATGGTATTTGCAGTGCTTTTGAAGCACAGAGGCAATGACGTAACTACAAATCATGGGGGCCCCCAGCAAAACTTTGATCAGCTTCCCCCAATGTTCACACCCCTTCCCTTGCCTACCCCCTTTTGATGCTCACAGCCTGGGGGTCCATCTTGCAAGGGTCATAAAACAACTATGACCATCAGTATCTTCATACCTATAACAAATGTAGCCACAAAAACACCTGATCTGAAAAGTGGGCCTCTTTATCAGAGGGAGTGAAGCAGTAGTTGGAGTCCACTTACAGCTCGGGGCCCACCTACGGTCGCAGGGGCTGCTCCCCTGTAGTTATGCCCCTGCAAAGAAGTAGTTAAAGATAAGTTGCCCCAGTATAACAAGATTGCCCGGCAAGCTCATGGTCAACCAGAACTCCTAGGAGTGTGGAAGGCACTGAAAGGGATCAAAAAGCTTCCGTACGGGAATACTAAATGTAAAACAGAAGTTTGCCTTCTTTAACCCATCCTGACCGCCTAATGCCGATAGGCGTTGGGAAGGTGGCAGCCGAAAGATCGCCTAACGCCAAAAGTCATCAAGTCCTGGGGCGGGGTTTTACAGGGGATTGTGGGCGCCAATGCACGCACATGCCCGCTTGAGTGACGGAGGACCGCTCCGTCATCAGTCTACCGGCACTGATCGCCGATAGGAGACTGTTACACAGCAAACTACATTGTCTATTTACAATGTACAGTGCTGCGATCTACGGCAGCACTGTACTGGGGACAGCCGTGTCACTCGGCTGTTCCCTGGAGAGGCTCACAGAGCGATCGGCTCTCATAGGCTGATACCTATGAGAGCCGATCGCTGTCATTGGCTGTTGGGGGGGGGGGGGGTGAGGGAGGAGTTAATAAAAATAGTACATTTTAATTAAAAAAAAAACCCCACACAAATAAATTAATAAAAAAAAGCAATCCCCGCAGCAGCTATCAGAGCCCACCAACAGAAAGCTCTGCTGGTGGGCAGAAAGGGGGGGAATCACCTGTGTGCTGAGTAGTATGGCTGTGCAGCGAGATATTAAAGCTGCAGAGCACTAAATTGTAAAAAAATAGCCTGGTCACTAGGGGGGGGGGGGGGGGGGGGTGTAAGCCCATGGTCCTTAATGGTTAAGTAGAAGGTATTTGTGATTATTCAGGTTGGAGTGAGCTTTTGGAGCGTCCCATAGAGCCATATTAATCAATGCCATGCACTGATGAGGATAAACCAATCCGAAACAATCTGTATACATGTTGGATTAGTGTGGCTCTTTAATATTAACAAGCGGACACATAATTGCATTCCAGCGTTTCTGGAAGTGTTTAGCTTTCAGGAAAAATTTGCATATTTAGCAGTGATGCATTGTGGGTCACCTCAGAGCACACTCCAACCTGAATTATCGCAAATACCTTGTTTTAAGAAGGCAACATTTTGTTTTACAGTTAATTTCTAATGATTGCAGATGTTCACGTGCCAACTGCCAAGAAGGTTCCTTTGCGGGCCACTTCTCCTCAGCATAGATGCAGTGTACTTGGCAATTGTCCCCCATCCTCTCAAGTCGGTCAGTTAAAGTTGACCCCTTTCCCTTTAAAATATTATTGGCAGATAATCTTGGAAGATGCCTGTGAGATAACTTCTCAGCTCTACTTTGATGTTGGAAAAGACACCTGTTGAGGAAAGGAGCGAAGGACTAGGGTCCATCCATAAACTAAATATGGAGCTGGTGATTTTCTTGTGCAGTTCCCAGAGTTCCACTTTAATCCACAATTGCTATTATTTTTCTTGCTTTATTTGAAGCATAACTAAACTCTTGCACAGCACACAATGAAAAGTCTGTATTCCACATACAGTATAGTTGCTAAAGAAATTCACTGCTCTGTATTTGTTTAGGCAAATCAAAGTGTCTAATAAGTTCTCATCAGCAGCTGTGAATAGACTACAGGCGCTCTGCCAAGGCAGCTCTACCCATACAGTAAACACTGAGTCTTAACCCTTTCAGTGCTCCCTAGAAAGTGACCCCCCCCCCCCCCAAAAAAAAAGGTTATCATGTGCTTGCTAACCTTTTAGAGCAGAGAGGACATTCTGAGTTTAAACTTGAGTTTTTACTGATGTTAACTTACTTACTGAGTACATGGATGGTCATATGTACAGTTCATGAAGGGTTAGAAGAAAAAGCTCATGGACGTTAACAATTGCATCAGGGGTATTGGTAGGAAAATGCAAGTTACCAGATTACACAAATGTAATAGATTTTATTTCAAGCAATTTGTACAGTATATAGCTAGATTGTATGTTTTTGAAGACTGCTATGGGATCCATGAGCATCTGTTAGAGTACTAGCAATCTGTAATGTATATATTTCTGTGAACACTGTGCGTGGTTTAGATTTAGTTTTTTTTAATTAGAATAGGATATGAATTAAACTCTGCCTTGAAATGATGTGCAGTATTTGTATTTAGTTCACACTAATGCTCCTATGGCAGCAGTGTACATGGCCTTCATTGCCATACAATGTGATTTGGACTCTTTGAGCTGCCATTTCCTCCCCGCATATATTCAACGTTGTAGTCAGTCAAAGATTTTGGCTAGAATGGGGACACTGAACTGAGAGAATGGCGCTGTGACATATGTCACAGCACCATTCAAACAACGGCATCTATCAATATTAATCAACCACCCTCTCGTTCCAGGGATACTTTAATGATTTTAATGGCTACAGTTTTCCAAGTAAATTTTATTTGTGTTCAAATCACGAGTTCTATTATCAGGGGGGATAATGTCTGAAAGCGCAGAGCACTAGTGCGCATTGGGTGGTGAAATGCCTAGGCAATGATATATGCAGGCTGAGCTTTAGAATTAAAGTGAACCAGAGACGAAGCACCCTCATGTATTTTACCATATATATCAGTGGGGACATTAGAGAAAACACCTATCCTGCTCTCTGTTGCATTATTTACTGTTCAGATTGCTTCTTATCACTTCTGATAAAATCCCCAACTGAGCATTCAGTCTCGCTTTGTTCAGGAATCTTTATAGCTGAGTCTGTCTTCTGTGCGGTCTTTTCAAGTCCAAGCCTGCCCACTTGTAGCCCTGCTCAGGAATCATTATAGCAAAGTAAATAATCGAACAGAGAGCAGGGTAGGTGTTTTCTCTAATGTTCCCACTGATATATATGGTAAAATACATGAGGATGCTTCGTCTCTGGTTCTCTTTAAGCTACATGCGTGTTTTTAATTACTATCACTTGTAGGGACCAAGGCAAGATCTTGAGCAACGGTTCCATGCAAGAGTATCGGAGACAGAGGCCGTTACGATTAGCTGTCCCTGCAACCCCTGAAAGCTTGAAGTAAACATTTTTTTATTGCATACACAAAAAACAGGAAATAATTTTTGAAAGTTGTACACAGAATGACTGATTGTGGCATAGCTATAAATAAAACTCCCAAAACCAAGTTCAAATACGGAACAAATATGAAATTAATTTTATTACACAAATCAGTTAACATTTGTCATTTAAAAATTCAGTATAATCATGCACATAGAAGAAAGAAAAAAAAGTTGCAAACAGACAGAGATTGCTACTACTTTAACTACCTTGTACAGGCGTTTTCCAGTTTCCAACTTCTCAAACTTAGAGGAAACCTTATGGAAGTATAAAAAGAGCAGTTTAAATTACCTAAGGCTTCTGGCAGCCCCCTGAACTTATCCTGTGCCCATGACGTCCGTGCTAGTCCCTCCGGCAAGCAGGGGGGACCCCCGCAAATCTGTCCGGCCATGTGCCTCCTCACTGTGCTCCTGTGGCTGAGAACGTTCTGCACATGCGCAAATCGCTACTGTATGAGCGCAATCAGGGTGCGCGTGGCACAGGCCCGCACATGCGCAAGTAGCTACCAGGCTGGCGGCAACTGGACAGCTTCGCTGCTGCTTGCCGGAGGGACTAGAATGGACATCGTGGGCACAGGATGATCTCTAATTGTGTGCTCTTAAACATCACACATAGGTTGGTAATCCACAGTCATTTTTAACATTTCTCTCATTTCAGCTTAATACTTCAATTCATCAAAGTATAATTCCAAACAACTGACATGTTACAATTATTTAAAACAGTTCAACATTACAAAACAGTGCAAATATCTGTCTAAAACGAAAATAAAAAACATTACCAAAACTGGTTTAATTGTGTAAGGCACTTAAGGTGCGACATCCAGAAAGCATGTGGAAGAGGCCATTTTTACCGGGATACCTCAGTACTTTGTGTAGGAACTCATTAAAGTGAACATCCGGACTAAAAATCGACTCAGCAGCACTGAAAAGGCCTGGTGTTTCTTTAACAGTTTCACAGCATCAGAACTTTGTTTCTCTTAACAAACCCCATTTTTAGCTGCACAGAAGAAAACTGCCCGGGCTTTTTTCCCCTGATGCTGTGCAAAGCATGATGGGATTTCTGATTTTGTTGTTCTCTTTCTGCTGTTTTGGTGCAATTTTTTTTTTTTTTTTTACATTTTGAATTTGACATTTGAAGCCTAGCGTGTGCAGCTGGGAGGGGTAATCAGGACACAGGATAGTTGGAACTGTGTCTTATGCTCCCTGTCACCTCCTTTCAACCAAAAAGATGGCTGCCCCCATGAATCACAAACATTTGCCTGTTCTTTTAAAACAGGGTGGGTAAGAGATTATATTACCTATCCATTCTAATTAACATAACTAATGTAACTTGATGACAGTATGTTTGTTTAAGCCGAAGTTCCCCTTTAACAGTTCTAGATGTTGTGAAAGGGTAAGGCTGTGTTCCCACTAGAGTGGAGAATGGACATTTTTTGTCCGTTCCCTGCTAATCCATTGAACGGCTCCTATTTTATAAGTTAGAGCCGTTCACACTTGTCAGTCTGCATCGGATCCGAGGGATCGGAGCGGACACTACACTTTCCACACCTGCTGGCCGCATGTGGTTTGGCATACAAGTCGGAACAGAGCTAACCGTGTAGCCCATGAAGTACTGAGCAAAGCCAAGCAGGACCCTGGAAACTGGTTGATTTAAGATAAATCTTGATATTCAAAGTACAATTAGATAAAAAGCAGACCAGACTTATCAAGGTCGTGTTACCCAAAACACCTTCTCTTTATGTTCTTTATGAGTAGACCAATATGAAGTGACCGGATGGTAACTCAACAGTTATAAATAATACTCTTGTACCTAAAAATTAAATCCCTCCCGAGTCATATCAGGAAAAAGAGGCATAGCTTTCTATTATTGAAATCGGATTGAACATTAAGTGGATATGGTCATAATAAAGGTAAATGCATAACATCAGGGAGATGCTAAACTCTTACTTGATAAGCCAGACATCAAACAGCGTAGGGCCAGCTTAAGGTTAAAGGGAGTCTGAAGACAATCTGTAAAAAAAAAATCCTCAAACAAAACAGATACCTACCTAAGGAGAGGGAAGTCTCTAGGTCCTTCCCGTTCCTCTCCTGGTCCTCTCGTTCCATCGCTGGCTCCCCCATTAGCAGTCTCCGGGCCATGGGTCTCTGTCACTGCGGGAAGCTTCGGAAGTCTTCGGGAGCCTGAGTGCTCCTGAAGATGGGCCGCTCCGTACTGCACATGTGTAAGCGCCCTCTCTTTGCGCATGAGCATTATCTCCTGGTCCTCTCGTTCCATCGCTGGCTCCCCCATTAGCAGTCTCCGGGCCATGGGTCTCTGTCACTGCGGGAAGCTTCGGAAGTCTTCGGGAGCCCGAGTGCTCCTGAAGACGGGCCGATACGTACTGCACATGTGTAAGCGCCCTCTCTTTGCGCATGAGCAGTACGGAGCCGCCCATCTTCGGGAACACTCAGGCTCCCAAAGACTTACAAAGCCTCCTGCGGCGGGGGATTTGAACAGGGGAGCCAGCTCTAGAACGAGGGGACCGTAACAGGGAAGGGGAAGGCTCTATAGCACCTAGCCCCTTCCCTCTCTTTAGGCAAGTATCTGTTTGTTTGTTTTTTACAGATTGGCTACAGACTCACAGGCCCATATGCAATTCACTTTTTCTTCTGAGTTTTCTCCTAGGCGATAATTTTTCATCGTCTTTTTAAAATAGCTTTCCAGCACTTTTCAACTGAAAAAAAGTACACAAGTATTATCAAAATTATTTTTCATATTTTCTTGCTTGCTGGTGGCTTAGCATGCATTTAATTTACAATTTTAAAAAATATCACCTAGGAGAAAACTTAGGTGAAAAAGTGAATTGCATATGGCCCACAGTTTGAGTTTCTAAACAAAATTGCCATAAACTTATCTTAGTGCTGTACAAATCTTTTTGTAATTAAACTTTACCAACTCTCAATTTCCAGTTGCAGTGGCTTAGAATTTCTAAAACTGAGAACAAAATGCACCACTTTGCAATAGTATCCTGTTTGGAGTACAGACTGTCCATATACTCTGACCTTGCTGAGAAATTAGCTGCACAGAGCAGAAGCTATTGCTACTAATTTAAAATATCTGAACTAATCCATTGACTGCTGGTAAAGCATGGCATGCAGTTACTCCTTATTTCAGGTTACTTTTCTCAATACTTGCCTTTTTCATTTTAGTTGATTTTGGGGTGTATTCACAATCCTTCAACCCCTTGGGCTTGATGCATAAAACTGTGGTAATATTGCTGTAAGCAGACAGTGCACGGCAAAATTACCCTTACTTCCCTTAGTATTCGAGTTGCACAACCTTTGCTATGGTAATGCGCATCACAAACAATGCTAGTAACACTGTTACCATAGCAACGGTTGTGCTACTTGAGTACCGCAGGTTGTGCTAATGTTGCAACTCTCTGTACACACTGCTGGGATTAAGGGTAATATTGCTGTTGGCTGTCTGTGCATGGCAATACTAGCGCAGTTTTATACATCAGGCCCTTTGTTTCTTAACTTGAGTTCTGAGCACAATAAAAAGACGTGTACAATTACCACTAGGATAGTATATGAAACATTTCATTTCTAAGTGTCCAGTATGCCACACCAAGTTGTTGAATGACATTATGACATTATGACTCGGATTGCCTGCAGTTTATTCACTATGTTGTAAGTCTAGAAAATAAACACCACAATTCTGATGAGGTATTATAAAAGGAGTTTGAGTCAACCTGAAAAAATAATAAAATATAAATACTAAGAATTGTGCTTGTAATGTATTAAAATCTGAAAGGCATAACACAGTCTTTGCTAATGAAAGCGTCTATTATTGCCATGAAGTTGGAATCCCTTTACTCAAGTTGGCTGATGGGATGGAAATGTTGAAATAAAGCTCTAATTACTCAGGTGCAGCCAAACCCTATCTTTAGTGGAAAGGTGGTCATACATAACATTATGTATGGCCAGATCGTCCATTAGATAGACCCCACTCTCATCGAATATGATCAGAGAGAGATCTATTGCTTGGTCACACACAATGCACAACATATTCCAATTAGAAATGGTCCAGTCATGGCTGCGGCCTCTATGGCTGCCCCCCAAGTGTATTATGCTTGGTACACACCATACAATTTTCTGTTCGATTCTTCTTCAACATGGAAAAAAGCTATATGGCAGGTAAATCTAAGAGAAAATCTAACAGAAAATTGTATGGTGTGTACCTAGCATAAGTAACCCCCTGTGCCCAGAGTCTCACCTTTCCTCCGATACGACTCCTGGCCCTCTCGTGCTCAGCGTCACCGCAAACTCCTGTACCACGTGACTCAACTCATGTAGTCACAGATTCACTCATCCAGGCACCACTGTTATCCCTACAGCTAAATTAAAAGCATGAGTGAATCTGTGAATGCATTTGTTTGAACATTTGCATGTAAGCGTGCAAAGGGTTACTGATTTTTGCAATGTTTCTGGCCACACCCCTTTAGCACTTCCCTTTCCTTAAATTACTTATTTAAATGTCCTAACTAGAGGTGATGTGCCTGGATTTATCTGTTTTCTTGTTATGGACCCCTGTGGCCAGGGTTTTAATCTAGTGCACTCCCTCCTTCCCGTGTTTTTTGTCAGCATGCACACAGCTTATGCTGGCGTATGTGCATGGTGCGCATGGATACATTACGTTAGCTCCCTTGTGCGATTGGTATGATGCGCTATCTGTCCCATGAGAGGACGTCAGGATGTGCGTTCCTAATCCCTAGATAGGTTTGATGATATGAATGTTTGCATGTCTGCACTATGCATGTTACAGGGCCAGAGTTAGGACACCTATGTTTACCTGGGTACTTCTGCGCAGTTGTAGGTGACTAAGCAAAAGAATGCATTCTTCTGTGAACTAAGACCCCGACTTTTAATTTAGCTGTAGGGATAAAAGTGGTGCCTGGATGAGTGAATCTGTGAATGCATTTGTTTGAACATTTGCATGCGAGCGTGCAAAGGGTTACTAATTTTTGCTATTTTTCTGGCCACACCCCCTTTAGCACCTCCCTTTCCTTAAATTACTTATTGAAATGTCCTAACTAGAGGCGATGTGCCTGGATTTATGTGTTGTTTGGGGTGTGGGGGGTATGGAGTACTTCAGTTGTCGAGATATTAAGCGCCATTACCGCCGTACATTCGATAAAGCCCCCATGACTGAGATTTTTTCACCATTGCTGATCAATCTTACAACCATGTAGTGTGAGGGCCTGAGCACACTAGTTCAGACACAGCATAGACAGCACTGTCTGACAGTGCACTTCTGCGTGCAATTGAATGTGCAAAGCAGTTGCTGTCCCATTCAATATAACTGAATGGGGTCAGTGCTGCAACACAATGACCATGCATTCCTGGAAACACTATAAGTGTCCTCAGGCCCCGAGACAGCAGCTTGGGTAAAGCTAGCCTAGAGTGTTCACTTAGGCGGTTACACTTCGTAAAGAAGTAATGCCGTATTGAGATTGTAAAGGCGTGTACACAAGCCATACTTTAGCAAACAACGGGTCCGTCAGACCCACCCGCTGGGTGGATGTTCTGCCGACAGTGCATGTGTAGTCTGTCGGGCAGACTGTTTTTGACAGATCCGCTGAGCCGCCGTCTTATCATTCTGCCAACAGCGTGTACACACGTGCTACTGTCAGCAGAACGTCCACCCAGCGGGAGGGTCTGACGGACCCGTTATTTGCTAAAGTATGGCGTGTTTACACGCCTTAAGGTTTGTTACCACTAGAAAAAATGTCTATTTTCCTATCCATTTTACCAAATGTTTGTAAATTTCCCATTTCCTCCCCAATCCTAAGAACATGCTGGGAGGTTCATTAGCTTTCCCATAAATTGGCCCTACACTATGATAGGGACTTTAAACTGTTTCCAACGCTGAGGGACTGTTTGTAATATAAATTGCTGGATGTATTCTGTGAGGCGCTGCAGAAAATGTCAGCACTATATAAATGAATAATAGTTATCGCGGTGCTGATGCTGGTGATCCTTGACTACAGAGAGCTTCATCACTGCATTCGGTTTCAGTTAATACAACAGTTTTTCATGTCCTGTTTAATAAGATGCTAAGGAGAGGTAAAACTGTACTTGTAATCAGCTTTATAATCAGGCCCATAAGACTGTGACTGTCAACAATGACCAGGGTGTGAGCAAACAGCCCTCATTGAAAAGGTCAAGCAGGAATTTATCCATCCATTCATTTAATTATTTTTAGTTGAGGAGTGAAACTGGAGAGGGGTTCAAATTGTGCAGAGACAAGTGTGCCTATGGTGCTATTTTAAAGGAATACCGAGGCAAAAAATGGTGGGAAACAGCAGCACATAAAGGCCATACATGGGTGTTGGCATGGTTGAAAACACTTACCGAGGTGTCGGTTATCTCTCAAAAGGCTCTATCTGCTTGTAAATTGGTCCGGTATAGGCCACGACTAGAGTTAATCGGTGACCTTTGAACTGGATTTAGTTTCACAGTGCCTTCACATGAACTGCTCAATGTGATGTGCCTGTGCACAGAGATCGTGAGAGTGTAGGGAGGGCAGACAGACTGATGGTCCAAAGGTGGCCGACTTAGGCTAGTCTGTTTCGACCCATTTTTTTGCCTCTGTATTCCTTAAAGGGAAACCCTACTTCATGTAATTTTCCCTTATGCCTCCTAGGAATGGGAATCAATACAAAGTCATGTTTGTAGGATTCCTGCAATTCCCTAAAAATGATAATATTTCAGTTTCACTGAGTTCCATTTAATGTAAATATTTAATTTTGCTCTCTGGAACATGGAGAATTATACAATTATAAACTGACATTAGCCAAACCAATAAGCAAAACACATCAGTATAAAGTGCTATAAAAGAGATCTAGGACCTCAAGTATAAAAAGTCTGGGGCCCATATGCAAATAACTTTCTCCAGGTTTCATTTCCTCTTTAAAATAACTTTTCAGCACTTCGCAATTGAAAAAGTACCAAAAAGGTATTATTAAAATAATTTTGAGTATTCTCTTGCTTGCTGGTGGCTTAAAGGCATTTAATTGACAAGCGCGTTTCATTGACAAGCTGTAAACCTAGTATCTAGGAGAAAACATAGGAGAAAACATAGTAGAAAAAAAAAACAATTGTAAAAAGGCCTGGGTGTCTGTGGTGTCCTTCCTAGCAGCCAACCAGGTTCTCAATATTGAGATGACATTTCTCACAGGATGCGCTTACACACCTTATCTATAAAATGTCACAAACCAAATTAAGTAGTTATAGTTTTTCCAATCTAGTTTTTAAAGCTTTTTCTCTTGCTAGGTGCTGAAAAAGTATTTTGTAGATAAGATATCTATGAGAAAAATCTGGAGAAAAGATTGTTGAATCAGGGCCAGTGTTTCTTACTTTTCTGACCAATAGGACTAGAATCTACCAAGTAGAACATAACCTGACTGCACCTGAGGAACATCTCACATTACAGCTTTTCTATGTAAGAAAGATATTCCACCAGGACGATGCTCTCCTCCTCTAATGTTAAATCCAGATAGTCCTCTTCATGTTCAGGAATATCATCCAGAATTTCTTTAACGGGATCTATGTCTGGTTCATTATTGTTTGCACCATTTGAGGAGCTTGTTCCTAAAATAATTAGAAGATGAATATGTGTTATTTCTTCAAAAACGTATTGCAGGAATGTCAAACCATAACCCCAAGTTACAATACAAATGTTAATGTAGCCCGGTAAAATTACATTTTTAATGATTTAAAATAAGACCACCAATCCCACACATACATACAGTACTGCAACATCTCTCTGAAACACAATAGTGAGGAGATACTTAACTATTATTAGTGGTGTTAGAGTTGCAGTGAAATGTGTGGGAGGATGGAGTGCGTATAGTGAATTAAGGTGGACATACACTACAAAATGGCTACCTGATGTGCCCAAAAGAAATCTCATCAGAGAGGGATCTATCCCTGCCACAAATCTATAAAAAAAATTCCATGGAACCGCCGCAGAACAGAGCCAAGCTGACAGCCCCCCCCCCTCCCCCCCCCCAGGTCTCCCACCAATGAATAGTGCTCCCCCAGGGCCCCCATAGAGTATTCGCAGCAGGTGTCTAGCTGGCGTGTTCCCTCAAGTGTCCTTACATCTTCATCCCCAAACACAACCACCTGTTCTCCGTGACCTGGCAGCATGAGCATACTTATGTAACACCACCCGGTCCCAGAGAACAGACGCCAAAATCGGACTAAAGGATTGATCGGGCGTCCTGGAAATTCTTGTTTGCAGGGGCCCGATCAGTTGTGTGGCAGTAACAGCGGTCAATCAGACACCTGGCTGGTCAATCGGTCATGTAACATGGTAAGGCGCTAGCGGCGGCAATTTAAAAAGTTGCTGGACACAGGAGGAGGTGAGGAGTCTCGCCAATGTGACCGGTGAGCATGCAACACTCACCACGGGACAAGGGGTTGTATGGGCACCTTAACGTAAGCCTGGTACATACATTTAATTTTCTTTGGCCAATGTTACCGCTTCCAAGTAGTAGGTGGTCCAACTGATTTTACTATAGCACAGGCACTGTGCTATAATAAAAATCTTTGTCTTATGAAAAAGTCATCTTTGAGGTAAGCCACCTCACCCTTTCTTTGATTATTATTGTTCTTAAAGGAGTACTGTGGGCTAGTTTAAAAAAAAAAATCAAAAACTGACCCTTACCTGGGGCTTCTACCAGCCCCGTGCAGATAACCTGTCCCTCTAAGTCACTGAAGAATCTTCCGTTCCCCCGTCGCCGGTCAACGTCTAATTATTCATCTAACTAGATGAATGCAACTGTGCCTGCACGGCTGCGGCCACGCACGGCCTCGCTCCCGTTTGCATCTCCGGGAGCTTCCTGCGCAGTACGAGAAAACTTTGTTGTATTTGTATAGTTAGACGAATAATTGTACGGTGACTGGCGGCGGGGGAACGGAAGATTCTTCAGTGATGTAGAGGGACAGGTTATCTGCAGGGGGCCGGCAGAAGCCCCAGGTAAGTGTCAGTTTTTGATTTTTAAAACTAGCCAACCGAACTCATTTAACTTAATTTTATTCATACCAGGGGGCCTCTTTACTTAGGAGAGAAACTTAGTTGCACATCCACCACTTACCCTTTTTAGGCGCAACCTGAAAACTCGCCTTTTCAGGCAGCATACTCTTCTACCTAGGACTCTTCAACCACTGACCACCATTTCTAACATTTTATACACAGCTTCCCTTAACCTACTATGCTATCCCTTAAACCTTTAGACTGTAAGGCCTTTTGGCCAGGGCTCTCTTTTGTCTCACAATGATGATGTGTCATGTGTGTGCATATCTTCCAACACCATGTAAAAATCTGTTTAAAACATGAATTATAAAAGCAACGGGCCACAAATAAGAAAGAAAACCGCAGGAAATTCCTATTTATCACGCATATCTGTGCTTGCATTTAGCTTATTAAACACAGTTTTGGCACAGATTTGCTTTAGTAAATTCAAGCCAGGTCCACACAGTCATATAGGTTCTCTGATGTGTCCCAGTTCAGGAGAACTTTAGTAAATCAGCCCTTTTAGTATAAGCAGGTGAGTAATATTTAATGAATACAGCATGATACCTGCAGACTCAGAGGAGGGAGAGCTGGACTCAGCTGTTGATGGAGAGTTTGAGGAAGAGTTTTCCAGCTCTTGCAGAAGTTGCGGTGGGAGAATTCCTTGGTGGTGAGCCAGTATCTGAGAGGCCAGTTCAACGTTACCTTGGAATAGTTGGAGAGCTGCCTTAGCTGCCTCAGGAGTGAAACCAATATACACCAGCTAAAACAGAGACAAGCAGCACATAAAGACATAAAACACTCATTGTACACACCAGGAATATTTCTTCCAACACAGAGCTGAATTCTGAGAGTCGTGTATCACAAAGCGGCAGACAAAACTATGTGCAAAATAAGGATTCCATTGTATTTTATATAGGCAAACACTTTTTTAAGGAATGTAAAGTTCAAACCTGAGATTACTATTAAAGAGTACCTACATAGGGCCATATTAACAAAACACTGATATAGATTTTAACATTAGTTACGCTGTTGAGGTAGCGTGCATTGCGCAATTAGCGCAACCCGCGTTACCTGGGTGATCATTGTGATAGTAACGCGAACTACTCAAGTAGTATAGCGTGCGTTACCATAGCTACACGGGTTGCACTAACTGCGTAAGACGTGCAACCTCATTAGTGTAATAAGCGAGCATAAAGATGCCATACTGAACTTACCTGGGGCTTCCTCCAGCCCCCCGTAGTTTGTGAGTTCTCTCAGCGTCCTCAAGGGCTTCCTCTGTTCTCCCACTGGTGGTTTTGTTAGCTGCACAACTTGGCCGGCAATTGTGCAGCAATGCGCTACCTGCCTGCGCGCCCTTAACCATGAGCGTTCTGCGCATGCGCGGTTCTTGAAAGAGTGAACCACACATATGCAGAATGTTCACGGCGTCGGGCGCATGAGTGAGATGGGCGCACAGACAGGCTGTGCATGCATAAACTCCCAGCCAAGTCATGCAGCTAATGGAGCCACCAGTGGGAGAACAAAGGGAGCACAGAGGATGCTGAGGGACCTCAGGGACTATGGAGGGGCTGGAGGAAGCTCCAGGTAAGATCAGTAAGGCATTTTTTCCTTGTGTTCAGGGTCATTTTAACCAGTAAACTATCCAGCCACTACAGCAGGTGGGCAGTCCTGAGGAGAAGTCACAGTGGGCTTTGGCAGTGTGATATAAACAAGAGTAGGCTTATTTTTTGTTTACTGCCAGATGTATTAAAGAAAATGGCTATCCTAACCCTGCATAAAAATATGCTATACATAGCTTTTATTAATTCTTGTCTTACAGCATGACTTTAGAATGCCATATCGAGTCAAACATAAATAATGCTAACATCCCCATGTACAGTAAACCACAGTGGAGATGAAAACAAAGAATAAAATTTACATCCACGCAGAAACTGGAAGGAAAAAATTAACTTCAGATCCACAAGTAATAAATTCTTGCCGCAGCCTATCTCACTTATGCCTCACTCTATAGCCATGGCCAACAAATCTCTATAACCTCCTGATATTTCAGAATCAGAATCATATTTATTTCGCCAAGTGCGGTGGTTGCCGCACCCGGAATTGTTTGTGGTACACATCGGCATGTATTATAGTGCATAGTGCAGGGAGAAAATAAAGAGAGTATAAATTTACAAAGAGAAAGTCATTGACCATGGTAGTGCAAAAAACAAAACAAAAACAGCAAACATGCAATGAGCAAACATAAAAATAAGACTATACAGGCTATTTTGGCCTCGGTGACAGACGTCCTAGGGGGCTTCGCTGTGTGCTGTGCACGAGTTCAGCTGGAGTTCAGAAGGAGCACTGCTTGAGGGTAGAAGGAGTTCCTGTGCCTGGAGGTTTTGGCGGGAATAGATCTGTAGCGGCGGCCTGAGCGCATTTGTTTATCATGTCATATTTATCACAATTCTCCTGACCAGTGACAGCTTGCAGCCTTGTGCATTCCTCAACCACACCCCAGCGTGTAAAGAGATGCTCAGCTCTGTAAGAATAAGCTTAATGTGTAGGTGGTTGCCTGGTAACCCTTAAACTGTCTCGTGTGTCAGGTTAAATTGGGCACATCTGTTCACTCTTGCCATAGATTAACATTTTCCATTCTCAAAAAGGAACTTTACCAAATGTAACCTTAATAAATAAATTCTTATTACAATATTAATTTATAAATCAGTGTAATATAGTGAGCAGTAACATAAGTTGATCTCCCAGAGTGCTCTGGGGGAGAAAGCTGCATTACATCATAGCCAAGGCTAAAACATCACTGGAAGGGCAGGGCTACTTACCAATATATCGTTATAAGAAGTGTTTCTGATGTTAAAGCCAGGCTAATTGAATAAAAAAATTGATATCCTGAATATTGTTTTATGTTCTGCTAGGAGAGGTTACAGGTGCTCTTTAAATCTCCCTTGTACAGCAGCCCTACTTCCCATTCTATGTGCAGCTTCCATGTAAAGCAGCACCTTGTTAGCCGCTCCCCTCTTTCATGTGCTACTCACCATTTGCAGCCCTTTCTTCCAAGTTCAGCAGCTTCCTTGGCCAGCAGCCGCCTAAAGCCTGAGCCTTTCTGGCTTTTCCAGAAATTCGGCCCTGGTGGCCAACAAAGGCAGACTCAGGTGAGAATCAAGTGTATGTACGGAAGCCCCCTGTTGTAGCCTAAAGATCCGATGTCAGAGCAACCCTGAGCGCATTATTCTCCCACTCACCCCACCCGCTGTAAACCGATCCATTGTGCGCCACGTGTCATCCTTCCACCAGACGTGTCGCCAGCCTCTAGGGTAGTGATGCGTCTGTACAGAAGTTGACCCGGAACTGCTATATATTTAAAAATTCATCTGTGTGTGGCCAGATTTAGGCTGCCTACTACATATGTAAAAATATCTAAAAAAAAAATAAGAATCCTATGTGCACCTATTCTGCATGGACCAGAAACAGGGGTGTATAGTGTGCAGACTACACTGTCAAGCATGAACTGTCAGTATCTGCTGAAAAGTGCTTAGAATCAGACTGTCAGCCCAAACCTGATAGGCAAGCAGCACTGGCAATACTGAAAGTACCGGTACAAAAATGAGAATACTACTACATTTCCTGTTTAAAGCAAATACCGCATTTCTTACCTGATCAATGGACTCTTGGGGAACACTGTAGGAACCACTGGCAGCTGGCTTGTCATGCGAGATTAAAAGTTCTGGATTATCTAGGAGTATCTAACAGCAGAAAAAAAACAAAAACAAATCACAAACACATTTTACACAGTTCAGACTATAGAGATCATAAACCACTCCAGTTATAAATGTTTCATACTAAAGAGGAACAGCAAACGTAAGGAGAGATAAGTATGTACACATTAAGGCTGGTTTCACAGTGAGACGTTACAGGCGCACGTTAGAGCAGCCTGTAACGCAGCCCACCGCACAGTAATGAAAAATCAATGGGGCTGTTCACAGTGTGGACGTTGCGTTACATTGTAACGCTGCATCACAAGACAACGTACTGCATGCAGTACTTTGGACGCGGCTGAGCCGCGTTAGACTGCTTGCACATGCTCAGTAATGTGGGGGAGGAGCGGAGAGCGGCCAGGCACATGGCTAATTAATATTCACTGCACGTTATGACGTGCAGTGTTTACTTCCTGGAGCAGCCGCTCTGTGCGGCGATTGGCCGGCGGGACCACGTGATGCCGCATGCGCACAAGAGTGCGCATCACGGCATCACTGACGCCAGAGTGAGCTGCACAACGTGGCTCACTCTGACGTCCAGATCCAGCACCACCAGGCGTTCCGTTAGGGGGACGTTATGCGACCTTAACGCCCCCTCTAACGCAACGTCCTGGTGTGAAATTAGCCTAAATGAAGACATTGCTGTACCTCTGCATGTGTAATTCATGTGCTGTCCAGCAGAAACTGCTTAAAGGTTAACCAAGACTTTAAACGCACAAGCATTTATACTTACCCAAGGCTCCCTCCATCCCCCGCATCAGTGCGCCGCTTCGGTGGCACCCGATGGGCCATTTTCATTGCATCCGTTTACAGGGCAGCGTGTGCGACCTTATCGTCGCACGTGCATTATTACTGGCTGCGCGCGTACTGCACTGGGCTGTGCGCGATGTACCTTTACACGGCTATTAGTGCCTGCAAAGCTGCATTTCGGGCAGTAAGTGGCTTTTCACTCCGGCGCGAATACTTAGCACCGGTTAGTGAATCAAGCCCCTAGTGTACTGCCCAAGAGCAGAATGCTCCTGGCCGCGGAGCGCACTAGGCCGAGACTGCCCATGCACAGAGGAGCGCAAATGGAAAATTTGCCAGAGCTGACTGCAGGACAACGGAGCAGCCAAGGAGGACGGCAAGGGAGCCCACAGCCTACAGTCTAAGGTATGTATAAATCCTTGTGTGTTTAAAGTCTCAGGTACACTTTAAAAACAATACAGCAGAATTTGTCACTGATAAAGATGATGGGAAATGGATTCCTGTGTGCAACAAGCAGCTGCAGCATCAATGCCCTGTTGCCAGAAAAGCAGTCAAGCAGAATGCTGCTTTGTCATATATGTGCAATACCCTGTTTTGCCTGCTGGTGGAAGTATAGACCTGCACTATAATAAGCCTCTTCGGTCCACCACTAGGTCACCTGTGGCGCGTCCCACTCTGCATTCCAATTCATGGTCACGTGACTACCGCACTTCCTCCTTCAACCAGGTATTCACTGATTATTAGGAACACCTGTTCAATTTCTCATTAATGCAATTATCTAATCAACCAATCACATGGCAGTTGCTGCAATGCATTTAGGGGTGTGATCCTGGTCAAGACAATTTCCTGAACTCCAAACTAAATGTCATAATGGGAAAGAAAGGTGATTTAAGCAATTTTGAGCGTGGCATTGTTGTTGGTGCCAGATGGGCGGTCTGAGTATTTCACAATCTGCTCAGTTACTTGGATTTTCACGCACAACCATTTCTATAGTTTACAAAGAATGGTGTGAAAAGGGAAAAACATCCAGTATGTGGCAGTCCTGTGGGCGAAAATGCCTTGTTGATGCTAGTGGTCAGGGGAGAATGGGCCGACTCATTCAAGCTGATAGAAGAGCAACGTTGACTGAAATAACCACTCGTTACAACCATGCCAATTGGGCATTGTTTAAATGCCACAGGCTACCTGAGCATTGTTTCTGACCATGTCCATCCCTTCATGACCACCATGTACCCATCCTCTGATGGCTACATCCAGCAGGATAATGCACCATGTCACAAAGTTCGAATCATTTCAAATTGGTTTCTTGAACATGACAATGAGTTCACTGTACTAAAATGGCCTCACAGTCACCAGATCTCAACCCAATAAAGCATCTTTGAGATGTGATGGAACGGGAGCTTTGTGCCCTGGATGTGCATCCCACAAATCTCCAACTGCAAGATGCTATCCAATCAATATGTGCCGACATTTCTAAAGAATGCTTTCAGCAACTTGTTGGATCAATGCCACGTAGTATTTAGCATCTTCCAAAGCGCTTTACAGTAAAAGAAGGAAAATTGGGCGCATATGAGAAGTGGACAAATCCATTGACTCTTATATTTAATATCGGCTTTTGGGCGCGAAACTGGACGAATCGGATGCGCATTAAACTGTTTAAGCCTATTGTTATTTAACAGTTTTACAATACTAAAACTGAAAATATTGTTTTAAAATTAGTTTTCACAATTATTTTTTTAAATTATCGATTTAACTTTTCAATATTTTGATATTGTACTCTTTTAATCAATTTTACATTAGCTTTTAGAATTATAATTACATTAATTATCATTTTGACATGTACATTTTTTACTTCGAGTTACCGTATTATAAGCTGAGACGTGTATAAGCCGAGGTACCCACATTTTCCCCAGAAACCAGTAGAAAGTGATTGACTCACATATAAGCCCCCTACCCAGAATAGCCCCCTCCACAGTAGCCAGATGTGCCCCCAGTACAAGTCAGCCCCCGTACCAAAGGTTGATACAGCTGTGTCTCAAGACGCCACTAGTTGGCATCATAAATATGAGATACAGCGATTTCTACACAGGAAGAATCCCTGATCATTGCACCGCTGACACGTTGCTTGCACACTCCACTCCACAAGCACAGGTAGCTTTGAGCAGTGCACTCTGCTGGCAAGATCAGAATCACTAATGCATGATCCTTAACCTCCTCTGTCAGCAACAAAAACTACTCCACCAACCGTTCTGCTCCACTGACTCCCATATAAGCCGAGGGGGTAATTTTTCTGCATTTTTTGAGCTGAAAAATTAGACGTATACGAAAGTATATAAGGTATAATTACGTTAATCATCGTTTTGACATGTAATTTAACTTTTAAATATTTTTTAGATTCTTTTTGAGCTTTTATTTTGGGGTCTTAGGGTTAGGCACCACCAGGGGAGTTAAGGTTTAGGCAAGTTAGGCACCACCCGGGGGGTCTAAGGGTTAGGTATAGGTAGAGGGAGAGTTCTGTGTGAGAGTAAGGTTAGGTTTAGTAATTTGCATATATTCAGCAGTGATGCACTGGGAGACATCTCAGAGCTCACTCCAACCTGAATTATCGCAAATACTTTCTGTTTTAAGAAAGCAAACATTTGTTTTCCATGTAATAATTAGACAAACTAACTTTTTTTCAATCACCTAAATCAGTAATACTACATACAGTTTGATTGATGGAAAGGTGTTATATAGGACTTTTTCAGAATTTTTTCTGAAACGAAAATATATGATTAAGATAACTAATGTTTTGTACCACTGAATTTATACTTTACATGTATTTTTACGGTAACAGGTTATTGATAGTTTCTGCTAAATGTCAGACTTGAACATGATCATTTAAAATTAAATTTTTTTGTAAACCAATATTTTTATACTACTTATTGTAAAATAAGGAATTTGGCTGTATCCTGCACCCTTTTCCTATAGCGCCTCCATTTCATGCACGCCTTTACAGTGTATATATTGGTGCATATGCACAAAACTTGCACAAATAGCACAACCCACGTTACCTAGGTAATGTGAGCATTGGTAGGGTGATGCGCATTACTCCAAAAACACTTGTGTTACCTTGGTAACACTGGTTGCCCTAATTGCGCAACATGCATTACCTTTTCAGCATAAGCAACAGTAAAGTTGTTGTGCACTCTCTGAACATGGCTACTATAGCGACATTTTGTGAATATGCCCCATAGTCTTGTCAATAACTGTCCCTCAGAGGGGATGACAATCTAATCCATGCCAATCAACCTGTCTGTATGTTTTTGACATGTACGAGGAAACTGGAGTGCTAATAGGGGGAGAACCAGGGGCGTAGCTAGAAATGACTGGGCAACCAGAGCAATTTTTTTATGAGTCTCCACCCACAAATACAGTATATAATACAGTAAATGACACATGGCCATCTTCAGGAGCACTCAGGCACCCAAGTGTTGGCACATTGAAATGGGAGTGACTGCACTGGAACGCAGGGATTTTGAGAGGAACTGTTCCATCTTCATAGGTAAGTATCCGTTTTTTATTTTAAAATTCACTAAATGTAAACACGCACACACTTACACCCCTGCTCCCCACATTCGTTCCCCTTCCACACACACAGCAGTTAAAAATCGCCCCCCCCCCACACACACTGCAGTTGCTTACAACTGCTGGCTGGCTGCGCTCTCACCATCCCGACCGGAGCCACATGCCGCTGCTCTCCCCTGCAGTTCCTGGCACCGCCAAGCATCAGAACACAATGGCCCAGCTTCTGTATACTGTTGCCTGACAACACTGACACTCAGTGGCGCCCAGAACTGCAGGGCTGAGCACCGCCAGTGTGTGTGGGCAGGGTGCGCGCTCTGTGCGGCATTGTTGAGGCCTTTGGGGGGGGGGGATCTTAATGGGGGCCCAGAGGTTTCTTAACAGAAAAAAAAAAAACAAAAAAAAAACGGGCGGGTACTGGCCCCATAGCAACTGCTATCGTTGCTATGGCGATCCCTAAGCACTTGGGGAGAACATTCAAATTTCATGCAGATAGGGTCCAGATTTGAACTGGGGACCCAGCACTGCAAGGCTAGAGTGCTATCCACTTGACTACGCCACTGTGCCAAACACCTGTTTCACCTGCAGGTGGAATTGTGGAATCTGGTTAGCATACCCCCCCAGTACCCTTGGGGAGTGGGGGTATAACTAGGAGGTAAGAGACGCCCCAAACGAAAGATGACATAAATGAGTGATATTTATAACCAGAAAAGGCTTACATGAAGGCAGAATCACTAAAATTAACAATTAAATATTCTTTCCATTGCGAATAAAGAATATTGAATTATTAATTTAAGAGGTTTACTGCCTTCAGGTAAGCCTGTTGTTTTGGTTACAAATATAACTCATTCAAGTCATCTTTCCTTTAGGGCGCCTCTTACCTTCCAGTATTAGGTAGCCACTCTCCCCAGTATAGTCACATGTGCCCCCAGTATTAGGTAGCCCCCATCCCCAGTATAGTCAGATGTGCCCCCAGTATTAGGTAGCCCCTCCCCTGCATAGTCAGATGTGGCCCCAGTATTGGGTACCCCCTCCCCTGCATAGTCAGATGTGGCCCAGTATTAGGTAGCCTTCCTCCTAATATAGTCATATGTGTCCCCAGTATTAGGTAGCCACTCTCCCCAGTATAGTCAGATGTGGCCCAGTATTAGGTAGCCCCTCTCCCCAGTATAGTCAGATGTGCCCCCAGTATTAGGTACCCACTCCCCTGCATAGTCAGATGTGGCCCAGTATTGGGTACACCCTCTCCTGCATAGTCAGATGTGGCCCCAGTATTGGGTACCCCCTCCCCTGCATAGTCAGATGTGGCCCAGTATTAGGTAGCTACTCTCCCCAGCATAGTCAGATGTGGCTCCAGTATTGGGTACCCCCTCCCCTGCATAGTCAGATGTGGCCCCAGGATTAGGTAGCCTTCCTCCTAATATAGTCATATGTGTCCCCAGTATTAGGTAGCCTCCATCCCCAGTTTAGTGAGATGTGCCCCCATATAAGGTAGCCCCTAGTGACATAGTAAAGTCAGATTCCGGCTGCATAGAGACGGGTAGCTATTAAATTCCGCTCTGCATTCTCTTCGGCTGGGTAAGGGAAGGCACAGGCGCACTCTCAGGGCTCTGCGCCTAAAGGCGTGTGCCTCCCGAGCCTCTGCAATGGCCTGGCGTAGAATGGAGTTTGTACACTGTTACTAAGAAAGAGATGGAAACCTGTGGACTGGTGCAAGTGTGATTTGAGCATTTTTACTAGCAAAAATAGGCCTATTCATACAAAAAATGCATTGTTTAATAATAAATTAATTTATGAAAACAGAGTTTGAACTATGACTTTAAGAAATGACAAGTCCACTGTGTATAAGTCTAAACCGTGTCAGCATTGAAATATATTAGAACCAAATGAAACCCCAGCACCTTATCTTTACATCACACACAAGTTAATTCAATCTTCTGTCTAATGTACACATTCCAGACAGGACTGACGGATATCAAGTGCTGTGATTGTGAAGCAGATTGCAGCCAATGGCTGCAGAAGTTACAGGTTATTCCAGAACTCGCCAGTATCAACCATCTTCTACAATCCCCTTCCTATCTGTTTCAGGAAACCGCTGCTTTCCTAAGATGGTATCTAGCAGCTAAAATGATGACTAGCACAAGCAATGTACTTTAGATTTCCTATACTAGGTTTCTTTTATACCACTTGATACATAAAGTAAGTAATAATGTATGCATTTCATACTGACCTGCAAAACTGCTTATGCAAGTCTTTGTAGGTATACATGGCCGACAATAAAAGCTTATAGCAAACTTGTATCAAAAATGTGCATAATTAAGTTAAAAGCGTATTCAGATATATGAGGTTGTACTAAGGAGTTATTTCCTGTCTGTTTTTAATTTATAGGCTTGTAGGCTTTATAATTCATGTTTTAAGCCTCTTAAAGTGTACCTGAGATGAACTATACTTACCTTGGGCTTCTTCCATCCCCATGAGGTCCACGGGCTCCCTCGCTGTCCTCAATTCCGTTCAGTCGCGTCCAGTCGTGGACCTCTGTGTATGCGTGGCTTGGCCATGCTTGTGCCCTGCCGCACTCCCGAGCCTGGGAGTGTTCTGCAAAGTACTATTACGCAGGCTGCTTCCAGTTGTGGGAGCGTGATGGGGGGTGCGCACACAACCGGGCCGGACATGCGCAGAAGAGCATGGCCAGACGGATTACTGGCGAGGACATCAAGTGAATGGGGGGAGCCGGAGAGGATAGCAAGGGAGCCCGCAGACCTCATGGGGCTGGAGGAAGACCCTGGTAAGTATAATTAAATGCATTGGGGTCATCTCAGGATCACTTTAAGGGAACAGGAAGTCTGTGCCTTGGATTTGCCTTCCTCGCTGTCTGAGAATGATTACCTGTTCCCCTGTGAGATTTGTAATGCTTCAAGTGGTAACTGACATTTTACTATGGTAAACGATACTTTATAGTGAGCTCCAAGTTTAGCATACACATTTTATAGCAAACCTGATTCTGTGCTGGGATTGTCTGGAAGTTTGTGTGGATTACGTGAAATCAAATTAAATTTCAAAATCGTAACAACATATAATTGTAATTGTGAAATTTCATGTGAGATTTTGCATAAGCAATTTAGCACATTACGAACATCACTAGCAAAGGAGGCGGCACAAAGGGGAGGGCAGAGGTGATATAGAGGGACACAACAGAGGCAGATGTGGGACAGAAGTTAGACAGTGGGTGGGCAGAGGTGGCACAGTTGGGGACACTGGAGGCACAGAGGGTGTACAAGGCACAGAGTTCCAGCTTAAAGAGGAACTGTAGTGAAACATAATAAAATTGCCTCAGTGTTTGCCTATTGTAAAATCTTTCCTCCCCCCGATTTACAGGCTGAATTTCATCACAGGTGATGACAGCTTTAGTTCTGCCAGGTGATCTCTGTGGAATGTTTATTTAATGAGAGTTCTGTGCACAGAGGAAGATACTGCTTGCTTGGCAGTTGGAAACAGCCATTATTTCCCACAATGCAATGAGGTTCACAGACAGTCAAACTGTCATGATGACATCGCACTGTGGGAGGGGTTACATCACAATATCAGCCACACAGATTCCCCTGATGATCCATTCGAGAAAAGGTAAAGCTCTCTCCTGGAAAATGGAGTATCAGCTTCTGATTGGACTTAAGTTCAAACCATGGCTAAAGTTCCTCTTTAAAGGGAACCAGAGATGAAATAAAGAAAAGTTTTTATACATACCTGGGGCTTCCTCCAGCCCCATATGCACGGATCGCTCCCACGCCGCTGTCCTCCGCTGCCTGCAACTACGAGAACCGGCTCCCTGTTCTTCCGTCAGTCGGAGCCAGTCCAGCGTAGGAGAAGTGCACTCTTTGCGTATCTCTTTAGTAGCCGCTGGAGAAATACGTAGAGGGCACAATTCTCCTGCGTAGCCTGGCTCCGATGACGTCAGTGACGGTTCTCGTAGTTGCAGGCAGCGGAGGACGGCGGCGTGGGAGCGATCCGTGCATATGGGGCTGGAGGAAGCCCCAGGTATGTATAAAATATTTTCTTTATTTCGTCTCTGGTTCCCTTTAAAGGATACCCAAACTGAAATGTGACCTAATGAGATAGACATGTGTATGTACAGTGCCTAGCACACAGATAACTATGCTGTGTACCTTTTTTTCTTTCTCTGCCTGAAAGAGTTAAATATCAGGTATGCAAGTGGCTGACTCAGTCCTGACTCAGACAGGAAGTGACTACAGTGTGACCCTAACTGATAAGAAATTGCCCTTTTTTTTTACCTCTTTCTTGCTCTCAGAAGCCATTTTCTGCTAGGAAAGTGTTTTATAGTTGGAATTTCTTATCAGTGAGGGTCACACTGTAGTCACTTCCTGTCTGAGTCAGGACTGAGTCAGCCACTTGCATACCTTATATTTAACTCTTTCAGGCAGAAAAATAAAAAAAGGAACACAGCATAGTTATCTGTGTGCTAGGCACTGTACATACACATGTCTATCTCAATATGTCACATTTCAGTTGGGGTATCCTTTAACTAGTTACTGCATCAAGTGCAGTATATCTACTCTCCGACAGACTTCATCTGAAGTACCAGGTACATAGATATTAGTTTCCCATTCACAGATCTAACTGCCTGTGATCAATGATTACCGGCATCAATGAGATGCCGAAGGTCATTGACAAAAGTGAAAGAAAAAAATACATGCATTACTTCCTCTGTTTAGGGCTTGTTCGCCAGCGATTTTTGATTTTTTTGCACATTCATTTTTGTTTCCCCTTCTGATGCTTACCTGCGCGCTTCCATTTTCTATAACGCTCTATTGTAAGCACTTTTGCAGAGCGATTACATTTTTTCACTTCCTAACATCAGTCAGGAAGTGAACTCTTGTACCCGGAAATGAATAAATACAATGTATTTATTCATGAAAGCGCTGGGGAAAACGCTATACAATCGTTTTTTTCAAGCACTTAGCGATCTCCCTAAACCTTCCATTGAGGCAAATCACCCCAAAAATGGTACAGGCAGTGCTTTGCTGAGCGGATCGGAATCGAACCGCTCAGATATGAACACTCTCATAGGGAATCATTGCACAAGCGCTTTTAGGGCAATTCTGAAAATCGCTGGCACAAAGGCATAAGTGCCTTAGGTGTGAATAAGCCTTTACAGTGTAAACAGGAGAACGAAACTGGGTGGAGGGGACATCTAGTGGTCAAATAGTAAATTATACCCTAATACATTCAATGCAATATAAATAAATAAATCCCCCATTAAAATCCCTTACCTCCCCCACTTTCCCATAGTTACCAAAATAAAAACATTTGTGTATTTAAAAAAAAAAAAAAAAAAAAAGAAGGACAAAAAATATACATAAATAGTTACCCTAGGCCCCTTTTACACTAAGGGCCTATTTCCACTACACGAAGATTGGATGCAGAATTGATGCAGAAAAACTGACTCCAATGGATGCCTATGGAAAAATCTGCATTTAGTGGAAACAGGCCCATAGACAGTCATTGGAGTCCGTTTTTCTGCATCCAATCTGTGTGTAGTGGAAATAGGCCCTTAATCAGTTGCTCTCAGTTATAACTGAAAGAAAACGGATTTTCAAAGTAATGCCCATGTTTTCCTATGGCACCTTTCACACTTAACACGTTTTAACTTGGCTCTGCCTGTTCAGTAAGCCAGTAATTCAGTAAGGAGTTCATTGGGCAAGACTCCCTAACACTGCTACTGCCTACTGAGTGCGCTCTAGTGGCTGCCTCGCAAGCGCTTGGAGTCCGACAGGAGAAAGGCGCTATACAAATGCTGCCATTATTATTATTATTATTATTATTAACTGAAATCTTCTTCCCAATGCACTGCTATGGAAAAACGCGTACCAACGCACACTAAAGCATACCAACTGATTAAGCGTAAATGGGCCCTAAGGGACTCAACTTTTTTAATATGTATGTTTAAAAGGGTATATTACTGTTATTTTGCAAGTAAGAGCTTGTACACCTTTATTTCCAAATAAAATATTGTCGCCATACATTTTTCTAATTTACACGTTGTAATAACCAGGAGAAATAAAACGTGCTGCTTTTATCCACAGTAACACATTTTATTTTAAAACTATAATGGCCGAAAACTGAGAAATAATGCATTTTTTGGTTACCCGGGGACTACCTGTACACAACATAAAAATGTTTTCAGAAAAGCGTATAAAACTATGGCTGAACCGGGGCTTTAAATCCCTGTAGCATCCTTCCACCCACCACTAAGAGATCTGTGCATCTCAGCGGTTTTCCCCTAATACCATACTGTCACCACCTGCTGATAGCATCTATCAGGCATTACCTAGAAGTGTCAGAGGTGATTCATGTGTCAGAGATCTGTCACAACAGAGAAGCACTCCGGCACTGCCCTGCAGCATCCCACATGTAAAAATAAACAGGCTTGTAAGCCTGTGCTGGACTGAGAAATATACAGACCATTCTAATGATTTATCATATTGGAAACAGATGGAGGCCTCAATAAATACAGCCTGGGGGAGGAGAGACGGAGGAGAGCTAGGAGAGATAACTGAACGTACATTATGGGATTAAAAGAAGAGGTCACGGCTTGTAGATAGAGACAGTGGGGAGAAAAGGGTGTGTAGGCTTGGATCAGACCTCTCGCAAAGGTCACAGATTCCTATTCAATGCTAAACATTCACAAAGGATTGCAAAGAAACCACAAGTAAGAAAAAACAGCAATTTGTATTTATGGCCACTTTCTTTTATTCAGAAATATTTCTTTATTCCGCATTTTCAGCTAAGATATTTCATTGAATTTTCAGAAGCAAAATGTGGAAATCAGTGGCATGGCAAGTAACTATATAGGTAGCATGCTGGTGTAGTGGTTAGCACTCTTGCCTTGTAGCTTCGAATCCCAGCCAAGGCACTATCCACACGGAGTTTGTATGTTATCCTCGTGTCTGTGTGAGTTTCCTCCGGGCATACCAGTTTCCTCCCACATCCCAAAGGCCAGGGCACACCAAAAAGCACCAACGTAATCGCAAACGCTCAGCGCTTTTTGAAGTGAGTTTTCAGAGCGATCCTAGGCATGTGGCTAGCGATTTTCTAATCATACCTAGCGAATTTTGGAATGTTTAGTGTAGCATTTTTTATTTTTTGTTACAGTAGAGTTGTAACAAAAATAGCTGCTATAACAAAAAAGCTTGGAAAATCGCTGTTCTATCGCTTTTCAGAGCGATTTTCCACTCTCCTACACTTAACATTGAGGCTGAATCACCTCAGAAATCAGCTGAAATGCTGCAGGACCCGCATATCATATCGCTCTGGTGTGATCCATCCCATTCAAATACATTAGCCAAGCACTTTTCAAAGCGCTATCGTTTTTAAAAGCGCTCAGAAGCGCTCTAGGTGTGCAACAGCCCATACTGATAAGATCATTGGCTTCCCCCTAAAATTGGCCCTGGACTACAATACATACACTACACGATACATACATAGACATATGACTATGGTGGGGATTAGGATGTGAGCTCCTCTGAGGGACAGATTAGTGACAAGACAATACACTCTGTAGAGCACTGCGGAAGATGTCGGCGCTAAATAAATAAATAATAACTATTTTAAGTCAGACATCTCGGTGTAATAGCACCAATTTAATCCATTGATTATCTGTAAACAACAGATCATTTAGCTACTCTCCGATTCTCCTTTGATCTGATAAAATTACTGTATCGAAAGGTCCTGAAGTTGTCTTCCACTGACCAGTGAAATTGTTCTGCAACTTGATTAAACTGCTTGGTGGATGCACTTTGCCAAGCATTGTATTTCAATGGTAAATGCAATTTGGTACATTCATACAACAGGTCATCATTACACAAACAATTTTGTATCAGAATGCCATGTAGTCTGCAACTTCAATCGTTCTATTCAAGTTTTTGGGAAACCATGTAGGTAGAAACCATGGAAACACCGATTTAGTGAAATTTTTTTTAATTTGTTTGGTAACTTGTTCAGACATCTGTACAAAGCCCAACGTATTAGATATCCCTTTCCACCCCCGCAGTTTCTCTAGTTTTATAGCAGACTAATTTATTACTCAGTCCATGTGTAGGCAATCACTCACTCCCATCTCAGCAGCAGGTGCTAGCAGTACTAGGAAGTTTTTGCACTACAGCATGTGCAAGGCTCAAGAGCAGTCACAAGTATGTTCCTTAAATGGTTCTGTGAGTGCCCTCTCGCCAGCCATACCTATTCCCTCATTGTTACTTTGTACAGCGCCACGGAATATGTTGGCGCTCTATAAATCAATAATAATAATAATAATAATAATTGTATGGCTCCTGGGTGAAGTCAGAGCTTTGAACTGCTATATTCACCTGCCAATGTTATCACCAAACAAGTTCTTAGTTTGAATAGCAAATTAATTCCTGAATACAAAGCAATTAGGAGGGAAGGAAGATATCTTGTCCCGCTCCAGTCAGTACTGAACTCAGCTGCTTGTCTCATTCATCGTTCCTCTGCTGCCCCTCTTTGTCAAGCTCTTCACTGGCTGCAAATTAACCAAAGGATCCTGTTCAAACTCCTAACCCTAACCTACAAAGCTCTCCACAATCTCAGTACATATCTTCACTAATTTCCAGATACAAACCCAATCGCAATCTCAGATCTGCACATGATCTTCTGTTGTCCTCCTCTAGAATTACCTCTTCACATTCCCGTTTGCAAGATTTTGCATGTGGTTCACCCCTCCTCTGGAATGCCCTCCCACAACACATCTGTCACTCGCCATCCTGTCATTCTCACGTGGCTCTGCTCCGTCCGCGGCGTCCTCCGTGTGTGGCTTAAGTCCCGCACTGGCGTCCGGTGGTCTCTGCGCACGCGCGTTGCTGGCCGTGGTTTGGCTACGACGGTCGGGGGCGTACGTACGTCCATGCAGAATGGCGTCAGGTCACGCGTACGCATGCGCGGGACTATGGCGGACATTTGTACACATGCGCAGCATTCGAGATCGCGCGCCAAAGTGCGGCCCTGCCCCTATAAAAGGCGGTTCCTTCCCAGCGTTCAGTGCTGTTCGTTCTGACAGCTAGTTTGGTGTTCAGCGGTTCGCTCTTGACCAAGCCTGATTTCCTGTCTGATCTTCTGTTGTGACCCGGCCTGTTTGACTATCCTGATTCTCCTGCCCTGACTCAGATTGCTATTGGATTCTGCTCGTGCCTGCTGCCTGCCCTGACCCGGATTGCTATTGGACTCTGCTCTTGCCCGCCGCCTGCCCTGACCCGGATTGCTATTGGACTCTGCTCTTGCCTGCCGCCTGCCCTGACCCGGATTGCTATTGGACTCTGCTCTTGCCTGCCGCCTGCCCTGACCCGGAAAGCTATTAGACTCTGCTCTTGCCTGCCCTGACCCGGATTGCTATTGGACTCTGCTCTTGCCTGCCGCCTGCCCTGACCCGGATTGTTACTGGACTCTGCTCTTGTTCGCTGCCTGCCCTGACCCGGATTGCCTCAACGGACTTACCCTTACTGGATTGCTCCAGTGGCACTATTCTCCCAACCACCAGCTGAGACTATCCCAGTAGTGACCTGGTGAACACTAGGCACCTAAGTCCAGCTTTCCCCTTGGGGTTTGTTGGTGAAGGCCAGTGGGCGCTTAGATCCCATTACTGGGTAACGTCTCCTCCATCGGTGGAAGGGTCAACAGTGTCCGAAGACATAACACATCCTTTGTTACCTTTAAACGGTCACTAAAAACTCACTTGTTCCGACAAGCATATGCGCTACATAGGCCACTTCTCCTTTGTCCCAAGACCAAATTGCACTCCTACTAGATATCCTAAAACCTCTATATGTTTGTTGTATACTACCCCACCTCTTGTTTCCCGCCTATTCCTTTAGATTGTAAGCTCACAAGGGCAGGGCTCTCTCCCCCTTTTGTGTCCTGGAAATCATTATACATTTTATTAATTACCAATTCTGTGTTTTGTATTCGTTATTTTGTATCATTTTGTATTTTGTCACCAATTATGTATTTTGTTTATTATTGGTGTACACTAATGTATTATTATGTACCCCATGTTTGTTTTTTTACTTTGTACAGCGCCACAGAATATACTGGTGCTTTATAAATCAAAAATAATAATAATCCTGGAGTGTTGGAGGACTCAAGACAATTCCACACAGACGTTTTGTTGGAAAAAAAGGGACTTTTTTTTTTTTTTGTAGACATGTGATGGAAGGGATCACATGAAACATAGAAAGGGGAGAAGTTAAAAAGTAACTCCACTTTAGTAGAAAATCTATATAACCTACTGCATTACTCTGCAAATCACTTTGCACTAACTCTGTATGTATTAAACCTGCTGGAAACCATGTAAATTGTATACTGTAGCTTAGTGTAAAAGATTACCCATAACCCTTATCTCTCATTTTGTATCATTGGTCTAAAGGTTCATACAAAACAGGAAGAGAAAAAAATTCATGTAGCCGTCACACAGTGATATTTTCTAGTTTTACTGCAGTGGCACATTTAATGCATGCAGAAGACGGATCCTTAGGCCCTTGGAGATGTATACAATCGATACAATAAATACCATCTCAGTAAAGGCAGCTATTGCGGGAGCACATGCAAAACTCTAGAGCAGCCATCAGAAAAACACTACTAGAGCAATTAAAGGGAACCAAGCACCACTTTTGTTTCCTGGTTCCTAATTGCTATAGGAGCTGCCATAATTTAATTTAGGGGGGTACACTGTGCTTCAAAGAGTTTGCAGTCACATATGCTATCACACCTTCCCCTGGATAAATAATGGGCAGCTAGAAGCCCATTAGCTGCCCATTATTTATCCAGGAGAAGGTCTGATAGCATATGTGACTGCAAACTCTTTGAAGCACAGTGTACCCCCCTAAATTAAATTATTACATCAGTTATTATCTGCCTCAAACTTCTGTAGTCGTAAAGACCTCGGAAGTAGGCCAATAAAACCCTCTGCTAAATGTATAAATAGGTAAAATTGATTTTTTTTTTTATTACTGTTGGCATGCATGTTTAATGTGCTATTGAGATGCCCTGGGTGGTAAAAATGGTGCTTGGTTCACTTTAAAGGTATGCCAGTATATTAAGGCAGGGGTCACACTTGTCGGCTTTCGTGCGCGTTTTCTGCACAGAAAAACTGTTTTCAACTGAGAACTCATGTTAATCAATGAGCTAGGTCACACTTGAATGCAGATTTCGCGCGCAGAAAAAAAACTGACATCTTGCGCAATTTGTCAGTTTGCTCTATAAATTACATTAGCTGCTGTAAGGTAGAGGTCACACTTGTCTTTCAGTTTTCTGAAAAGTGTAGAAACTGAAAGACAAGTGTGACCCCTGCCTAAAGCTCGTTAAACTGTATGAAACATACGGTATAGAGTTTGATAAAGATATCTTTTGTCTTGGGAAAGTGGATATACAGTTTGACTTCATGAGAGGTGTCTTGACCTAGTCTTGTAAAACATGCAGTGAAATGTCCCATTTTTGAGGTGGGGTGGTACAGTGGTAACAAATGACTAATAACACCTTTTCTCCTTTACAGCTGTTCAAAGACTCTGTTTGAGATTGCTAAGAAACAGATTCCTCTATGTCCTAGCAGGGCACAGACAAGTGGCCACTTACCTGAACTGCTCGGTCAATGTTGCCACCAGCCTGACTGAGGGCCTCTGCAGCTGCCTTCTCAGAATATCCCATCCCTCGCAGAGTGTTGATTTTGTCCAGTCTCTTCCTTCTTTTCTCTCTTTCTTCTTTTTTAATCTTTGCTTTCTCCTAAAATAAATACACCAAAGAGCTATATATAACATGTGCAAGCAGGTATAAGGGATCTTAGGACTGCCTGTTCTAAATTAAGCCAGGCCAGCATGTAATTTTACACCTTTTATTTTGCCGTACTAGTAAATGTAGGGTTCACCACAATATTCATTTAGCAAAGGATTTTAGATTAAAGTTTTTGACAATAACAGAACCATACTGAATGAACTTGGTGTGTGCAAATGGATCTGCAACTATATTAAAGATAAACTTTGGACACAAAAGACATTCTGGCCATAGATTATATCCATTTAGTAATACCCAAGGTTTCCTAGCTTTTTTAAATATAAATGCCATGGATAATATTTGTTTAAAGTTTTATGCCTAGTGAGGTCATCAGAACTCAGCTCCCATCATGTATGCGGTAAAGGATGGACTATGAACATAACGCCCCTTCTGCTTCAGTCCAATATTCATGTATCTGAAGGCTCCCATTTGTCATGGTATATCAAAATAGGGCAACATTACTTTGTATTCCATCCATTAGGTTATTAATAAATAAGATGAACAGAACGGGGCCTAGAACTGAACCATGCGGTACACCACAACTAACAGTTTCCTATTCAGAGTATGTGAAAGTGGTAAAATTGTCCAAACAAAATTACCAGGCTTTAGGAAGTGCTCTAATTTTAAAGTTACTTTCGTAGAGTACATAGCACGTTTTAGGCAAGTGGCTCCTTCTTTGCAAAGTATCAAAATCTTTAGAAAAGTCTATAGTATACTGTTACCATAGATCAGCTACAATATCGATCAACCATCCTCTAGTCTGTGAAACCTTACTCCAGTATGAATAAAGTATGTCTTACCTCTTGTTTACATGCAATATAGTTGGCAGCATGTTCCACATTGCCGTCACAAGCTCTGAGTGCCAGACGTGCCTCCTGAGCCGAGCAGCCCAGCATCACTAGTGTGTCCACTTTGGCTGGATCGATGCTGAGCTCATTATACAATCTGTTGGCCTGAGGCAAGAAAAAGAAGTCTACAATGTGAGTTCCGGTTACAGCAGAGTGACATATTAAGAACTAGAAGAAAGGACAGGGCCTGTGTGACTTACAGCCACCAATCAGAATCCTGCTGACTTGTCATTAGTACAGGTTAGAAAATAAAAAAAAAAATGTTCTATGGCTTTAGCTATCAACTCAATTTATACTAATGGCTTCTAGTATAACTTATGACTATCAGGGGAATAATTAGAAAAAAAGTGGCAATTGTTCCCCACTAATAAAGGCCTCCATTCGCGGCAATGGTCAGTGTACTGATAAATACCTCCATTTGCACTAGTGGCAATTGTTTCCCCATTAATAAAAGCCCCTATTTCCATTGATGGCCAGTATTCCCTACTAATAAAAGCCCCTATCAGCATTATAGGTCAGTGTGCCCCACTAATAAATGCCCCACTTGTCTAAAAAGTCAGTTTTCCCCCACTTATTAAACCCCTTTTCTGCATTAGCAGTCAGGCCCCAGCTGCTCACAGGACATGTATGAACCAACCTACCTCAGACAGTTTTTCTGTTGCTTCCATGGCTCTGCCACTGTGGTAATTTACAATCCCCTGCAGAAGGTAAAGTCTTAGAAATAAAACTTTCTCTCTTCCATAACTTCCCTGTAACAAAGGAAAGACACAGCTCAGTATCATTGGAAAAAGAAAAACACTGACAATTATTTTCTTTATCTTTCTACCAGCATATTACACAGCTCTGTACAATAATTAGGAGTGCAAATTAGAAACCTGCATACATAATTATAAACTACAGTGTAACACAATGATGAAGATGCTTAACGTAGGGAGAACGGTTACTCTGTATTGGCCATCTATGAACCTACTAACAGGATGGTCTCTTACAAAAACCAGTATGGTTCAGCTGTAGATCAAAGTGAATGTGGTTATTTCCAGTGGTCTTAAAGTGGGTCATTAGGGCAGGAAGCTGAGGAAGTCAATAAAGAGATCTCTTTGCCTGGTAACAGACTAAGGCTGCTAAGTGCATCTACCATACATAAAACATTTTTAGAATTCCAATCAAGTAAAATAATCCACTTGATTTCCCTACTTGATTTCTTTCATTATTAAGTAAATGTGTTTATACTTATTTATGCGCAGTGGTAACGGCATGTAATGGCCGACAAAGTCTCCATCACCGCCGCCAGGCGCACAGGTCACGGGCACACACACACACACACATCACGTGCAACCATGTGGTGGTGATGGCAGCACTCATGGGGAAGCAGCAGACGAGACCGGGAGAAGCTGGAGAGTTGCGGCAGCAGGATCAGGAGAGATTTGAAAACATGGGCACCATTGAAGGGGGTGGGGGGTGGGTCACATTAACATTTGGGGAACAGCAGCCAGGTGGCATAATGAGGCCCACTCCTGAGAGATTTCATGCTGAAAATCAATCAGGAATTGGCCTGGGGTGTATGGGCAGCCAACAGATCTTTCTCTGATTAGATTCAGAGAGAGATCTGTCTCTTGGTCGATCTGCCCATACATCTCTAGATATATGGGCATCTTCAAATAAACAGAGCAGAGCACAAAACTTGTTGAAGTTTCTGCACAATGGAAACAGGAATGGCCATAGGCAGATCAAAGTTCAAAGCTGCGAGCTGCCAGTTAACTGGCAATGCAACCAGCAATAACCTACAGAAACCACGATATCTGGCTCCTCAAGTCAGGTTAATGAAAGATGAAAACTGGCAAACTTGGTTGTGACTCTTGGTGGCTATCCGTAACCTCCGAGATGCTAACAGATGAGAGAGACCAGGAGCCCAATGATGCGATCTCACTACTAAAGTGGATTAATTCAATTAACCACTTCAGGACCAGAAGTCTCTAGCCTCTTAACCTCCCTGGTGTTCTATTAAGATCGCCAGGGCGGCTGCGGGAGGGTTTTTATTAAATTAAAAAAAAAACTATTTCATGCAGCCAACTGAAAGTTGGCTGCATCAAAGCCCACTAGAGGGCGCTCCTGTAGCGTACTTCCGATCGCCTCCGGCAATCAGAATTAACTAGGAAGGCCGCAATGAGCAGCCTCCCTTGTTTCACTTACCTCGTCGCCATAGCGACGAGCAGAGTGATGTCATGGACGTCAGCCGACGTCCGGACGTCAGCCGCCTCCGATCCAGCCCTTAGCGCTGGCCGGAACTGATTGGTCCAGCTGCGCAGGGCTCGGCGGCTGGGGGAACCCTCTTTCGCCGCTGCTCGCGGCGGATCGCCGCAGAGCGGCGGCGATCAGGTAGCACACGCGGCTGGCAAAGTGCCGGCTGCGTGTGCTGCTTTTTATTTGATAAAAATCGGCCCAGCAGGGCCTGAGCGGTGACCTCCAGCGGTAATGGACGTAACAATGCGTCCATACCGCTAAGGAGGTTAAGGACCAAAGACTTCTGCATAAAAAAACAGGGCTCACCCACGTCCCGCCGCTACCGCCGAACGCGCCGCTCTATGGCTAATGTTTTCTCCTCACTCTGCTGTCGGTATGACAGCAGAGCTCTGTGAGCCAGTCAGGAGCAGATTTCATTGGCTCCTGACACAGTGAGAGACAATGAAATTGGATCCTGACAGAGCTCTGCTGTCATACCGATGGCAGAGCGAGTGGCTGCAGCAGCGGGAGAGTGGTCGATTGGCGGTAGCTTGCGGCACGGCAACTGAAATCTACACCCTGGCAGGAATAACAGGTCCCAAACAGGGCATAGATTTCAATGAGGAAGCTGTCCAGAAGCGGTTACTGTATAGTCACAAAGGTGGGTTGTAAGAACCTGCGGGAAATTAACCATCCTTGCTCTGTATCCCAGGACTGCGGTGCAGGAGCTGGTTAGTCGCTCTCCTTGTAGTTCTTAAAGGCAAAACATTCTTCCTAACTAAAAACTCTGAAGGGTATGTACTTATCTGAAATAACACTAGTGGAGGCGCCCTAGGTATAGATAATGCTAGATACACACAATGCAATTTTATGACAGATTTACTGTCAGATCAATTATTTCCAACATGTCCGATCTGATTTCCGATCAATTTTCCATTCACTTCTATGGAAAAATCGATCAGAAATCAGATGGGACATGTTGGAGATAATCGATCTGACAGTAAATCTGTCAGAAAATTGCATTGTATGTACCTAGCATAATGTTCTAGATAAGAGATACTGAGATCTAATCAAAGCTTAGAGGCACTTACGCTCAGGTGAGTGCTAAGTCACGTTTATTGACCCAAGGAAGTGGGCCAGCCCCCGTGAAATGCGTTATGTGCATGAATAAACATGTTTCCATTAAAACTTGGTAATGGGCAATGGGCCATATTTTCTCCTAAGAGATAATTTTTCATTTGCGATTAAAATAACGTTTTAGCACTTTGCAATGGACAAAGTACCAAAAACTAGGTTAAAAAGTACTGTCAAAATTATTTTGAGTATTTTCTTGCTTGCTGGTGGTTTACAAGGCATTTTATTTACAAGTTGTGAAAATTTCACCTATTTATTTATTGTATTTATAAAGCAACAACATATTACGCAGCGCTGACATATTACGCAGCGCGAGGTGAAAAAGTGAACTGCATATGTATCTTTTTACCTAGAATATTATAGTTATATAAGATATATACCTAGGGCTCCTCCACTAGCGTCATTCAGATAAATACTAAAGAGAACTACACTTTGCCTTGTCACACTGATTGGGATTAGCAATATGATTATGTCATGAAGAGAGGAACTTTGCTGAATATACAGTAACTGAATTAATAAAATTGCTTATTTTTTACAAAATGTATTTATAAATTATTTACTGTTTGCCCATTGCAAAATCTTACCTCACACTGCTTTTACATTTATTAATTATGATAATTATGCTGGCATCTTTACTGCTGACAAAGTGAATCATTGCGGGATGTTTCCCCCTTCCCCTGTATTGAGCAGGAACGTCAAGTTTCCTCCCAGAGTGCTCTGGGGCAGAAGGCTGTGTGACATCATAGCCTAGACTAAACATCACTGGGAGGGCGGAGTTACATACCAATAGAAAGTAATATGTAGATATAAGAAGCATTTCGGAAACATGTGGAAACCAGAATAATTCAAGTACAAACGTGTATCTTAAATCATTTTTATGCTCTGCTATGATTAGTTACAGGTCCCCTTCTTTAACCACTTAAACTCCCCTACTGACCAGGCCATTTTTTCCTAATTGGGCCACCGCAGCTTTAAGGCCTAGCTGCAGGCCGCACAACTCAGAACACAAGTGATCCACACCCCCCCCCCCCTTTTTCTCTGCACCAACAGAGCTCTCTGTTGGTGGGGTCTGATCGCTCCCCAGATGTTTTTTTAAAAAAATATAGACTTTAGCCTATGACAGCGGATCAGTTTTCTGCCTGCCAGATGGACAGTATAGCCTCAGTATAGCACTGCAGTAGATCGCAGCGCTATACAATTAACAGACGGGGGGTCCGCCGTCTAACAGTCTCCGAGCGGCGGCCACTGGGAGACTGAAGGCGGAGCTCCGTCATTCATGCGGAGATCCTGCAATACCCGCCTGCAGCCACAAGCCAATCGGCGAGGAGTGGTCCTGGGGCTGCCGCCACTTTCACGCCAATTGCCGTGGAGTGGTCGGCTAGGGGTTAAAGCAACATTATAGGCTCAGTTAAAGAAATATAATAGGCTCCTTCTTTGGTGATGAAAATATCTCTTGCACAGCCCCAGAAAATCCTGTACAAATGCACTATTTATTTCAGTGTTCTGTAGGAGGAAGGCTGTATTATTAAGAAGACTAAATGGCAATAAAACGCTGGATTATCAGAACGAGGTGGTCAAGTCATTCATTTTTAGAAATGTTCTTAATCACAATAAAGTGTTCAATGCCATAAGGGACTCATTTGTAAACTTAGTAACAAGTATTTAATGTGATTACTCCCTGAATTGGAAGCTGAACTTACAAACCGCATCTGTGCAAGACAAGCTCTGTTTATACAAACAGTGACACAAGCAATTGGTTTTCTTAATTGCCACTGTCAAAAGTTTAGACAAATAGAGGCTTGGCACTCTTGTATGGAATCCCACGTCAGAGTATGATGTCACATCAGTACCGATATCAGCACTATTTAGTCTATCATATAACCGTAGGGTTTCAAAATATGTATTTTTGTCATTTGAACTAGAAGTACATTTTCTGGTCATCAAATTCCCAAACTAAATGGCCATCTCCTTAAAGGAAAGGTTCAGGGAGGGATAAAAAAAAAATCCATATCCACTTACCTGGATCTTCCTCCAGCTCGTGGAAGGCAGGACGTGCCCTCGCCGCCGCTCCGGAAGCTTACTCTAATTCTTTTACATTAGCCAATAAATGGCATCATCCTAATTCAAAACGTTTTGCTTTTATTGATGGATACCACGGTACAGTATTCTACGGCTATGCTTAATATTTGAAACTAAATGTATGCACCATAGATTATGGTATATAGTATGTGTATTGTACTATGCAATTCAACAAGGAAGAGCCGCAGCCTTTCCTTGTTGAATTGTGTAGACTGTGGGAATGAGGAGACTCCTTGGTGGCTGCGATCCCCTGACTGATACTTGTTCTGTGTTTTTACTGTGGAGCGCAGTTAACGTCTTCTATTACTGTACTATGGAGGGAAAAAAAGGAGAGGTGAAGCAGAAGGTATCCGGACCTGCTGCATGGGAGAACAGCAACAATTAGGCTGCAGTTGTAAAGCACCAGGTATGCCTGTGCAGACATCAGACTGACGGGAGCTTCCAGTATCTCAATTAGATGGAGCCTGTTTAACTACTTAAGACCGCCCCACGCCAACAGGCGTGGTTGCGGCGGCAGCCCCAGGACCGCCTAACGCCAATTGGCGTTAGGTCCTGGAGTCGGCTACTGAAGGAGATTGGGCGCGTGCATCTCCTTCTCGGGGGGTGGAGCTCCGCCCCATCTTCAGTCTCCGAGCGGCGATTGCCCGCTTGGAAGACTGTTAGGCGGCAGATGGCGTAACCGGCGTCTATTTACGTGTACAACGCTGCGATCAGGATTGTCCGGCTGGGGGGGAATAAGTAACCAAAAAGGAAAATAAATATTGATAAAAAATAAACGGGAGGGGGGGGGGGGGAATGAGGGTGGTTGGGGTGATCAGACTCCACCAACAGAGAGCTCTGTTTGTGGGGGGAAAAGGGGGGAGGGAAATCACTCGTCTGCGGTGTTGTGTGGCCCTGCAGCTTGGCCTTAAAGCTGCAGTGGCCAATTACAGAAAAAACTGCCTGGTCTTTAGGGGGGTTTAGCACTGTGGTAGTCTAGTCAAGTGGTTAACAAAGAGATTTATTTCAGTGGCAATGGTCTAATGTCTGTCTGCAGTCTGTAGCCAGTGCTCGATGTATGGCCAAATCCATCATTAGATAGAGCCCTCTCTCTGATCAAATCTGTTTAGAGAGAGAGACCCATCGCCTGCGCACACACACTGCACACCTATTTCCAAATAGATTTCAGAATGAAATCTATTGGAAACTGTCCTAATGCCGCTGCCTGCCAGGTTAACACCCCTCCCCCCGCTTATGTGTGTCCCCCGTGCCCATACTCTGTGTAAAAAGCTCACCTATCTGCCGGTGCAACTCCTGGCCTCCTCCAGGGTTCGCCATCACTGCAGGCGCCTGTACCACATGACTCAGCACATGTAGGGACGTCGCATGCGCCAGTGTCACGTGGAACAGGTGCTTTTGGTGATGCTAGACACCGGAGGAGGCTAGGGGCTGCACTGAGGGATTTGAGGCGGGGATGGGACTGACCACGGGTCTGTTGGATGCATCGATATTGAACACGGTTACCACTACACAACCGATTGAGCGCTTTGCAAGATTTTGTGCAAAGATTGATTGAGCGGCCATGTTGTGGCGCCAATTCTCTTCTGTTTCAGTTATAGAAATGGAAGGTCAATTGGCCCTCAACATAGAGTAATGTACAGACATCCCTAAACTACATACAGACAGTAGACTTTGTTGTCCAGATGAGAGATTCTGATTGGATGATTGGAGCTTCTGCTTGCACCAGTTTTCCTAGCACTGGTTTTAATAACGCTGCCTGTTTTTTTCTGTCTGCAATATCTAATAAAGCAATACCAGTACAGAGTTGGATTTTTTTGCCTGGTACACTTTAAACTAAACAGGGTTACTGCTCCCAGGCCACGTAAAGAGAAAACCTACTTTAATGTGGACGAGGCGCTCGTGGTTCTCTCCGTAGCATTTGTTGAAACACCTCTGGGATATATTTAGCTTTGATTCTGCATCATCCAAGCAGTCTAACTGCCCCAAGCGGAGGTAGCACCACACAATATCCAGCTGCAGGACCGCATAGTTATCTACGGAGTTCAGCAGATCTGTTCCACATTCACTGGAAAAAGGAAGAACAAAACATTGAAATATGCACACAAAAAAAAAAGAACTAAGTAAGTAAAGCTCAAGCAAGACCAAATCCATCAAGTGTAGTATAGTAATGTTATACTGCAAGTACAGTGCCAGGCTATTCAAAACCTCGCACACCCCAGCATAAAGCAGGGTCACGTGCCAGATCTAGCTTTTGCAGCCAATTTCACATCTACAGCCTCTCTTTTATCCCAATAACCACCTACATTATTAGAGCTAGGCAGGGAAGTTGCTACAAAAAGATAAACGTCATGAACGACAGAGCAGCACAGGGAAGATGCAGTGACCAGAAACTTGTGCACAGTGCAGTACCGCTTTCCTGTGTCCATTGCTCTAGGTCATGTGATCTGTGATGCCATGTGACCAGGCACATAGTTGCACAGCAAATATCCCTGTACTCTATGCCAGACACAAATCCAAGAGACAGAGGGAGTAGTGAGCTAAAGCATGAATTTTGTAATTAGGTGAATCTCATTTTTTCCAGCATATTTAAAATGGGTACTTATCCGTTAGTTAGCCGGGCGCATCCAGCAGGTGGCGCTAATTACTATTCCCCCTCCAGGCCGACATGGATAGTAGGGAAAGATGCAACTCTGGTGGAGTTTTGTCGCCACCTGCCGGATACGCCCGGCTAACGGATAAGTACCTGCAAATGTTTTAGAATTCTGTACCAAAGCAATCAGCATTCATGAGTAGCATGAATCTCCAAATAGTGTAAAATGTACATCTACACCTTCCGTAGAATATAAAAAAACAGTTTCGTGGCATGTAGTGGTCCCCTGCATTTTTCAGCAGGATACCGACTCACCTCTCCCGGCTGCTCCTCCATTGCTCTGTGCTCTCCCATCTTCTTTCTCGTAGGAGCGCCTCTCCTCCGTGACCCGGTGCATTTTATTACATAATAACATGCTGCCATCCGAATCACTAAGAAGACACAGCACATGCTGCCGTCCGGGTCACTGAGAAGACACAGCACATGCCGCCGTCCGGGTCACTGAGAAGATACAGCACATGCTGCTTTCCAGGTCACTGAGAAGACACAGCACATGCTGCTGTCCAGGTCACTGAGTAGACACAGCACATGCTGCTGTCCAGGTCACTGAGTAGACACAGCACATGCTGCTGTCCAGGTCACTGAGTAGACACAGCACATGCTGCTGTCCGGTCACTGAGAAGACACAGCACATGCTGCTGTCCAGGTCACTGAGTAGACACAGCACATGCTGCTGTCCAGGTCACTGAGAAGACACAGCACATGCTGCTGTCCAGGTCACTGAGAAGACACAGCACATGCTGCTGTCCAGGTCACTGAGTAGACACAGCACATGCTGCCGTCCGAGTCACTGAGTAGACACAGCACATGCTGCTGTCCAGGTCACTGAGTAGACACAGCACATGCTGCTGTCCAGGTCACTGAGTAGACACAGCACATGCTGCTCCCTTGGGCATCAGTTTCCCTTTTTCATGTGTTACTCCCAATTTTAAACCCCCTTTTTCATATATAGCAAGCCCTCTTTCATGTCCAGTTGACCCTGGGCTGCTGCCGCCCAAGGCTGAGGCCTATGTGGGCTCTCCAGAAATCTGACCCTGTGCTGGCCTGGACAGGCAAGTCGCTATGGTAGGGGGGCACCTGGTAAGAGGCCCTGGGGCAATTGCCTAGGTTGCCCCTATGGAAACGCTGGCCCTGGCTATATTGCTTGTCCACATCTAACCGAACATGTCTTCTAATAGAGACATCTGCTGTGAAGTAAATACAAAGTCAGATATCTCTAGTCCTGGCCCTGAACTCTGAACCGTAAATATTTGTACTGTTACTGCTATTCCTTTCTGTAAAGTAAACTTGTGTTTGTATCTTACAGGCCCTATATTGTGGAAATAATTCCCTTGAGATAAACCGACTTAAAGCTGAGTGCAATCCATCTGACATAATGCAAATGTCAGTGGAGAGAACATAAAAATCAACAGACCCCCTTAAGAGCTCATTAGACTCTGACCTTTCTAGCCCAGTGGTGAGAGCTGTCATATGTTGCAATGATTTTCAGGTTTCTTCCAACTCAGAAGGGATTTCAAACTCAATTCAGAAAAAAAAAAAAAATTTGAAAAAAAAGTGACCCTGTAACCTTATAAACAGATAACAATGAATCAAGCCCTTACCAGAAGTGCTTGTCTGCATCCAACAGGAACGGCAGAGCTAAAGCATACTCTGTTCTCTTCAGGAATGCTCGTCCCCTTTCGTGATAGCCCATAGCCAGCATGAGAGCCTGCAGACACCAATCCAAGCAACAGAACAAAGAGAAATGGTCATGAATACACTCGGGACTCTGTGGCAAGAAAACTCAACAAGCTGAAAAGAAACCAGAGCGAGAATCGCAGAGATGACTCTCTAGAGTGCGGTTTCTAACTATCACCCAAATTGTAGCGATAGGAGCTTGCCAGCTCTGAGCGCTGACACAGTGTGAGTCACAAAACTGTCCAAGCTTTCCAACGTGATAAGCGGTCAGGCAACTCTTCCCTAATATCACATGACAGTAAGCAGAGCACACTAATGATGTGTAAATAAGAAAATATGGCATCCCGTGCTCCAGATGTTTGTAATATGGGATGAAGGTTACTTCCAGAGACTTTCAGCAATCTGACAAATGTAATACGCCATTACCAGAGTCCATTCAGATCTGTATGCAGTGCACAGCCAGTGGTGAAGCTATAGAGCCATGTGCCCCATTGCACATTTTACACTGGGCCCCTTCCTCAGCGCTTTATGTATAATAATTCCATGCTACAGACCACCAGAACGTCAAAGGACAGTAACTAGATGAGTGAAGTAAGCTGAAGAAAGAGAATGGCTGGTTTCGGATTACCACTATTTAAAATTTATATTGTATATACTCGCGTATAAGCCTAATCTTCCAGCAAAAATGTGCTGAAAAGTTACCCCCTCAGCCTATATGCGAGTCAGTAAAGCAGGACGGATGGTGGAGCAGGTTTTGTTACTGGCAGAGGAGTGCAATGATTGTGCACTAGTGATCCTGCTCTTACCAGCTTGCGCTCTGCTGTCTCCGTGCCCCCCATCCCTTGGAACATGGTGTGCAGAGTGCGCTTCTCAGGACTACCTGTGTCCCCTGGCTTGCGTGCAAGCAATGTGTCAGCGGTGCAATGATTGGGGTATTCTTCCTGTGTGGCAATCGCTGTGTCTTATATCTATGACGCCATCTAGTTGCGTCTTGAGAAACAGCTGCATCGTCCTTGGGGCACATCTGGCTATGGGGAGGAAGGGTGACTTGTACTGGGGGCACATTTGGCTACTGGGGAGGGGGCTTATACGAGAGTCAGGCCCCATACACACATCAGACCATAGTCTTTGGAAACTGAAAGATCACAGACCAATCTTACCACCCTTCATGTAGTATGAGAGCCAGACTCTACACAGTCTTTTCTATGGAGCTGAACTCCACATCAGGAAAAAATCTTTGCAAGATGCTGCACACACAGATGCTGTACAGACACAAAAGATCAGTATCTGCAAAAGATCTGTTCCTGTCAAAAATCCATTCCTGCAAATTGCAATGATAGTCTATGAGATCTGCAGATCATCATACACACATGATTTACCTGACATTCATCTGCAGATCAAGCAATCATCCGCAGATCTGAAAATCCATCCTGGTGGATCTGATCTGCAGATGAATGTCAGTTAAATCATGTGTGTATGATGATCTGCAGATCTCATAGACTATCATTGCAATTTGCAGGAATGGATTTTTGGCAGGAACAGATCTTTTGCAGATACTGATCTTTTGTGTCTGTACAGTATCTGTGTGTGCAGCATCTTGCAAAGATTTTTTTCTGATGTGGAGTTCAGCTCCATAGAAAAGACTGTGTAGAGTACGGCTCTCATACTACATGAAGGGTGGTAAGATTGGTCTGTGATCTTTCATTTTCCAAAGACTATAGTCTGATGTGTGTATGAGCCTTTAATCACTTTTCCCTGGTTTCTGAGTGAAAAGTGGGTGCCTCGGCTTATACACTGGTCAGCTTATATGCAAGAGTATACAGGTACATAAGAAATAACCTTTTTTCTCTTTTGTTTTGTCCTAAAGGATAATTTTTCATCTTCTCTTTAAAAAATACTCTTTTTCTCTTTAAAATAACTTTTCACAAAAAGTACCAAAGTAGATGAAAAGGTACTATCAAAATATTTTTTTCTGTATTTTCTTGTTTGCTGGTGGTTTAACCACTTGAGTACCAGCAGTCTTTGGCCCCTTAAGGACCAGAGGCTGCTGGTGCCAGAAAACAGGGCTCACTGACGTCTCGCCGCATGGACCTGCAGCTCACCCGTCGCTATGACAGCAGATTAAAATAAGAAATTATGTTTCAAGGGTGCAAGGAGAAAAAGATGATTGTGATAACCTGAAAAACAGCCCACATGTACCTACACCATCTTAGGAGGCATGTGGCATTTTGCATCCAAAGGCTGTAAGTCTGAAGTGGCTTGACTGCAGTTCAATTACATGACTAATGTGCCTTATGTCACACAGCTAGTGCTTCTTAATCATGTATCTGTGGTTTATTGTTTCCATTTGTGGATGTGATGACAATGAGCATTCATAAACTATGCAAGCACTGCTGAGTCCATGCAAAATTTCCACTACAGAAATGTGTTACTTTTTAATGTTGAGCCACATGAGGGCCTGAAAGTCAAGGCCATCCAATATTGGCTTTTGACCTTGTCCTTTGTACTGTACTGTAGATTATGAAATCCATAATTTCTTTGCAGTTTTACATTGCATTTTCTTCACATTGTTGCGCTATTTACTTTTGAATTAGATTACCTCTTTACTTCTGAGAGATTAGGCTTCTCTGTTCATGTTACCAACCTTTGCCAATTTAGCTAATTAGCTGTGAAATAAAAACGTGTTTTTTCTAGCAATGGAACCCTTTGTATTCTTTGTAAATCTATTGTCACCCTGTCAACTCAATAAGAGGGGGGCTCAACTAACACATTGTTATTTGGAAATACAAAAATATGGCCTACTAATTTATGTAATGTGTGATTTTCTATGGGTGGGGATCTACTTCCAGTGTATTTCTTTGGGGTTTTTTTCACTGCTGTCTGACCTTGAACTTTTCCCTCACCTTGTATCCCAGTGATTGCTGTCAGTGGTACAACAAAGTGAACAAATATTTCTCCAACTATGTCACAGACATCAGTAAAGCACAGAGGTGTCAGGTGTTACCCGGACCTAATACTGTTGTGTGCTCCTATGTTTATTGCCTGAGGAAGCAGGTTTATGCCTGTGAAACGCGTTGCAGCCCCTTTGGAGTGTACCAATAAAGCTTACTTATATCTGAATAGACAGTTTCTAGTGTCTGCTTACAGGAGGTTAAGTCCACCACTGCCTCCAAAACAATTTTCAATGTTTTATCGTCTTGATTTTATCCTGTTGGTGCCTCTGTTCCTTCCAGGGCTGTGGAGTCGGAGTTGGAGTCGAGGCAATTTTGGGCACCCGGAGTCGGAGTTGGAGTCGTGGTTTCAGAAACTGAGAAGTCGGAGTCGGAAGATTTTTGTACCGACTCCACAGCCCTGGTTCCTTCTGCATAGTATCAGTAAAACACAGGCAGCTAACCAGTATTCAGCCAGCCAGCAGTTTCGCCACCAAAAAGGTTTTAGCCATTGGATACTAATGGCTTCTAATTTTTAGGCTCAAAAAAGGCGCAGAACAATACAGATGTAAAGTGTGAGACAAATAACTACTTCAGTAATTCATAAATGGGTATTGATTATTCTCAGTCAACTCATTTCGGACTGACAGGCTCTGGCCCCTTAAGGACCGGAACCTTTTTACATGTTTTACTTCCAATAATAAGAGTACGGAACTCTGTTGTCTTTAGACAGTGGCAGGGAAACACTATTGCGTCCTGTGCACAGGAGCTGATGGCGTTACTAGGCCTCATGAGGCTTAAACAGCTGCAAGTGTGGTGTAATTTTAATTATACAAAGTCCCAATGGGTTAATTAAATATACAAAAATGTTTGTACAAAAACACAGTTGTTTCTTTAAGTTGCTGAATTGCTTTACCTTCTTTGCAGCTTTGGGCATATTGATCGAACGTCCCGTTTGATTAGCAATATCCAAGTATGGAGTTGTATCTGGATCATTAGTGTCGTCTGTAAGAAGGTAGTATAAATTTAACTTGAGAGAAACAGACTCTCTATAGGAAAACAGTCAGATAAATCTCTAATATACATTGTTACAACTCCAGTTCAGACAGTTTTTTCTACGTATTTAAAAGAACATTATTCTAACTCAATCAAGTATAAAAAGAATACTTTAATAGTGTTGTTTTTTGTAAAATAGTTTTAGTAAAGCTGGCCATGGAAAATACAGCCAGACCTATAAGCTTAAAAAGGAACCTAAGCAGCGGTAAAAAACAAAACAAAAAAAAAAAACAAATCTGGACTTACCTAGGGCTTCCTCCAGCCCCCGAAGCCCGTGAGGTTCCTTGCTGTCCTCTGGGTCCCCTACGTGGTCCTGCTGGCGGCTCCTTAAACCTATTGATTTCACCTGAAGTCGTGCATGCACGGCCCGTCCAGGCCCCCCCGCACGTCATCGCACCCGTGGCCGTAAGGGTCCTGGGCATACGCGGCTTAGTCTTTCGAGTACTGCACCTGCGCAGGACCCTTACAGCAACGGGTGCCTGGACGGGTCCACCCATGTGCCACTTTGGCTGAATTCGCACACCTATCGAAGTCGCCAGCGGGACTACAGAGGGGACCCAGTGGACGCCGAGGGACCTCACGGGCTACGAGGGGCTGGAGGAAGCCTCAGGTAAGTCCAGATTTGATTTTTTTTAACGCTGTTCAGGGTCCCTTTAAGCTGAATGGCTCACCAACATTAAAGGATACCTGAGGTGACATGTGACATGATGAGATAGATATGTATGCACAGTGCCTAGCACAGAAATAACTGTGCTGTGTTCCTTTTTATTTTTTCTTTCTCTGCTTGAAAGAGTTAAACATCAGGTATGTAAGTAGCAGTTCCTGTCTGGGTCAGGACTGAGACAGACAACAGTGTGACCCTCACTGACAAGAAATTTCAACTATAAAATACTTTCCTAGTAGAAAATGGCTTGAGAGCAGGAAATAGGTAAAAAAGGGTCAATAGTTCATAGATTTTAGCTCTGGCATACTTCAATGAATGTGTCATTGAGCAAAAACAATAAAAACTTGAAAAGTAGATTTATATAGAAAACTGTGGAATATCTTAAAAAAGTCATTTTTAGGAGAAGGAAGATAGATACAGTTTATTTCTTTCGTTTATTTCACCTCGGGTGCTCATTAACCTCCCTGGCGTTCTATTAAAATCGCCAGGGAGGCTGCGGGAGGGTTTTTTTTAAATTAAAAAAAAACTATTTCATGCAGCCAACTGAAAGTTGGCTGCATGAAAGCCCACTAGAGGGCGCTCCGGATCCGCACTTTCGATCGCCTCCGGCGATCAAAAGTAACAAGGAAGGCCGCAATGAGCGGCCTTCCTTGTTTTGCTTTCCTCGTCGCCATGGCGACGAGCGGAGTGACGTCATGGACGTCAGCCGACGTCCTGACGTCTGCCGCCTCCGATCCAGCCCTTAGCGCTGGCCGGAACTGTTTGTTCCGGCTGCGCTGGGCTCGGGCGGCTGGGGGGACCCTCTTTCGCCGCTGCTCGCGGCGGATCGCCGCAGAGCGGCGGCGATCAGGCAGCACACGCGGCTGGAAAAGTGCCGGCTGCGTGTGCTGCTTTTTATTTGATAGAAATCGGCCCAGCGGGGCCTGAGGAATCCTCCTGCGCAGGTTACCCCGAGCTGAGCTCGGGATAACCGGCAAGGGGGTTAACTACTTCTTTCCCTTAGGCCCCATTCACACTAGAGAAATTGAAATCACGGCGAAACGCTCAAACGCTAGCGCTTTTTAAAAGCTCTAGCATAATGAAACCCTATGGGCCCGTTCTTACTTAACGGACAAAAATGCGAAAGGCAAACGCGTCGCCTGCACCATTTTCAGGTGATTTCCCGGCGATCGGGTTTCAGTGCTATAGAAGCGGTAAACGCGATCGCGGCAAAATTGCTGCAGTGTTCAGTGATTTTTCCGCGTGAAATCGTGGAAAAATCACTCCTGCAAAACAGCGGAAAAAATCTCCGGCGTTTTGCGTTTCAAAGTGTGAATGGGGCCTAAAAAAAGTACATTCAGTGGTAGCTGAGACAATGATCATTCTAAGACTAGTGAGATAATAGACTGTTTGATTAGAGAGCTATAGGAACCATTATAGAGAAATACATGACCAAAGTTAAATAGTTAATAGTTTGTACAGTTTTACACAGTGCGTAGTTTTACAAACCTGTGAAGGTTTGTAAAACTACCTAGCCGTGCAAAACTGCTAAGAATAGATTTAATTAACAGATAAAGCCATCTCTTGCTGAGTAGATTGTTAAAGCGGAAACTTACCACGGAAGCTACAACGATGCAACCGTGCAAAGTGTCCTTCCAGCTCATTTAAAGATCTGGAAGGACACTGACACTCTGGATTTTTAAACTACAGCGACCCCCAATTGCATTGGTCTCTTCCTGATCCCGCCCACCAGCAGCTGCTGCTTCATGTGCTCTGATATACCAGAGTAGCGCATCCGTACATTTCTCATTTCTCACATGCACAGTTCAGGAGCCAGCTCAATGCACACTGGCAACACTTACTGTATGTTACATGTGAACACACCTTTATGCTCACCTTTATGTTCATGCTATGAGCGTTTTCAGTTTTTTTGTAAGCTCTGGCGATTTTTAAAAATCGCTTTAAAAGCGCTTGAGCAATGTTCTCACATGAGCAATGAGCTTACTTTCCAAACGCTAACGCGGGTCCTGCACCATTTCCTGAGGGTTTGCGCTTCAATGCAATGTATAGGGAAATTGCAAAGCGCTTGAAAAAGCATTTTGCAAAGCGATTTGGTGAGCGCTAAAAAAAAAAAAAAAATACATTGTAATTATTCAGTTCCATGTCAAAAAGTTCACTTCCTGATTGTCTTCAGGAAGAAAATCTCAAATTGGCGGACAAAAGTGCTTAGAAAAGCGCAAATTGCTCTGAAAGCACAGGAAAAATCGCTTTAAGAAGCGCTCATGGCTTGTGATTGTGCTGGCAATTTATAATATGAACAAGGCCTAATTGTCCGTGTTGGGCATCATGGTGAGATTAAATAGAGATGGCCCGAATGGTTCGACCGCGAACTTATTCACGCGAACTTCAGTGGTTCGCGTTCGAGGTGAACCTTGAACTATATGCGAGTTCGACCCACCCCCATACTACATCATTAGGGTCAACTTTGACCCTCTACATCACAGTCAGCAGACACCGGGTAGCCAATCAGGCTACACTCCCTCCTGGAGCCCCCACCCCCCCTTATAAAAGGCAGGCAGTGTCAGCCTTTTCACTCACTCGTGTGGCTGCAGTAATTAGAGAAGGGAGAGAACCTGTTATAGACATAGGGAAAGCTTAGTTAGGCTCTTGTGTTAGGCTTGTTAGGTTGCTCCTCCTTTGTGATACTTCTTGCTAAAAAGCACTCCTCATCCTCAACAGCTCACAGCTCTTTTGAGAGCTAATGTTGTTCTTGTGACCTATATTTTTTTGTGTGTGTGTGTGTCCCACTGACACTTGTGTTGCATATACAGCCCTGCCATTCAGTCGCAGCTGCTGGACCTTGGCGGTAATTCCTACTGTGCCACTGCCAGGCCCAGCACATTCAGTGACTACCTGTGTCTGACAGCTGCACATTTGTAATACATTGGTATTACAAATGTGCAGCTGTATACCTGTTCAGTAGTGCACCACCTACCTACGTGAGCGCACGCAGTGTTATATAGCACCAGTCACTGCACCTGTTCACAGTACTTGTGTGTGTGACAGCTGCACATTTGTAATACCAATCACTGCATACCTACCTGTTTAGTAGTGCACCACCTACCAACGTGAGCGCACGCAGTGTTATATACCACCAGTCACTGCACCTGTTCACGGTACGTGTGTGTGTGTGTGTGTGTGTGTGTGTGTGTGTGTGTGTGTGTGCGTGCGCGTGTGTGTGTGTGTGACAGCTGCATATTTGTAATACCAATTCCTGCATACCTGTTCAGTAGTGCACCACTTACCTACGTGAGCGCACGCAGTGTTATATACCACTAATCACTGTACCTGTTCACAGTACCTGTGTGTGTGTGACAGCTGCACATTTGTAATACCAATTCCTGCATACCTGTTCAGTAGTGCACCACGTGAGCGCACGCAGTGTTATATACCACCAGTCACCATGGCCAGTGCTACCATTAAGGCAAAGGAGGCAGCTGCCCCAGGGCCCCAGAGCTTGTAGGGGCCCCCAGTGGCTACAAGAGGAAAAAAAAAATTCAAATCGGCCTTATAGTTTTTGAGAAAATCGATTTTAAAGTTTCAAAGGAAAAAAAATAATGTGCAGGATATGTTGAGGAGATCATTAGGAATAAGAAGAAAAAACAATTTTTCAAAAAGACCTTGTAGTTTTTGAGAAAATCGATTTTAAAGATTAGAAGGAAAAAAGTATAGTTTTAAATGCGGTAAATGTCACTTTTAGTAGCAAACATAACGGTAGTGTAATTTTACATGCATCAAACAAAAGCGCAATAAATTTCCTGACGGGGTTTCCAGGGGGTATATACACAGCCACAGCTCTTTGGCCAGGGATCGCTATACAGCCGCAATATGGCTGTATGAAGATCCCTGGCATTTCTTCCTATTTTCCCAATTTTTTTTTTATGTTTAGAGTATGGGAATTTTTTTTTTTTTTTAATTATGTGAGGTCCCCCCTCCTGAAACTTTTTAACCCCTTGTCCCCCATGCAGGCTGGGATAGCCAGAATGTGGAGCTCTGTCCGATTGGGACTTCACACCCTGACTATACCAGCTGCAAAAAAGGTCCCCTAATGCAGATTTTTGTTCCGGGGTATATGTTGGGGGGGGGGGCAGGTTTATTTTGCCCTGGGGCCCCATTGTTGCTTAAACCGGCCTTGCCAGTCACTGCACCTGTTCACGGTACGTACGTGTGTGTGTGTGTGTGTGTGTGACAGCTGCATATTTGTAATACCAATTCCTGCATACCTGTTCAGTAGTGCACCACCTACCTACGTGAGCGCACGCAGTGTTATATACCACCAATCACTGTACCTGTTCACAGTACCTGTGTGTGTGTGACAGCTGCACATTTGTAATACCAATCCCTGCATACCTGTTCAGTAGTGCACCACCTACCTACGTGAGTGCACGCAGTGTTATATACCATCAGTCACTGCACCTGTTCACGGTACCTTTGTGACAGCCGCACATTTGTAATACCAATCACTGCATACCTACCTGTTCAGTAGTGCACCACCTACCTAAGTGAGCGCACGCAGTGTTATATACCACCAGTCACTGCACCTGTTCACGGTACCTGTGTGTGTGACAGCTGCACATTTGTAATACCAATCCCTGCATACCTGTTCAGTAGTGCACCACCTACCTAAGTGAGCGCACGCAGTGTTCACTGCAACTGTGTGACTGCACATTGTATTAGTCAAGTCAGTGCATACCTGTCACTTCATCCCCCCAATATGGGCAAAACAGGCAGAGGCAGAGGCAGGCCACCCGGCAGGTCTGTTCGAGGTCATGCTGTTGTGGTTTTGTGCGGTCCTATTTGTGCGGAAACTATTTTCAGAAAAAACGAGCTGTGATCACTGCGATTGGCTCACAATGATCACGGGATCAATAGACATTGGAATTGGCTCCTGACTGAGATACGGAGCTCTGCTGTCAGTGTAACAGCAGGACATGTGTGCTACAGCATTGCTCAGTGAAAGCGACAGGAACAGCGTGTGCATTCAAAAGCATACGTATAAAAAATCTACACCATAGATTTTATAAGCGGCCACAAACATGGTGTTGACTCTGTAGATGAGGTTAAATTATTATTGATTTACATTGGCAATTATGTTCTTTTCATCAATACATTTTGGAAGATTGTAGTTTTTTTTACCCAAGTTGAACAATTCTCTGTTACAGCCATCTGTGGGATTGTGCATTTAGAAACTTTATGTGTATGGGATAATATTACAATATTTCATACAGGATTACAATCCAGCATGTAGGATGTATAGTGGCTTCATAGCAGATGTGGATCTTTTACGTCTGTTACGTATTACTAAGAAATAATATAAATGCACACATACACACACACCTGTGCAAAGCTAGTACCATGTATATTCGCATATAAGCCGACCCACGTATAAGCAGAGGTACCCACTTTTCTTTTAGAAACCAGGAAAAAGTGATTGACTTGCGTTTAAGCCCCCTATCTAGAATAGCCCCCTCCACAGTAGCCTGATGTGCCCTCAGTGCTAGTCAGCACCTCTCCTCATAGCCAGATGTGCCCCAAGGATGATACAGCTGTGTCTCAAGACACCACTAGATGGCATCATAGATCTGAGACACAGCGATTGCCACACAGGAAGAACATGCAAACATTGCACTGCTGACACTTTGCTGGCACGCTCCACTCCACAAGCCAGGGGACACAGATAGTCTTGAGCACTGCCTTCTGCACACCATGTTGCAGTGGAAGGGGGGCATGGAATCAGCAGGGATCCAGCTGGTAAGAGCACTAGTGCAAGATCCTTACGCTCCTCTGCCAGTAACAAAACCTGCTCCACCATCCGTCAGGCTCCACTGACTCGCATATAAGCTGAGGGGGTAACTTTTTAGCAAATTTTTTGTGCTGAAAAATTAGGCTTATATGCGAATATATACCGAATGCACTTTTGAAAAAAAAAAACGTGTAAAGTGAGGGTGATTTCAAGAATGTGATGAATGATTTGTATTTATCAAGTATGTTGTGCTGTCGCTGTCTGTGGTCTCCATCAGATAACCAACAGATTTTGACCATAATGATAGCCACACAAGTTTATGCAATACTATAGTGCAGGAATAACAGTAATAATAAACTGCTCAAAAAATAAAAAGGGAACACTTAAACAACACAATGTAAGTCAACATGTTCCCTTTATTTTTTTGAGCAGTATACAATACAATAACATTTGTAAAGTGCTTTTCTCCCATAGGACTCAAAATGGACTTAAAGTGCATAGATATGTCTCAGATCAATGCAGAGTTGAAGGCTGGACTGTGTTACTGAGTAAACAGCCAGGTGTTCATAAATGACTAAACAGGTAGCTTTTCAGTTTGGATTTAAATGCTTCCAGGGATGGAGATGTCCTTATTGAGTTTGGAAAGGAGTTCCGAAGTGTAAGGGCAGCATGACAGAAGGCTCTGTCTCCAAAGGTTTTGAGGTGGACTCTGGGGTGACCAAGTTATTAGATCCTTTTGATCTAAGATTGTGGGAGGCGTGATGAGTCTTTCAGGTATCCAGGGTCCAGATTATGCTAGGATTTGTATGTCAATAAGCCAATATTAAATAGAATTCTCCCTTTTACCATTGTAGCCAGTGGTACAGTGACCCAAAGCAACCACAGGAAGGTTCAGGGTCAGTTTCTGAAATCTACTATACTTGGGGTTGCAGCAGCCATCATACTGCTCTTCCGCCAGAGGAATAAGCATAGTGGTGTTAGATCATTCATTTTTGTTTTTACTCATTATAAACTATCAGATTGTATTACTGTAAATTGAATCAGCTGGAAGCATAGCCTGTACTAGTAGAATTCAGAATGTACGCTCTATGCGGAACACAACAGTTCCAAGGGGTTCACAGGGGAAATAATTCCACGTGAAGAAATACTAGGCAAACAAACACCTAATATGATCCAGTAAGACAAGACACACCAGGATTCCTTTCTGCATCATCTAAACTCCATTCTAATTAACTCTCCTTTAGTGTGTTAGAGATTTATACACAGTGAAAACAGACTATAATCACGTAGGTAAAAAAAACAAAAAACAAAAACCTCTACAAATCTCGTGCTAGAAAATTCTGAAATAAAGAAATGCTGCAGGACTGCTGGTCTTCTATATATAAATCTCGTCTAGCAGCTTTAACTCATGGCAGATGACTACATCTGCATCAGATGGCATTGCTCCTGCAGGCAGAATAGCAGCTCTATGGTGTATTATACAGAGGTCTTTGAAGAGCTAATGGAAAAACAGTGAAGCAGAGATAGATAGATAGATATATACATACATACATTGGAAATACATACATATGTACTGCCTTAAAGGGGCACTACAGCAAAAACTGTAAAATTTAAGATATGTGCAAACATATACAAATAAGAAGTACATTTTTTCCAGAGTAAAATGAGCCATAAATTACTTTTCTCCTATGTTGCTTTCACTTACAGTAGGTAGTAGAAATCAGACAGAAGTGACAGGTTTTGGACTAGTCCATTTCTTCATAGGGGATTCTCAGCAAGGCTTTTATTCTTTATAAGGATATTCCCTAAAAAAGGATTTAAACAATGATGCTGGCCAGCTTCCCTGCTCCCTACACAGTTTTTTTGGCAGTTGTACAGAGCAACTGCCCTTCACTAAGTGCTTTTGAAAATAAATATATCCCCGAGAATCCCCTATAAAGAGAAGGACTAGTCCAAAACCTGTCCCTTCTGTCAGATTTCTACTACCTACTGTGAGTGACGGCAACATAGGAGAAAAGTCATTTGTGGTTCATTTTACTCTAGAAAAAAATGTACTTCTTATTTGTATATGTTTGCACATATTTTAAATTTTACAGTTTTTCACTGTAGTGCCCCTTTAACCTCCCTGGCGGTATGATTATTTCCAGATTTTAGGGTGTAAAAGCAGTGCAATTTTTTAGCACGCTTTCAGACCCTAAAATGCGGAAATAATTATTCTGCAGAGATCTGCGGCAGTCCCTACACTTACTCAGCTCCCTGGGATCAAGTGCTGCAATTCTTCATCCATCCACCAGGTGGCGCTGTAACATTGTAGTGAGATGGCCGTCTGTTGTCATGACGTCAGGCAGTAATCTCACCAGGGGGATGCAGAGCCTCGGAGGACAGGAAGAAGCATGGCTGCCAGCGTCTGGATCCCCGGGGAGGGGAGTGAAAACGCCCACTCTGTGCCATTGCTCTGCACAGACCTTGCGGCGGTAACCACGAGTCTAGCACAGGGTTACCGCTCTGAGCTGCGGATTTCCAACCCAGAGTCTGACTCTGGGTTACGCCAGGAGCGTGAAGGGACCGCTGTGGAAAAAATTAAATAGCGCGCACGCACACACACACTGTGCTGTTTTGGTAAATATTGACAGATTGCATGTGATGAAAATATTGTACTGGGAATGGGCGCCTTGATTAATTGATCACAACATACCTCTCTCCGCCAGGATTTCCAGCCCCCGTTTTGTGCGCATTATCTTCTTCTTCAAAGTCTCCTGTTTGTGTGCCTCTTCCTCCCTCTCCCTCTCCTCACTGTGGACTCTCTTTCTTGCCTCTTCCTCTGTGTAGCTGAACTCCAGGACCAGCACCTTCGCGTTGTGACCAACTCCTTGTTCCTGCAGTGTTCTGTCTGAGGAGGAAACAGAGAGGTCACCTCCAATAACTTTTGGTAACACATAATAATAATAAAAAAAAAACCTACAAGTTAAAGTGATATTAAACTCTGCATTTCCTCTTTGGTCTAAAAGATTTAGAGCATAAGATCTACTACCAGAAAAAAATGTAGCAGAACAGCTTTCAAACAGTTTAACACAGCATTTTGTATTTCAGTGGAAAGCCCCTTGCTTCAGTGGGCAGCTTCTGGCCACATCTGAAGCTATGATAACATTATCTTTTGTTTATATTCTTTTGTCAGACACATTTAGTAAACATTAATAACTGAGCTGCCGCAACTGAGCTGTACTGAGCTGAGGAGCAGAAAGACCTGAGAAGTGATCACTAGATAGATTGTAATATATTAATACAGCAGCTATGCAATAAAATGTAATAGCAGCTTTTAGAGATCATAAACTGGACTTTGCAATTTGTAAGTAGACCATATAACTTGTGCACAAAAACAAATATGATAACTATATGGGTTATAAAAATTAGGAACACACATTTTTATTGAATGTTATGTCAGAATTTTATCCCATTTTTAACAGCAATTAAAAGCTATTTATACAAATGCCTGTGCACAAATCAATCGGGTAGAGAAAGTCTGTACTGCCACCCATATTCTGATGGGCACAGGAAAGATGGGATACCTGTTCAGACAATCAGCTTGATTTAAGCCATGTTACTGCTTTTACCATCCGGCATTAACACACTATTTTTTTTTTTTTTACCTCTCCAAGGAGCCTTTTGAGGCATAAAAGACAACCACAACAGGAGAGGTGCCAGCACTGAATTTGATGAAAATACTGTTCTTTACTATAGCATTAAAATGGCTGGGTCTTCATTTCCAGTATACAACCCAGCTGGCCTTGTATTTATACATCAGCACACGCATAGCTCTCCATTGCATTGATGATCCCATTAAGGAATAGTAAATGGAACACCTTTGTGTTACGGACAAAAATACATGCATCAGTGTGTTGTGATAATAGTGCAATCGATGCACTTCTGATGTCCTTGTGTACCGCACACTATAGGAGTTGCTGAAATGCGGACAGCAACCCGTATTGTGGAAACAAGACGAGACAACATTTATATTGTGCTTTTCTCTTGACGATCTCAAAGTGCTTCAGAACTGCAGCCACTTGGGGCGCGCTCCCCCACCCACCAGGATCATTAGGGAGCTTTGGCCATACACTCCTTACTGTTTTACATACTGGTTTGTCCAAACCTTGGTCAAATCCTACATCAAAAACAACACTCTTAACCAGGGCTGTGGAGTCGGAGTCGAGGAGTCGGAGCAATTTTGGGTACCCGAAGTCGGATTTGGAGTCGGTGATTTTATAAACTGAGGAGTCGGAGTTTGAAGATTTTTGTACAAAATCCACAGCCCTGGTAAGTATTGGACTAAGAAGTCGGAGTAATTTTGGGTACCCGGAGTAGGAGTTGGAGCCGGTGGTTTCATAAACTGAGGAGTCGGAGTTGGAAGATTTTTGTACCAACACCACAGCCCTGCCCTTAACCAGTATTCTATGCAGATGACAAACTAAACAAGCAACAGGAAACAAGGCCAAAATCACCAACGTTTTGTGGTTGGGGGTTTCACTCATCATGCAAACAATCACCCTGACTAGAGGTTGTAAAAGCTACTTAAGCCTTGCATATTAGAGCATCAAGATGAGTAAATCATCAACGTTTCGGGGGTACAAACAGGATCCCTTTGTCAAGGTGCTACCTTACATGCTGCCTGTATATGAAAAGCTGGCAACACATTCAGTTCAGCTGCAGTATCTTCCATAGATTTTGGAGCTCTTGTTCTTCATACCTCTGCTTTATATATAGCACAAGTTTAAAATGAAATTTCAGGCTAAACTAAAAAGGAGACTGGTTTATTCTCTTTCATCCACCCATTGTTGAAAGATATTAAAAAAATCCAAAAGTACCTAGCGTATAATATACAGGGCGCTCAGAGCTCTATTATACCGCATTATACTTATACTAGGCTTAAGACTCGTTTAAAAAGTGCACTAGGCTCTGGCCGCAACCCCCCACACTGACTCTTTCCCTCATAAGTTGCGTGCACAGCCCGCACACACGCCTTGCTCCCCTGGCCCTGTCCTCATCCTGCTCTAAGTGCCACGCATGCGCAGTAGCGCAGATGCATGGACACACACACACACACACTGGAGGGGATGCAGAGACACGGGTTTTATAGTATAGGATGGTAATGAAGATTCAGGACTTTTTAGTGACCCGAGGAAGCGGCCCTGAGCTGTGAAACACGTTGTCTATCTTTTTGTTCAATAATTGAATAAAAGTCTGAAAAATGTACCAGCTTATTTAGTGAAGGTAAGCCAACACTGTGTTTAGCTGTTTTATATACTTTGGGCACCTCCAGCAGTTGTTTTTTCTAACCCAATTTATAATGTTCATGTCACAGTCATGTGACCACTCTGGATCTGTCTTCAGCCAATGCCTTCAACCCATAAGAAAGGCTCTTTAAAAATATACTTTCCGGACTTCCGGTTCCGGCGCCTACATGGAAGGTTGAGAAGAGCGGAGCTCCGCCGAACCAAACACCTACGCAGCAGGCAAACCTGCATCAAGCTACCTGGTACTTGCCCCCCCACGTGTCCTGGGGCCCCCCCCAAACCTCAAAGGAAGCATATGGATCGCTACCTGACGCGGGCGTCCGCCAAACAGGGAGAAGTGGAGAGCGGACAAATACGAGACAAGATGGCGCTCCCCGAGACCTACGCTACGGAGGATTCCTCACAGCAAGAATGGGAGGAAGACTCAGGCAGAGATGAGAGACGCCTTAGGAAGACACCTACAGCGAACCGCTATAAACAAATGGCGAAAGAAGTGGCCAAATGTCTTATGCCAGACCTACATAACGCCATAGAGACAGCAATTACTAAATCTCTGGCGGCCATTACTAACGAGGTACGCACGCACTCGATACAGCTTGCAGAGGCCGAAAAACGTATCTCAAAGTGTGAAGATGACCTCGCTGCCACCTCCAAAGATCTCTCAGAAGCGTTAAGACAAAACGAAACGTACCACTCGAGAATAGAAGATCTAGAGAACCGCTCTCGTCGTAGTAATCTACGGATTGTTGGCCTACCGGAGAGCATCAAGCCTGAAGCATTGAAGGAATTTAGCGAAGATATCCTCCCGAATCTTCTATCCAAAGTACATGTAAAACAGAAAGAGCTCACAGAGTCGGAGTACTAAAGCAAACCAAGAAAACCAAGGCCCTACCGAGGATGGTGATGGTAAAATATCTAGATTACACAGATAAAGCCAGACTCCTCAGAGCCTACAAAGCTACGGAAGATGGATTGGAATACCAAGGAGCCAAGATACGCATCTTCAATGACTATTCCATGGAGGTATCACGTAAACGGCAGACTTTCACTCCGGTATGCTCTGCCTTGGTGAAGAGGGGAGTGAGATTCGCACTACTATACCCAGGGTTACTCAAAATTACAGATTCGGAAGGCCAAATCCTTACCTTCAAAACCCCACAAGAAGCGGGCAAATTTCTTCAGTCGCTCTCCAGGTCTCCCGAGGCGGGAAGGAGAAAGCTCACCAAGGGAAAACCCAGGATCCCCTATTCTGCCTTCGTCTCAGCAATCTGGGGACACTTGAGTATATAATCTGATTTTTGCAAATATAATAATTTTCATACTGCTGCGTATGTTAGTATGGGTTAAGGGGCGAGGATGCTATTTTTGACGTATGTGGGGAAGAAGTGAAGTCCATACACTATTTGTGAGGCCCTTCACCTATTCTCTAAAGCGACTGTCTCCACCGATCGCGCTATTCACAGCACTTTTGCTGTTTATTCAGATCGGTGGTAAGACACTCTATCTTTCTTTTAATGTTTAGGGTTTTTGGTTTGAATCTCATCTCTCTGCTTTACAGACCGTACGTGATATATGTGATTGCATGCAATATTGTCTTGTGCTCGAGTGCATGGAAGATGTACGCGCAATAGCTGCACTGAAAATTTTTATGCCACTAAATGACACTTAAAATATGTTCCTGGAACGTCAAAGGCCTGAGGTCCCCTGTTAAACGAGGCCAGATCCTGAGACATCTTAAAAAACTCCATATAGACATAGCCTTATTGCAGGAGACTCATTTGAGTATCGAGGACCATAAGTACATGAAGAAGGGGTGGGTGGCGAGCTGCTTAGGGTCACCATCAGTGGGGAAAAAAGCAGGGGTCATGATCTTGATAAGTAAAACGCTTAAGGGAAAAATTGAACACCTATATTCAGATGCCCATGGCCGCTGTGTGGCGATCCGCGTACATCTTCCAGGCAATTATTTAAATATATATAATGTATATGGTCCTAATGATGGTAAGGCTAAATTCTATGCTGCACTGCTCGAGAGACTGCAGACTGAGGACTTAAGCAAAACAATATTGGGTGGTGACTGGAATGAGGTGATGGATATAACTGAGGATACAAAATTGGAGGGAGGAGGGCACAGAAAAGGAAGGAGTAATGTAACTCCTCTAGCTAACCTTGCTCAAAACCTCAAACTCATTGACTCATGGAGATACCTACATTCATACGACAGGGAATATACCTTTTTCTCCCCACCTCATTCCTCTTTTTCACGCATTGATCTATTTCTCTTAGGGCAAAGGTTAATTCCAAAACTGACAGAATCTACAATACATGATATCCTAATTTCAGATCACGCGCCAGTAACGATTGAACTACGAGAACAAATCCCCAGGGGTTCAGACATAATATGGAAATTTCCATCGTATCTTTATGGGGATGATGAATTCCATGCATTAGCTCAAACCTGGTGGGAGGAGTATGCCTCCGATAATTCATCTCATTCCAGCACCCCATTTTTATACTGGGACACAGCAAAAGCAGTTCTCAGAGGGAGAATAATAGCTCACGTCTCTCTTAAAAAAAAACAGGCTCACTCCTCATATATAGAAGCGGTCTCTCGAGTCAGATCAGCATATCAACAGTATTGGGTGTCCCCAAGTCCTCTCACTAGAATGGAATGGCTTAAATGCAAACTGGAAGTAGATAAATGGCTTAAAATCAAAGAAATGCAAGCACAAACTTCCAAACAACATTTTTTCTTTAAATATGGGAATAAATCTGGAAAGTTGATAGCCGCCATAGCCAAGGGGAACACGCCGCAAGAACCAATACTACAAATCCGTAATAAAGCAGGAATCATAACTAGACACCCAAAAGACATTATTAATACCTTCCGGGAATATTATGAACAGTTATACGCTAAACCCCAATATATTGATACCCAAACTTCTGAGGAGTGGTTAAATAAAGCTAGGCTAAACAAACTATCTGCACAGGATCTTGAAGAACTAAATAGCGAAATAACGCAGGCCGAAATCATTAATACCATCAAAACCCTTTCCAACCATAAAGCACCTGGCCCTGATGGTCTCCCAGCAGAATTTTTTAAAACCTTAAAAGACCAAATTACACCCACCCTCTGTAAGCTTTTCAATAAAATATTAGGAGGAGAAGGTTACCCACAATCAGGACAAACAACTCATATCAAACTAATACCCAAAAAAGGAAAGGACCTGCTATCACCAAACTCTTATAGACCAATATCGCTGATTAATCAAGATATGAAAATTCTAACTAAAATTATGGCCACGAGATTGTCATATATTATCCCTAAAATAATACATCCTAACCAAGTTGGCTTTATAAAAGGGCGCTCTGCGGTTGCCAATATCAGGAAGGTTCTAGCTGTCTTGGAACATGTAAAGGCCTACCCTCAGTCCTTTAAACACTCAGCCCTGTTGACATTGGATGCCGAAAAAGCATTTGATGCTGTTCATTGGGACTGGATGGACCTGACACTTTGTAGGATGGGATTTTCTGGAGCCTTCCTGAACTTGACAAGACAAATGTACTCTAAGCCACAAGCAAGGATACACATGCCAGGATTTCTTTCAGAATCCTTTCAAATTTATAGGGGCACCCGCCAGGGATGCCCACTCTCCCCCCTGCTATTTGACATCTCACTAGAACCCCTGGCCCGATTGTTAATGCAAATTAACTCAGGTATTACCATAGGAGACAGGAGTGTGTCTCAGGCGCTGTTTGCTGATGACATACTCCTGTTTCTAAAGGACCCTGTTACACAAGTCCCAGATATATTGCACCTGATACATCAAATAGGAACGATCTCCGGATTTAAAGTAAATAACACCAAAAGCGAACTCATGCCATTAACACACATGGGAATTAGCACCTCCAACACTAATCTAAATGTACACGTCACCAAAGGACCTATTACATATCTAGGTATCCAGATTCTCCCTGACCCGCATTCACTATACACCTTAAATATCACTCCGCTGATTAAAAAGGTGACCCAACAAATTAAGGGATGGATTAATCTGCCACTTAACCTGATGGGGCGAGCTGCTCTTCTTAAGATGGTAAGCTTTGGCAAATTACTCTATCCTATGCAGGTCCTACCACTACTATTTAAAGGGATACTGTAGGGGGGGGGGGGGGGGGGGGTCGGGGAAAAATGAGCTGAACTTACCCGGGGCTTCTAATGGTCCCCCGCAGACATCGTGTGTTGGCGCAGCCACTCCCCAATGCTCTGGCCCTGCCTCCGGTTCACTTCTGGAATTTCTGACTTTAAAGTCAGAAAACCACTGCGCCTGCGTTGCCGTGTCCTCGCTCCCGCTGATGTCACCAGGAGAGTACTGCGCAGTCGCAGACCATACTGGGCCTGCGCTGTGCGCTCTTGATGACATCAGCGGGATCGAGGACACGGCAACACAGGCGCAGTGGTTTTCTGACTTTAAAGTCAGAAATTCCAGAAGTGATCCGGAGGCGGGGCCGGAGCATCGGTGAGTGGCTGCGCGGGCACAGGATGACTGTGGGGGACCATTAGAAGCCCCGGGTAACTTCAACTCATTTTCCCCCGACCCCCCTACAGTATCCCTTTAAGCACCAAGATATACAAATAATCAACAAAGCCTTCGTGTCCTTCCTTTGGAAAAATAAAAAAGCCAGAATATCACTTAAAAAATTATTCTTGCCTAAAGATGTGGGGGTCTGGGGATACCCGATATCCGACGCTACAACATAGCCTGCCTGACAAGACATGTAAGGGACTGGCTATTCTCTACCTCCATCTTCTCAAACTATAAATTAGAAGCTGCTATATCTGAACCGTGGACGCCAGTAGGTTTGCTACATACCCCCTGGCCCCACTTACCATTACGTCTCAAAAATAGCATCCTAATGAGAGACACGATACTTGCTTGGAGGGAGACACGTAAAATCCACAATCTACCATGGAAAATATCAAAATTTCTGACCTTGTGGGGCACTCCAACTTTTACAGCAGGCATGCAACAGGAAACCTCCTTAAAATGGGAGAAAGTGGGACTATGTAAATTAGGCCAACTATTCAATTTAACTAATCATACTTGGAGAACTTTTACTGAAATCCGACAACTATTTCAAATTCCTCGAAGTGACTTTCTCTTTTATGCACAAATCAGATCCTATGTAAGAGCACAACTAACAGATATCCGGCCTATAGCAACTATTACTTCTTTTGACACCTTCATTAATGCTCAAGGAGACAAGGCATCCTTATCCGCCACACATCAAGCCCTCCTGAACACTCAAAAAAGACAGCTACTGACTAATAATTATAAAGCATGGAGCAAACACTTCACTGATCCTATCCTGGGGGCTAAAATACTAGAAGGCAATAATAAATTTAGAGGATTGATCTCCAATGAAACATGGAGGGAGTCACATTTTCTATTCATCCATCATGCAAAATACGCATTCAATATAAAGTATAAAAACCCACCATCTACCTATAAGGCTCAATGTCCTAAGTGCAAACACTCCCAAGCGGATTTAGTACATTGCATTTGGTTCTGTCCTAAGATTCAAAAATACTGGTTAGCAGTCATCAAATTCATCAATAAAGTGTGTCACAAAAAGATGAAGTTGGATTATCTCCTCTGCCTCTTCAATTATTCGCCTCCATTAGCAGACTCAGGAGAAGTTTCATAATATGTGCAGCAAGAAAGACCATCTTTAATAGATGGATATACCCAACTACACCAAACATCTGGGACCTTAAAGAGGAAGAGACACCCATGCTAACCAAAAAATAAAAAACACATATATAAGTAGATAATTACTAGTTCTACTTACATAACAGATGTATTGCGCTAGACACGTTATGATTTCTGTGTATTTTATAAAGGAAAAGCAGAAAATCCTTTCCCAGGCAGTGGCCATCTTGCTTAGATAATGCTGACATCATATCCACCCTGACTCTGGTTTTCCCCCCTCCCTCCTCTTGCTCATTGTTTATTCATTAGCTACCCTCCTCCCAGAGTCTTCAGACACTCCCACTGGGGTGTATACTAGGAACAGTACACTGTCTTATGTCATCATTGTGCGACTCAGTACAGCTGTGTTTACATCACAAAAGCAGGGTGATTTCAGAGCACACATTTTGTGTCTGCAGAGATCGGATTTCTGCTGTAGCTGCAGACAGGAAAAAGTAGCCAAAATGTTTCTAATGTTTGCAAAAGTTTATCTAATTTCTTGCATTACTGCTTGTTTTTTTTTCTCTTTTTCAGAGAAAAAAAGGTACAGACCTGGCTACACTTATACTAGCGGGGGTACAGACCTGGCTACACTTATGCTAGCGGGGGTACAGACCTGGCTACACTTATGCTAGTGGGGGTACAGACCTGGCTACACTTATACTAGTGGGGGTACAGACCTGGCTGCACTTATAATAGTGGGGGTACAGACCTGGCTACACTTATACTAGTGGGGGTACAGACCTGGCTACGCTTATACTAGTGGGGGTACAGACCTGGCTACGCTTATACTAGTGGGGGTACAGACCTGGCTACACTTATACTAGTGGGGGTACAGACCTGGCTACACTTATGCTAGCGGGGGTACAGACCTGGCTACACTTATACTAGTGGGGGTACAGACCTGGCTACACTTATACTAGTGGGGGTACAGACCTGGCTACACTTATACTAGTGGGGGTACAGACCTGGCTACACTTATGCTAGCGGGGGTACAGACCTGGCTACACTTATACTAGTGGGGGTACAGACCTGGCTACACTTATACTAGTGGGGGGGGGGGTACAGACCTGGCTACACTTATACTAGTGGGGGTACAGACCTGGCTGCACTTATACTAGTGGGGGTACAGACCTGGCTACACTTATACTAGTGGGGGTACAGACCTGGCTACGCTTATACTAGTGGGGGTACAGACCTGGCTACACATACTATTGGGGGGGGGGGAAACAGACCTGGCTACACTTATACTAGTGGGGGTACAGACCTGGCTGCACTTATACTAGTGGGGGTACAGACCTGGCTACACTTATACTAGTGGGGGTACAGACCTGGCTACACTTATACTAGTGGGGGTACAGACCTGGCTACGCTTATACTAGTGAGGGTACAGACCTGGCTACGCATACTATTGGGGGGGGGGAACAGACCTGGCTACACTTATACTAGTGGGGGGTACAGACCTGGCTACACTTATACTAGTGGGGGTACAGACCTGGCTACACTTATACTAGTGGGGGTACAGACCTGGCTACACTTATACTAGTGGGGGTACAGACCTGGCTACGCTTATACTAGTGGGGGTACAGACCTGGCTACACATACTATTGGGGGGGGGGGGGAACAGACCTGGCTACACTTATACTAGTGGGGGTACAGACCTGGCTACACTTATACTAGCGGGGGTACAGACCTGGCTACACTTATACTAGCGGGGGTACAGACCTGGCTACACTTATACTAGCGGGGGTACAGACCTGGCTACACTTATACTAGCGGGGGTACAGACCTGGCTACACTTATACTAGCGGGGGGACAGACCAGGCTACACTTATACTAGTGGGGGTACAGACCTGGCTACACATACTATTGGGGGGGGAACAGACCTGGCTACACTTATACTAGTGGGGGTACAGACCTGGCTGCACTTATACTAGTGGGGGTACAGACCTGGCTACACTTATACTAGTGGGGGAACAGACCTGGCTACACTTATACTAGTGGGGGTACAGACCTGGCTACACTTATACTAGTGGGGGTACAGACCTGGCTACACATACTATTGGGGGGGAACAGACCTGGCTACACTTATACTAGTGGGGGTACAGACCTGGCTACACTTATACTAGTGGGGGTACAGACCTGGCTACACTTATACTAGTGGGGGTACAGACCTGGCTACACTTGTACTAGTGGGGGTACAGACCTGGCTACACTTGTACTAGTGGGGGGTACAGACCTGTCTACACATACTATTGGGGGGGAACAGACCTGGCTACACTTATACTAGTGGGGGTACAGACCTGGCTACACTTATACTAGTGGAGGAACAGACCTGGCTACACTTATACTAGTGGAGGAACAGACCTGGCTACACTTATACTAGTGGAGGAACAGACCTGGCTACACTTATACTAGTGGGGGGACAGACCAGGCTACACTTATACTAGTGGGGGTACAGACCTGGCTACACTTATACTAGTGGGGGTACAGACCTGGCTACACATACTATTGGGGGGGGGGAACAGACCTGGCTACACTTATACTAGTGGGGGTACAGACCTGGCTGCACTTATACTAGTGGGGGTACAGACCTGGCTACACTTATACTAGTGGGGGAACAGACCTGGCTACACTTATACTAGTGGGGGTACAGACCGGGCTACACTTGTACTAGTGGGGGTACAGACCTGGCTACACTTGTACTAGTGGGGGGTACAGACCTGTCTACACATACTATTGGGGGGGGAACAGACCTGGCTACACTTATACTAGTGGGGGTACAGACCTGGCTACACTTATACTAGTGGAGGAACAGACCTGGCTGCACTTATACTAGTGGGGGTACAGACCTGGCAACGCTTATACTAGTGGGGGTACAGACCTGGCAACGCTTATACTAGTGGGGGTACAGACCTGGCTACGCTTATACTAGTGGGGGTACAGACCTGGCAACGCTTATACTAGTGGGGGTACAGACCTGGCTACACTTATACTAGTGGGGGTACAGACCTGGCTACACTTATACTAGGGGGGGTACAGACCTGGCTACACTTATACTAGCGGGGGTACAGACCTGGCTACACTTATACTAGTGGGGGTACAGACCTGGCTACACTTATACTAGTGGGGGTACAGACCTTGCTACACATACTGTTGGGGGAACAGACCTGGCTACACTTATACTAGTGGGGGTACAGACCTGGCTACACATACTGTTGGGGGAACAGACCTGGCTACACATACTGTTGGGGGAACAGACCTGGCTACACTTATACTAGTGGGGGTACAGAAACAGAAGGTGCAGGAACCTTCAGTATAGTTAGCCAGGTTTAGTGTAGTTAGGTGCAGGAACCTTCAGTATAGTTAGCCAGGTATAGTGTAGTTAGGTGTGGGTGCCTTCAGTATAGTTAGCCAGGTATAGTGTAGTTAGGTGCAGGAACCTTCAGTATAGTTAGCCAGGTATAGTGTAGTTAGGTGCAGGAACCTTCAGTATAGTTAGCCAGGTTTAGTGTAGTTAGGTGCAGGAACCTTCAGTATAGTTAGCCAGGTATAGTGTAGTTAGGTGTGGGTGCCTTCAGTATAGTTAGCCAGGTATAGTGTAGTTAGGTGTGGGTGCCTTCAGTATAGTTAGCCAGGTATAGTGTAGTTAGGTGCAGGGACCTTCAGTATAGTTAGCCAGGTATAGTGTAGGTAGATTCTGACAGCCGCAAAATGTTACATGACGCAAGCTACCAAATAGGCGGTCGCGATCTACCGGTAGATCGCGATCAACTTATTGGGCACCCCTGGTGTAGCCAGTAGGAGGCCGCAGCATAGGTAGCCAGGGATAGGTGTAGCCAGTAGTAAGTGGCCGCAGCATAGGTAGCCAGGGATAGGTGTAGCCAGTAGTAGGTGGCCACAGCATAGGTAGACAGGGATAGGTGTAGCCAGTAATAGGTGGCCGGAGCATAGGTAGCCAGGGATAGGTGTAGCTAGTAATAGGTGGCCGCAGCATAGGTAGACAGGGATAGGTGTAGCCAGTAGGAGGCCGCAGCATAGGTAGCCAGTATTAGGTGGCTGCAGCATAGGTAGCCAGGAATAGGTGTAGCCAGTAGTAGGAGGCCACAGCATATGTCGCCAGGGATACCCAACCCTACCTCTGGTTGCACATCATCACCTACATTTGCTGTATAACAAGCATTGAACAGTTGTTGCATAAAACCAAAGGTATATGCTTTCAAAGTCAGTGTCCAATTTTACAAAGTTAATTATTGTTCATTGACGACATAGTTTTCCTGTTTTTACAGGTTGTGTAAGAAATAAAATTTATTAAAAAATATTTCAGCACAAAAGTTTTTACATTAAGTTTAAAAAAAAAAAAATTACAGATCATTTACATTTTCATGGGAACAAGGAGACATTCAACTACAACATGAGGATTTTGCGCAAGAGTTTGTATCCACAAAATCTGCCGTGAAGTAAGAGGTCACTTTTTATCCTCATCCAACCTAATCAAATCCTAAGGTGGCTGCGTCCACCGGTGTCCGTGTTTTCTTCAGTGCCCAGGCATCTCAGTGTCCGCACCTGTGCACTTAGTTCCTCTGTGCCGCCACACCATCCCCTTCCGATGCCGGTCTTGCTCTGTGACCCCTCCAATGTGACCAGTGCTAATGTCCACTGCTGCCGACATTCAACTTTTTCCCCCTCCATACTCCAAAATACATACATAGCTCTCTTCCACTTATCTTTTTTTTTTTTTTTTAACAAAAGACAGGATTAGTGTTAGACCTTACTGACAGTTATGAATATTTTTAAAGGATTATGGGAAGCAGCAGGGGGGGGGGGTTCCTACAGTATAAGTATAGGCAGGTAGGTCCCCCCAGTATAAGTATAGGACGGTAGGTCCCCCCAGTATAAGTATAGGCAGGATGGTCCCCCCAGTATAAGTATAGGCAGGATGGTCCCCCCAGTATGAGTACAGGCAGGTAGGTCCCCCCCAGTATAAGTATAGGCAAGTAGGTCCCCCCCAGTATAAGTATAGGCAGGATGGTTCCCCCCCAGTATGAGTATAGACAGGTAGGTCCCCCCCAGTATAGGCAGGTAGGTCCCCCCAGTATGAGTGTAGGCAGGATGGTCCCCCCCCCCCAGTATAAGTATAGGCAGGATGGTCCCCCCACTATGAGTATAGGCAGGATGGTCCCCCCAGTATGAGTGTAGGCAGGTAGGTCCCCCCAGTATAAGTATAGGCAGGATGGTCCCCCCAGTATAAGTATAGGCAGGTAGGTCCCCCCAGTATGAGTGTAGGCAGGTAGGTCCCCCCAGTGTGAGAGAAAGAGTGAGTGTGAGAGTAAGCGAGTGTGAGAGTAAGCGAGTGTGAGAGTAAGCGAGTGTGAGAGTAAGCGAGTGTGAGAGTAAGCGAGTGTGAGAGTAAGCGAGTGTGAGAGTAAGCGAGTGTGAGAGTAAGCGAGTGTGAGAGTAAGCGAGTGTGAGAGTAAGCGAGTGTGAGAGTAAGCGAGTGTGAGAGTAAGCGAGTGTGAGAGTAAGCGAGTGTGAGAGTAAGCGAGTGTGAGAGTAAGCGAGTGTGAGAGTAAGCGAGTGTGAGAGTAAGCGAGTGTGAGAGTAAGCGAGTGTGAGAGTAAGCGAGTGTGAGAGTAAGCGAGTGTGAGAGTAAGCGAGTGTGAGAGTAAGCGAGTGTGAGAGTAAGCGAGTGTGAGAGTAAGCGAGTGTGAGAGTAAGCGAGTGTGAGAGTAAGCGAGTGTGAGAGTAAGCGAGTGTGAGAGTAAGCGAGTGTGAGAGTAAGCGAGTGTGAGAGTAAGCGAGTGTGAGAGTAAGCGAGTGTGAGAGTAAGCGAGTGTGAGAGTAAGCGAGTGTGAGAGTAAGCGAGAGTGAGTGTGAGAGTAAGCGAGTGCGAGAGTGAGTGTGAGAGTAAGCGAGTGCGAGAGAGAGTGTGAGAGTAAGCGAGTGCGAGAGAGAGTGTGAGAGTAAGCGAGTGCGAGAGAGAGTGTGAGAGAGTGAGTGTGTGAGGATGTGAGAGAGTGAGTGTGTAAGGATGTGAGAGAGTGTGTGAGGATGTGAGAGAGTGTGTGAGGATGTGAGAGAATGAGTGTGAGAGAATGAGTGTGAGAGAGTGTGAGAGTGAGTGTGAGAGAGTGTGAGAGTGAGTGAGAGAGAGTGTGAGAGAGAGTGTGAGAGTGAGTGAGAGAGAGTGTGAGAGAGAGTGTGAGAGTGAGAGAGAGTGTGAGAGTGAGAGAGAGTGTGAGAGTGAGAGAGAGTGTGAGAGTGAGAGAGAGTGTGAGAGTGAGAGAGAGTGTGAGAGTGAGAGAGAGTGTGAGAGTGAGAGAGAGTGTGAGAGTGAGAGAGAGTGTGAGAGTGAGAGAGAGTGTGAGAGTGAGAGAGAGTGTGAGAGTGAGAGAGAGTGTGAGAGTGAGAGAGAGTGTGAGAGTGAGAGAGAGTGTGAGAGAGAGTGTGTGAGTGAGAGAGAGTGTGAGAGTGAGAGAGAGTGTGAGAGTGAGAGAGAGTGTGAGAGAGAGTGTGAGGATGTGAGAGAGAGTGTGAGAGTGAGAGAGAGAGTGTGAGGATGTGAGAGAGAGTGTGTGAGTGAGAGAGAGTGTGAGAGTGAGAGAGAGTGTGAGAGAGAGTGTGAGGATGTGAGAGAGAGTGTGAGGATGTGAGAGAGAGTGTGAGGATGTGAGAGAGAGTGTGAGGATGTGAGAGAGAGTGTGAGGATGTGAGAGAGAGTGTGAGGGTGAGTGAGAGTGTTAGAGAGTGAGTGAGAGTGTTAGAGAGTGAGTGAGAGAGTGTGTGAGAGAGTGTGAGTGTGTGTGTGTGTGTGTGTAAGTGTGTGTGAGAGAGAGGGCGTGTGAGTGTGCGCATGTGAGTGTGCGCGTAAGAAAGTGTGTGCGCGTAAGAGAGTGTGTGCGCGTGTGAGTGTGAGAGAAAGAGTGAGTGTGAGAGAAAGAGTGAGTGTGAGAGAGAGTGAGTGTGAGAGAGAGTGAGTGTGAGAGAAAGAGTGAGTGTGAGAGAAAGAGTGAGTGTGAGAGAAAGAGTGAGTGTGAGAGAAAGAGTGAGTGTGAGAGTAAGCGAGTGTGAGAGTAAGCGAGTGTGAGAGTAAGCGAGTGTGAGAGTAAGCGAGTGTGAGAGAGTAAGCGAGTGTGAGAGAGTAAGCGAGTGTGAGAGAGTGAGCGAGTGTGAGAGAGTGAGCGAGTGTGAGAGTAAGCGAGTGTGAGAGTAAGCGAGTGTGAGAGTAAGCGAGTGTGAGAGTAAGCGAGTGTGAGAGTAAGCGAGTGTGAGAGTAAGCGAGTGTGAGAGTAAGCGAGTGTGAGAGTAAGCGAGTGTGAGAGTAAGCGAGTGTGAGAGTAAGCGAGTGTGAGAGTAAGCGAGTGTGAGAGTAAGCGAGTGTGAGAGTAAGCGAGTGTGAGAGTAAGCGAGTGTGAGAGTAAGCGAGTGTGAGAGTAAGCGAGTGTGAGAGTAAGCGAGTGTGAGAGTAAGCGAGTGTGAGAGAGTGAGTGTGAGAGTAAGCGAGTGTGAGAGTGAGAGTAAGCGAGTGTGAGAGAGAGTGTGAGAGTAAGCGAGTGTGAGAGAGTGAGTGTGAGAGAGTGAGTGTGTGAGGATGTGAGAGAGTGTGTGAGGATGTGAGAGAGTGAGAGAGAGTGAATGTGAGAGAGTGAGTGTGAGAGAGTGTGAGAGTGAGTGAGAGAGAGTGTGAGAGTGAGTGAGAGAGAGTGAGAGAGAGAGGATGTGTGAGAGAGTGTGAGGATGTGAGAGAGAGTGTGAGGATGTGAGAGAGAGAGTGTGAGGATGTGAGAGAGAGTGTGAGGATGTGAGAGAGAGTGTGAGGATGTGAGAGAGAGTGTGAGAGTGAGTGTGAGAGTGAGTGTGAGAGTGTGAGTGAGAGAGTGTGAGTGAGAGAGTGTGAGTGAGAGAGTGTGAGTGTGTGTGTGTGTGAGAGAGTGTGAGTGTAAGTGTGTGTGTGTGTGAGAGAGAGGGCGTGTGAGTGTGCGCATGTGAGTTTGCGCGTAAGAAAGTGTGTGCGCGTAAGAGAGTGTGAGTGTGAGAGAAAGAGTGAGTGTGAGAGAAAGAGTGAGTGTGAGAGAAAGAGTGAGTGTGAGAGAAAGAGTGAGTGTGAGAGAAAGAGTGAGTGTGAGAGAAAGAGTGAGTGTGAGAGAAAGAGTGAGTGTGAGAGAAAGAGTGAGTGTGAGAGAAAGAGTGAGTGTGAGTGTAAGCGAGTGTGAGAGTGAGTGTGAGAGTAAGCAAGTGTGAGTGTAAGCGAGTGTGAGAGTGAGTGTGAGAGTAAGCAAGTGTGAGTGTAAGCGAGTGTGAGAGTGAGTGTGAGAGTAAGCGAGTGTGAGAGTAAGCGAGTGTGAGAGTAAGCGAGTGTAAGAGTAAGCGAGTGTGAGAGTAAGCGAGTGTGAGAGTAAGCGAGTGTGAGAGTAAGCGAGTGTGAGAGAGTGAGTGTGTGAGAGTAAGCGAGTGTGAGAGAGTAAGTGAGTGTGAGAGTGAGTGTGAAAGTAAGCGAGTGCGAGTGTGAGAGTAAGCGAGTGTGAGAGTAAGCGAGTGTGAGTGTGAGAGTAAGCGAGTGTGAGAGAGTGAGTGTGAGAGTAAGCGAGTGTGAGAGTAAGCGAGTGTGAGAGTAAGCGAGTGTGAGAGAGAGTGTGAGAGTAAGCGAGTGTGAGAGAAAGTGTGAGAGTAAGCGAGTGTGAGAGAGTAAGCGAGTGTGAGAGAGTAAGCGAGTGTGAGAGAGTAAGTGAGTGTGAGAGTAAGCGAGTGTGAGAGTAAGCGAGTGTGAGTGTGAGAGTAAGCGAGTGTGAGAGAGTGAGTGTGAGAGTAAGCGAGTGTGAGAGAGCGAGTGTGAGAGAGTGAGTGTGAGAGTAAGCGAGTGTGAGAGAGTGAGTGTGAGAGTGAGAGAAAGAGTGAGTGTGAGTGTAAGCGAGTGAGAGAGTGAGTGTGAGTGTAAGCGAGTGAGAGAGTGAGTGTGAGAGTAAGCGAGTGTGAGAGTAAGCGAGTGTGAGAGAGTAAGTGAGTGTGAGAGTAAGTGAGTGTGAGAGAGTGAGTGTGAGAGTAAGCGAGTGTGAGAGAGTGAGTGTGAGAGTAAGCGAGTGTGAGAGAGTGAGTGTGAGAGTAAGCGAGTGTGAGAGAGTGAGTGTGAGAGAGTGAGTGTGAGAGTTTGTGAGAGTGAGTGTGTGAGGATGTGAGAGAGAGTGAGAGTGAGTGTGTGAGAGTGAGAGAGAGTGTGAGAGTGAGAGAGTGAGTGAGAGAGTGAGAGTGTGAGAGTAAGCGAGTGTGAGAGAGCGAGTGTGAGAGAGTGAGTGTGAGAGAGTGAGTGAGGATGTGAGAGAGAGTGAGAGTGAGTGTGTGAGAGTGAGAGAGAGTGTGAGAGTGAGAGAGTGAGAGAGAGAGAGTGTGTGAGGATCTGTGAGAGAGTGTGTGAGGATCTGTGAGAGAGTGTGTGAGGATCTGTGAGAGAGTGTGTGAGGATCTGTGAGAGAGTGTGTGAGGATCTGTGAGAGAGTGTGTGAGGATCTGTGAGAGAGTGTGTGAAGATCTGTGAGAGTGTGTGAGGATCTGTGAGAGAGTGTGAGGATCTGTGAGAGAGTGTGAGGATCTGTGAGAGAGTGTGTGAGGATCTGTGAGAGAGTGTGTGAGGATCTGTGAGAGAGTGTGTGAGGATCTGTGAGAGAGTGTGTGAGGATCTGTGAGAGAGTGTGTGAGGATCTGTGAGAGAGTGTGTGAGGATCTGTGAGAGAGTGTGTGAGGATCTGTGAGAGAGTGTGTGAGGATCTGTGAGAGAGTGTGTGAGGATCTGTGAGAGAGTGTGTGAGGATCTGTGAGAGAGTGTGTGAGGATCTGTGAGAGAGTGTGTGAGGATCTGTGAGAGAGTGTGTGAGGATCTGTGAGAGAGTGTGTGAGGATCTGTGAGAGAGTGTGAGGATGTGAGATAGAGAGTGTGAGAGTGAGTGAGAGAGAGTCTGAGAGTGAGTGAGAGAGAGAGTGTGAGAGTGAGTGAGAGAGAGTCTGAGAGTGAGTGAGAGAGAGAGTGTGAGAGTGAGTGAGAGAGAGTGTGAGAGTGAGTGAGAGAGAGTGTGAGAGTGAGTGAGAGAGAGTGTGAGAGTGAGTGTGAGAGTGAGTGAGAGAGAGTATGAGAGTGAGTGAGAGAGAGTGTGAGTGAGTGAGAGAGAGTGTGAGAGAGAGTGAGTGAGAGAGAGTGAGAGAGTGAGTGAGAGAGAGTGTGAGAGTGAGTGAGAGAGTGAGAGAGAGTGAGAGAGAGTGAGAGAGAGTGTGAGAGTGAGTGAGAGAGAGTGTGAGAGTGAGTGAGAGAGAGTGTGAGAGTGAGTGAGAGAGAGTGAGTGAGTGAGAGAGTGTGAGAATGTGTGAGAGAGAGTGTGAGAATGTGTGAGAGAGAGTGTGAGAATGTGTGAGAGAGAGTGTGAGGATCTGTGAGAGAGAGTGTGAGGATCTGTGAGAGAGAGTGTGAGGATCTGTGAGAGAGAGTGTGAGGATCTGTGAGAGAGAGTGTGAGGATCTGTGAGAGAGAGTGTGAGGATCTGTGAGAGAGAGTGTGAGGATCTGTGAGAGAGAGTGTGAGGATCTGTGAGAGAGAGTGTGAGGATCTGTGAGAGAGAGTGTGAGGATCTGTGAGAGAGAGTGTGAGGATCTGTGAGAGAGAGTGTGAGGATCTGTGAGAGAGAGTGTGAGGATCTGTGAGAGAGAGTGTGAGGATCTGTGAGAGAGAGTGTGAGGATCTGTGAGAGAGAGTGTGAGGATCTGTGAGAGAGAGTGTGAGGATCTGTGAGAGAGAGTGTGAGGATCTGTGAGAGAGAGTGTGAGGATCTGTGAGAGAGAGTGTGAGGATCTGTGAGAGAGGGTGTGAGGATCTGTGAGAGAGGGTGTGAGGATCTGTGAGAGAGAGTGTGAGGATCTGTGAGAGAGGGTGTGAGGATGTGAGAGAGTGTGGGGATCTGTGAGAGAGAGTGTGAGGATGTGAGAGAGTGTGAGGATGTGAGAGAGTGTGAGGATGTGAGAGAGTGTGAGGATGTGAGAGAGTGTGAGGATGTGAGAGAGTGTGAGGATGTGAGAGAGTGTGAGGATGTGAGAGAGTGTGAGGATGTGAGAGAGAGTGTGAGGATGTGAGGGAGTGAAAGTAAGTGTGAGTTTGAGTGTGTGAGTTTGAGTGTGTGAGTGAGAGTGTGTGTGTGTGAGAGTCAGAGTGTGTGTGTGAGAGGGTGTGTAAGTAAGTGAGTGAGAGAGTGTGTGTGTGTGAAAGAGAGAGTGTGAGGGAGTGAGAGGGAGTGAGTGAGTGTGTGTGAGAGAGGGAGTGAGTGTGTGTGAGAGGGAGGGAGTGAGTGAGTGTGTGTGAGAGGGAGTGAGTGAGTGTGTGTGAGAGGGAGTGAGTGAGTGTGTGTGTGTAAGAGAGAGGGAGTGAGAGTCAGAGTGTGAGTGAGTGTGAGAGTATGAGAGTGTGTGTGTGAAAGAGAGTGTGAGGGAGTGAGAGTGTGTGTGAGAGAGAGAGAGAGTCAGTGTGAGGATGACCCTTACCTTACAGCTCCTCTTTTCCCTGCAGGCTTCCCTCTGGCGGCTCCTCTTCTCCCTGCAGTGAGAGTGAAAGTAAATGTGAGAGTGAGTTTCAGTGTGAGTGAGTGTGCGGCAGTGCGAGTGAGAAAGTGTGAGGGAGAGAGTATGAGGGAGGGAGTGTCACAGTGTGAGATTGTGTGTGTGAGAGTGAGAGTGTGTGAGGGAGTGAGAGTCAGAGTGTGAGAGTAAGAGATTGTGTGAGTGTGTGTGAGCTTTACCTTACAGCTCCGGCGGCTCTTCTTCTCCCCGCAGGCTTCAGGCTTCCCTCCGGCGTCGCCTCTTCTCCCCGCAGGCTTCCCTCCAGCGGCTCCTATGCTCCCTGCAGGCTTCCCTCCGGCGGCTCCCCTTCTATCCCCGCAGGCTTCCCTCCGGCGGCTCCCCTTCTATCCCCGCAGGCTTCCCTCCGGCGGCTCCCCTTCTATCCCCGCAGGCTTCCCTCCGGCGGCTCCCCTTCTATCCCCGCAGGCTTCCCTCCGGCGGCTCCTCTTCTACCCCCACAGGCTTCCCTCCAGCGGCTCCTCTTCTACCCCCGCAGGCTTCCCTCCAGCAGCTCCTCTGCTCCCCGCAGGCTTCCCTCCGGCGGCTCCTCTGCTCCCGCAGGCTTCCCTCCGGCGGCTCCTCTGCTCCCGCAGGCTTCCCTCCGGCGGCTCCTCTGCTCCCCGCAGGCTTCCCTCCGGCGGCTCCTCTGCTCCCCGCAGGCTTCCCTCCGGCGGCTCCTCTGCTCCCCGCAGGCTTCCCTCCGGCGGCTACTCTTCTCTCTGCAGCGAGTGTGAGAGTGAGTGAGAGTGTGAGTTGTGAAAGTGTGAGAGAGAGTGTGAGGGAGTGAGTCAGAGTGTGAGTGTAAGTGTGAGAGAGTGAGGGAGTGAGAGTCAGAGTGTGAGAGTGAGTGTGCGTGAGATGGTGAGAGTGAGAGAATTAGAGAGAGTGAGGGAGTGAGTCAGAGTGTAAGTGTGAGAGAGAGAGTGTGAGGGAGTGAGAGTGAGTGAGAGTCAGAATGTGAGAGTGAGTGTGAGGATGTGAGTGTGCATGAAATAGTGAGAGTGAGTGAGTGTGAGGGCGTGAGTCAGAGTGTGAGAGTGAGTGTAAGTGTGAGCAAGGATGTGAGAGAGTGTGATGGAGTGAGTCAGAGTGTGAGAGTGAGAGAGAGTGTGTGTGAGAGCAGTGTCCAAGGGATCTTCCCCCTCCAGAGCTCCACTTCTCCCCGCGGCTGCCAGGCTTCCATCCGGGTGGCTGCTATACCGGTGTTCCAACACTTTAGCATACCCGACAAATGCTACTGAGCATGTTGGAACACCGGCTCCTCGGCCTGCTGGCGGCGGCGGCAGGTACGTGTCCTGTCCTCTTCCTCCAGCGGCTATGGGGCTCCACTTCTCCCCTGGTGGCTGCACAGGCTCCGGGCAGCGGCGGTGATGTGGGCAGCGGCGGTGATGTGGGCAGCGGCTGAGCGGCGGTCATGTGGGCAGCGGCGGAGCGGCGGTCATGTGGGCAGCGGCGTGATGTGGGCAGCGGCGGAGCGGCGGTCATGTGGGCAGCGGCGTGATGTGGGCAGCGGCGGAGATGTGGGCAGCGGCGTGATGTGGGCAGCGGCGGTCATGTGGGCGGCGGGCAGCGGCAGGCTTCCTCCAGCTCCTCTTCCCATGGTGGCTGTGACTGACACCTGTGGCGACTAGTATAGACGTCACATGCGGTGTCAGCCAACCAGGGAAGAGGACAGATGTGGGTGGGGAAGCAAGGAAGGGGTGGGTGGGTTAGAAGGAGGGGAAATGGGTGAATATATTATAGATAGGAGAGCGCCGGCAAGCAAAAGTCCGGCGATGGCGAAATAAATGTCCAGTAATGCAATACCCACAAACAATACCTGCAGACATATTTTTTAAAATTTTGAATACAGCATAAGAATCTATATTGCACAAAGGACTCAGACCAGTTGCTGTTGAAATTTGATTTTTATGGTGACAATACCACTTTAAAGCGGAACTGCAAGATCTTTTCAAAATGGCAAAGCTGGACGCTCTAATACATAAGGAAAAATGCTCAAAGAAATTTTTCAAACGTTGGAAGCCTTTTATTATCAACACCTTCTCTAGATCTGAAATAGTATCTCTAATGGAACCATTTAAATATACGGGATGGTATGCCACAGAGGATCTTCTAGGCACCCTTGGAGCACTAGCTATACACACTGACATACCTTAAATAGCAATCACATAATATCCTACCATTCATACCCATGCCGGGGACATGGGGAAAATCCATAAGCCTGAAGTTAGAGAGATGAGAAAGGGAATGTTGGGGGGGGGGGGTTAGTTATTTTAGGTGGGGTGGTGGGGTTAATTTGGGGAACTGTTTTACCTTGAAAAAGTGAACAGATAATATCATAATGCCTTGTAATATGTATTATGGTATCTACTATTAGTCTAATAACTTTATAATCACCAAAAGAAAGCAAACAAATGGACCTTTTCATGAATATCTTTATTTTTGTGAGCCTTATAGGCAAGAAACTGATGTTTTCTTTATCTCAAATAAGCCATGTACAAAAGCTGTAATGTTTACACTTTGAAGGTACAAAATCAATAAAAATATGTTTAAAAAAAATATATATACTTTCCTACTCTTTAATGATGTGGAATGGTGACCATTGTAACTGAAGCTGTTCCCAAGTCATTAGAAACAACACCTGGTCTCCCAGAATGCTGGGAGGAGTATTCTGCATACCTTAACAGCCCAAGCTAAAGATCACTGGAAGGGTGGGGTTACATACCAATTAACAGCAATATATAGATCTGGAAATTGTTTCTGATGGTGAAACAATAATAAAGTAGGCATCCTGATTGTTTACTACATTCTATTATGGTGCCTTAAATTCTGACTTACAAAAACCTTGATAAAAAAAAACAAAAACATATATATATATATATATATATATATATATATATATATATATATATATATATATATATATATATATATATATATATATATATATATATATATATATATATCACGTATACTGCACAACAGCTCTAAAGTATTTGCATTCTGGCAAAGAAATCTGAACTGGACAAGCAACTATTTCCTGATCCCACAAGATACGTGTTTGGTCCAACTCCAGTCCCCTGAGACAATTAGATGCAAGTGAACTGTATGAATTTCCTACCACACGAAATCCAGACACTAAATTTTTTTTTTGGGGTGCTTATAAACCTTTTAAAATTTCATTTTAATGGCCAAGCACACTATTTCATCTTAATGAAAATCAGAATCACATAAGTTGTTTACAACTCCAGAACCCAGAAGTCTGTTTTTAATAATAAACCTCGAAAGAAGGGTAAGTGCCGTATAATCTACTTGTCTTTTTCACCATGTGAGCCAAAAACGCCTCTGGATGCTGAACAGGCCAAAAAAAACCCCCAAAAACCGCCAGTGATATTCTACTACAGTTATTGAAGAAGTAATAAATCCAATGATTATGACAAAGTTAATTAAATACATTTGCCGACTGTCATAATAGAAATTACTGGCCTCCAAAACAATAACTTCATCCTCGATTAATGATGCTCATCATTGAAAGTAGCCAAAACATTTACAAACCTATTTATTAAAGTATGTCAACAATCAGTGATAAACACAACAACAGGTAGCTTAGGCCTCTAGAGTCTGTCAACAGCTTTGAAAATGGGCAGGTCTCATAGTTGAATCATGGTCGACAATGCATGGTTCTTTATCAATACTAAGGAAGTCATAGGCTTTATTTTGAGGTATAGGTAAACAGAGGTGACAGTAGGATAAAATGCAATAAAAACTTTAAAATTGCTATGGGGGCAGTGGTGAACTTACCTCCAAGAAGCAGACACAAGAACTGTCAATTTCAAAACATTAGAAAATGTACTGACATACTCCAAAATAGGTTGCAACGCGTTTCGCAGGTTCAAACCTGCCTCATCAGGCAATAAAGTAAGGAGTATATGGCAGTGTGTGGTCAGATTTTCACCTAGCACCTCTGTGAATGTCCTCAGGATCCCAGCGTGCGGCAGTGACGGCGGGTATATACGGCGATTCGTGGTTATCCGTCAGGATTCCACCGTTTCTGTAACAGCGGTCTCTGGTCTTTAAGGGGGCAGAGACCGCTGGTATTTCAGTGGTTAAGTTTGTTTGGAGTGTGTGTGTGTGTGTGTTAACTTCTGTATGCGATTGTCTGTGTGTATGTGGCTGTGTATACATATGCTTGGTGTCTCTCTCTCCCACCTATCTGTGTGCCTGCTGTGTATATTTCTCTCTATACAGAGATCCTTTCTGCATAAACCAGTAACTAATAAAGCAGGCCGCTCAGAATGCTTCACTTTACATTGCAGTCTTTAATAACTCTCCACTTAACGACAGGTGATAACTTTTCACAGACTTAAAGGGGCACTATGGTCAAAAATTTTAAAATTTAAAATATGTGCAAACAGACAAATAAGAAGAATGTTTTTTCCAGAGTAAAATGAGCCATAAATTACTTTTCTCCTACGTTGCTGCCACTTACAGTAGGTAGTAGAAATGTAACAGAAGTGACAGGTTTTGGACTAGTCCATCTCTTTATAGGGGATTCTCAGGGATTTATTGATTTTCAAAAGCATTTAGTGAATGGCAGTTGCTCTGTCCAATTGCCAAAAAACTGTGTAGCGAGCAGGGAAGCTGGCTAGCATCATTGTTTAAATTCATTTTAGGGAATATCTTTATAAAGACTAAAAGCCTTGTTGAGAATCCCCTATGAAGGGATGGACTAGTCCAAAACCTATCGCTTCTGTCAGATTTCTACTACCTACTGTAAGTAACAGCAACATAGGAGAAAAGTAATTTATAGCTCATTTTACTCTGGAAAAACATACTTCTTATTTGTCTATGTTTGCACATATTATACATTTTACAATTTTTCGCCATAGTGCCCCTTTAACTTTTGCATTCCTCTCTGTGAATTAACAGCCTGTCTTTAACTTTATAATTCTGTAGTTTTTTTAAGGATTGAAATGTTAACATTAGAGATCTCTCCTTAAATTCTCAGTATTTAGTTAAATTCTTCACAAAAAGCACTCACTAGAAAGGATCTATACAAAATGCAGGTCATCCCCCACTGGTTTGCACACTATTCTGGCAGGTGGATGGAGTAACTGCCATTCAGCAAGCTTTTACAAATAAAGAAAACTGAGAATCCCCCATGAGGAGATGGGCTATGTCCAAAAACCAAAATCAGATTTCTATCACCTATTGTAAGTTAGAGCAACATAGGAGAAACATAATTTAAAGCACATTTTACTGTGGGCAAAATGTACTTTTTTTTTAAATTTAAACAAACACAGAACATTTATATCGCGCTTTTCTCCTGGTGGACTCAAAGCGCAAGAGTTGCAGCTACTAGGACTCGCTCTACAGTAGCAGTGTTATGGAGTCTTGCCCAAGGTTTCCTACTGAATAGGTGCTGGCTTACTGAACAGAAGGAGCTGAGATTCGAACCCTGGTCTCCTGCGTCAGAGGCAGAGCCCTTAACCAGTACACTATCCAGCCACTATCTGGATAGTGCGCGGTGCTAACAGCATTTATTTATGTGTTTTCTTGTATTTAAAATTTTACCATTTTTTGCAATAACGAGCCTTTAATGCCCTGAAGAGCAGTGCTCTAGCCTTGAAATCATTCTACCAATAATCATCCTTTACAATAAAACAAAACAACACATTAAAATGGCCTCAATTTATAAAGCATTACCGCATGCGGTAATGCTGAAAACAGCTAAATTTCCCGAGTACTTAGCAATGTGTCAATTCATAAAGGCTGTTACCGCATGAAAAGCTGACATTACCGACCTGAGAGATAAATTACCGACTTGGCTGTAGTTACCTCCAACACAAGTCAGTAAATTGTCAGCAAATGTCAATTTATAAAGCCTTCAACAAGCGGTAAGCCTGACGATAGTTAGCAACACCTCTGGTGAGGTCTTAACAAGTTACCGACACCTCTAGTGAGGTGTTAACAATGCAAAGTGCAGGGAGCCAAAGTCTGTGAGAGTCATCTGTGCAGAGAGCCGTCTGTGTGAGTCATCTGTGCAGGCAGGGAAAGTCTGTGTGAGTTGTCTGTGCGAGTCATCTGTGCAGGCAGGGAAAGTCTGTGTGAGTCATCTGTGCAGAGAGCCGTCTGTGTGAGTCATCTGTGCGAGTCATCTGTGTGAGTCATCTGTGCAGTGCAAAAGAGCGATATCGCCACACTGCTCTACTCTACCGCTCAATGGCCTGCGGTAATTTACCGACCTTCAACGGCAGCTGGGAAAATCTTTATGAATTAGCACACAGACCGGGAAAATACGGAGTGCGGTATTTTCCCTACAACATTTTTTTTAATCGCACTGCTTTTCATTAATCAAAGCCAGTGTATTGTCATTCAAAAAAACAACAAGAAGACATCCCGCGGTGCGGCCACGGAGAGGAAGGCGGTACACATCTGCAAGGCATTAATTCTCATTGAGAGGAAACCTTAGTGGCTTAGATATCAGTTACAGTGCTTACAGCGAGAATCTTCCTGCCCTGACTCTGACAGCACTAATGAATAATGTGTGCATGAGATTTATAATCAGAGGGAGCTCAGCTGGAACACATTGGGCTGGGTGACAAGCTAATGACATGGAGAGCAATGCTGAACAACAAGGTGATGTGAAATGAACAGCAGGGGGGCCAGAGAGGCTGAGCTACGATGAAAATAGAATGTATCACTTCATTTCATGCAGCTCCGTCAAACCACTCAATACAAAAGAGCTCACAAACACCCTGTACAGAAGGGGTGAAGGGGCAGGCGCTGAACGCAGAAGGAACATCAAATATAAAAGTGTTAAATTCACCATGTCAAAAATTCCAACTACACCAGGATTAGAGGGGGTCACTTCTTGTCAAACCTTTGTATAATTAACATGATTACGGTATGTTGTAACTTATGCAATAAAAAGTGTAGAGTTTTCAAAAGCAGCAAATGAAATGCACCTTACATTGAAGTGGATCCGAGATAAACTTTTACTCATTGCATAATTGTGTTCCTTTCATATAGTTTATAGTGCATTCCTAAAGCCAAATACTTTTTTTGTTTTGTTTTAAAGAGAATCTGTATTGTTAAAATCGCACAAAAGTAAACATACCAGTGTGTTAGGGGACATCTCCTATTACCCTCTGTCACAATTTCACCGCTCCCCGCCACATTAAAAGTAGTCAAAAACAGTTTTAAAAAGTTTGTTTATAAACAAACAAAATGGCCACCAAAACAGGAAGTAGGTTGATGTACAGTATGTCCACACATAGAAAATACATCCATACACAAGCAGGCTGTATACAGCCTTACTTCTGAATCTCAAGAGATCACTTGTGTGTGTTTACCTTCTGTCCCCAGCTTCTCTCATGCACTGAACATTAAAGGCTTCCTGCAGACAGCTCTACCTATGTCGTTAATTCCTCAGTATGTGACAGACCAGCTCCTTTCACAGCCTCCAGAGGAGGATTTTTATCCAGCTCTCTTCTATCACTGATAAGATAGCAGAGAAGCTGCTGGCTTATGTAAATAAAACACACACTGGAGTGTGCATAGAGGAACAGTTCAACACTGAAGAACTTGGCAGCCTTCCAGACACAGGCCGACAAGTCTGACAGGGGAAAGATACATTGATTTATTACAGAGATGGTTATAGTAGAAAGAGCTACAGTAAGCCAGAACACATAAGAATACTTTTAGGAACTTGTAGGATGGTAGAAAAAACGTTGTAATTTTTGTTACAGAGTCACTTTAATACTCTATTTTCCTATAAACTAAACAAGCTTTACCCACAGCTCCTTTTTGTGCCTTGGCACTGTAGCAAGGGCTTATGGGAGCTCAGTCTGGGCAGGAGAAGGAGGAGGTTACTAGCCATTGATTTCAGAGGCAGAGGGGACAAAGGAGAGGGGACTGAATTTACACACAGGCAAGCTGATAGTATCTCCAGCCCTCAGCCTGTGACAATGGCGTCAATTCACCAGAGGTTACGAACCTATTTATCTCTTGGGAGGTAATTTACCTCCTGTGATATCTCCAAATAGCAATTCTCCAGAAGTATAGGGGAAAATATCGACAGAGAGAAATGCAAGAGACAAATGTGAGATAAGTATGAGATAAATAAGTGATAGTTAGTAGTTAGTTTTTCTCCAAATCACAATTCACCAGGGAAGAAAGGGGGTGTGGCCATTCGTTCTTTTTTCATCTCTTTATCCCCTGAATGAACCTGGAGATATCGTGGTTTTCACACAGCAGCTGCTGCTCTGGAAGATGGAGCCTTTTGAGCTTACTCTGTTAGGCCTGGTGCACACCAAAAACCGCTAGCAGATCCGCAAAATGCTAGCAGATTTTGAAACGCTTTTTCTTATTTTTCTGTAGCGTTTCAGCTAGCATTTTGCGGTTTTGTGAAGCGTTTTTGGTGTAGTAGATTTCATGTATTGTTACAGTAAAGCTGTTACTGAACAGCTACTGTAACAAAAACCTCCTGGCAAACCGCTCTGAAGTGCCGTTTTTCAGAGCGGTTTGCGTTTTTCCTATACTTAACATTGAGGCAAAAACGCCTCCGCAATCCAAAATCTGCAGCAGCCCTGGAGTATGCTTTTCTGAAAAACGCCTCCCGCTCTGGTGTGCACCAGCCCATTGAAATACATTACCCAAGCGTATCCGCAGCCGCAAGCGGATCGCAAAACGCAGCCGAGCCGCTCTGGTGTGCACTAGGCCTTAGAGCTTGCTTCTATTATGAGGAGACAAAGGCGCAGGAGGAGGGTCTGTTTAATCGCCCCTCGTATTTTTCGTGAGAGAACAGTTCTTGATAATTTTACTGAGACAGAGGTGGTGAAGAAGTTCAGACTCACTCGTGATATGATTTATGATATGATCCGGCAGTAAAAGGCGGGAATACTCTGGTCAGGTAGTGGTAAATCTCCGCCTCCTACCCACAATGCTTCACTTTCAAGCTTACAGAGAGGAAAAGTATCCCATGTAAATCATTAATACCGATTACCTAACTCTCTGCTTTCTCACACTTTCCTCATGCATATCTCTCCATTATCCCCTGCTATCCAACACTTTTCTCTCTGTCCTCTCACACTGGTGAATTGACTCCAGAGTGTTAAAATACCTCATGAGATAAACTACCTACCTTTTTTCTCTTAGTAAATCCTCTCTGGTGAATTGACGCCAATGTGACAAACAGAACATGGCTGCCCTCATTACATCACAAGAATAAATAATCAAACTTTTGAAGCCATTTGCAGCTAGATATGCTGTGTAAAATATCTAAACTTTAGATAAGATATATAGAAAAGTTACTTGTTATAGTTAGTTTTTCATCTCAGATCCGCTTTACTGAACTGACTCCGTTTTAAAGACATAAGGCTGTAACTAAACTAAACTAAGTTCTGAAAATCATTGCCATGTAGTGATGGCCGTGTCCAGGAGAACTCATGAAGAAATGTGTTTTGTTTGATCAGCTGATAGATTTGCAAAGCTCCTATTTGCTGTTATCACATCCTGCTTTAGCACATGATCAAGATAATCAAAGACTTGAGGTGGCCATACATCAGGCAACTTTCCCGGCCAATTGACCTGATTACATTATAATAATCGAATTGGATGAAGAAAATCGGTGCAACCAAGAAAGAGCATGCCCGATCACCGATGCAACCAATTTCGGGCCGAAATTGGTCGTATGTTTTGACTGGACATGCTGCAAGATGTAGTGCCGGCATGCTGAATCGGGTGTGCGGCGCTAACGGCATGTAATACTGGGACAAGCATTGAAAGCGACGGAACGCCCGGCGCTGTCACCTCCACTGTAAAATGTGCCCCCCGGTGTATGATGTCACAAACGCGCCCATGTTACACTGGCAACCATGAGGGTGGCATGTATTTGGGCGGAGGGCTGAGCCAAGAGCCAGCTGTGGACGCCGACAGGTAAAGTATTCATGCACGGCACATTTCACACTGGGGCTGGATGGTGTAACGGTTAAGGGCTCTGCCTCTGACACAGGATACCAGGGTTTGAATCTCGGCTCTGCCTGTTCAGTAAGCCAGCACCTATTCTTGTCTTGAATGTCTTCTATTTGGACACAATCTGTCTACACGTTAATTGTAGAGAGTCAAAACTCTTCAGAAATGAATGGGCACCAACAATTCTGGTCCTGAGGTCTTCAGGCACCTCCTCTGTTCAAGCCATGATACACATCCACAAATGTGCTGTACATGTGTTTAGGATCAGTTGGATCGCCGTTCTTCATATTATACAGGTTCTGAGAATTTTCTAGCTTGCTTAAAAGGCATTTTATTGATAAGGTGTGAGAATAAAACCATTCCTGTTAAGTGCTGATCACCCCTTTATCATAAGCCCTGATCGTCCTTGGGACAAAAAATTAGGGACATCAATAAAAATTTCACAATTTCGAACGCTTCCCTATTCTACAAAACAGTGTTACATGTTACATTCAGTCTTTGTTGGAGAACAGTAAAAACACAACAAAGATTGTGATCACTTTCCACGTTGTTCAAAACCTAACTGAAGTTTGTTTTTGTTTTTTTCAATCTGGGCTTTAGTCTAAAAAAATTAAAACGCAAACAAGCAACAACAACAAAAAAAATAAAATAAAACAGGAAAGACAGTTCTGACTTTCTCAGTACTGACCCCTTGCCACAGAGCCGCTCATTCTATAGGTATGATAAGTGAGAACTCATCTTTCCCACAAGGTGGTCAGCCATGTGGGCTCTTACAATTACAATTCATGTGGGCTCTTACAATTCAAGGCATCCACTTTCTAACACAGGCAATCAGTGGCGTAGCTACAAACCTCTGGGCCCCGATGCGGAATCTGGATGTGGGCCCCCCCACCCCCCACGGCAACAACAGCCCCCCTCCCCCGGCAACACCCGACGCACACACATATCCAAATCCCTATAGCCAGCTATAGGTCCCCCCAGTATAGGTAGCCAGGCATAGGTAAGCCAGTATAGTTGCCCCCGGTATAGGTTAGCCAGGTAGGTGCCTCCAGCATAGGTAGCCAGTATAGTTGCCCCCAGTATAGGTTAGATAGGCAGGCGCCGCCGGTATAGGTTAGATAGATAGTGCCCCCAGTACAGGTTAGCTAGGTGTGTGCCTCTAATATAGGTAGCCAGAATAGTTGCCCCCAGCATAGGTTAGATAGGTAGGTGCCCCCAGTATAGGTTAGTTAGGTAGGTGCCTCCAATATAGGTAGCCAGCATAGTTGCCACCTGTATAGGCTAGCTAGGTGTCCCGAATACAGGTTAGACAAGTAAGTGCCCCCAGGTTAGATAGGTAGGTGCCCCCCAGTATAGGTTAGATTAGGTAGGTGCCCCCCAGTATAGGTTAGGTAGCTGCCCCCCAGGATAGATTAGGTAGCTTTCCCCCAGGATAGGTTAGATTAGGTAGCTGCCCCCAGGATAGGTTAGAGTAGGTAGCTGCCCCCCAGAATAGGTTAGAGTAGGTAGCTGCACCCCAGGATAGATTAGGTAGCTGCCCCCCAGGATAGATTAGGTAGCTGCCCCCCAGGATAGATTAGGTAGCTGCCCCCCAGCATAGGTTAGGTAGGTAGCTGCCCCCCCCGGATAGATTAGGTAGGTAGCTGCCCCCCAGGATAGGTTAGGTAGGTAGCTGCCCCCCCAGGATAGGTTAGGTAGGTAGCTGCCCCCCCAGGATAGGTTAGGTAGGTAGCTGCCCCCCCAGGTTAGGTAGGTAGCTGCCCCCCCCCCAGGATGGGTTAGGTAGGTAGCTGCCCCCCCAGGATAGGTTAGGTAGGTAGCTGCCCCCCCCAGGATAGGTTAGGTAGGTAGCTGCCCCCCCAGGATAGGTTAGGTAGGTAGCTGCCCCCCCAGGATAGGTTAGGTAGGTAGCTGCCCCCCCAGGATAGGTTAGGTAGCTGCCCCCCCAGGATAGGTTAGGTAGGTAGCTGCCCCCCCAGGATAGGTTAGGTAGGTAGCTGCCCCCCAGGTTAGGTTAGGTAGGTAGCTGCCCCCCCCCCCCAGGATAGGTTAGGTAGGTAGCTGCCCCCCCAGGATAGGTTAGGTAGGTAGCTGCCCCCCCAGGATAGGTTAGGTAGGTAGCTGCCCCCCAGCAGGATAGATTAGGTAGCTGCCCCCCCAGGATAGGTTAGGTAGGTAGCTGCCCCCCCCCCCCCCCAGGATAGGTTAGGTGGGTAGCTGCCCCCCAGGATTAGGTAAGTAGGTAGGTGCCCCCCCCCCATAATGAAGGGGGGAGCCGCAGCTGCGGGGAGGGCAGCCCGACCTCTCCCTCCCTTCCTCTCCCCGGGCCCCCCCCCCCTTCAAATGCAGAGTGCGCGGCGCACGGAAACGCTGTAGCAGGCAGAACTCACCTCCGTCCCTGCGCCGCTGATCTCCTCCCGCTCTGTATAGATGTTGTTACACACTGCTTCCTGTTTAGCCGGAAGCAGTGTGTATCAGCATCTATACAGCGGGAGGAGATCAGCGGCGCTTGGAACGCAGGGACGGAGGTAAGTTCAGCCTACTACAGCGCTTCCGTGCGCCGCGCACTCTGCATTTGAAGGGAGGGGGGGGCCCGGGGAGAGGAAGGGAGGGAGAGGTCGGGCTGCCCTCGCCGCGGCTGCGGCTTCCCCTTCCCAATAGCGCGCACTACAAAAAGACATGGCATGGGCCCCCCCGGGCCCCTCCCCCGCCTCTTCAGGAGCCGGGCCCGGTCGCCAGGGCGACCGTTGCGACCACAGGCCCTACGCCCCTGCAGGCAATGTGAATAGGAGTGAGGCCACAGGAAACAGTGGCTAGTTCGGGGCTGCAGTGTGTTGGATAGGAAAGGAATGTCTCACCATGACAATATGTAATAACTAAAATAAATAAATAAATAAAAAAAAGGGGGATAAACTTATCACTAGCCCTGCACTTATTTTTTTCCCCAAACATTAAATATACCCAACACAAGCCATAGTCACCTCTTCCCACTGGAAATATCATAAGAAGAAGAACAAAATAAACTAGAGGAGGCGCTTATACTCTATTTTCTATGCTATCAAGGCATTTTGTATTGACCTGAGGAAGCGGGCCATGGCCCGTGAAACGCGTTGTCAGATTGCTTTTCGAATAAAAACTATTTTTCCAGTTGAACTAGTGTCTATCTTCTGGAGAGGTATGCAATTACCTCTCTTTTTATTATATAATTTTTTAATTGCATTTAAAAATACCAAAATAGAACATTGGGCGCCTCCATCCGACCTACCCACCTAATCGGAGCTTAGGGAAAGAGAAAAATAAAAAAGTTGTGAAATACAGTATAACAAGAGCAGGTTATGGGGGTGGCTGGAAGGTGAAAGACGATGGCGGGTCACTCACGTTTATCAAGCCAATGTACACACCCAGTGCTGATCCCTGATGAGGTGAAACAGGTTTTCGTGACTGTCTAGTAAATTAAACTCATAGTGAAGTTGTGAAGGGATTTGAATTTAGGCCAATGCAAACAGCATTGTAGCAAGGTAGCCTATCCTTAGATTCCTGTAACATTTTATTCATTTTTAATTAAAAACCTTTTGAAGCCGAGATTTATTGCCCCTTTCAACTCTGAATCCTTCATGGCGGCAGATCTCAGTTATAACAGGCAAGCATATTGCCAAAAAGTAAAGAGGTAACTATAATAAATCATTGTACATTTATTATTTCAAGGAGAGAAAAAAATGAATTTGATATAGTTCCCATCATTACAAGGCTATTAACGATACGATTCTTTGAAAGATCGATCCGGTTTGATATTTAATTGCATTATTAATGGCCATCTTAAGTCATGGATAAACTGATGGTTGTTTTAGGGTTGTACCCATCACGCGATTTTCCTGACAACCAGCATTTTTTGAACAACAAGCGATCGTTTCCATGATCTTCCGACGTGGGTACAAGGGAGCAATCACGCGAACGACGTTTAGCGACATACGGAGACAACGGCCATCACAGCGGATCGGATCTTTAAGATCCCCAACGACTACACGCAAAGTACCGCGATTGCTTGACTTCCCGTTCGCACCTGTTGTGTGTCGTCATGTGTACATTCCGGCCAGAAAATGGATAGTGGAACGTTTGTCGTCAAGGAGACATCACTGGATACATCTTACTCCGTCAGGTGGTGAGTATCTAGCTTTACAAATACACACACACACACACACACACACACACACACACACACACACACAAACTGAGACAGACAGACACACACACACACAAACTGAGACAGACAGACACACACACACACAAACTGAGACAGACACACACACACACAAACTGAGACAGACAGACACACACACACACACACACACACATATACACAGAGACAGACACACACACACACACACACATACACACACACACATACACAGAGACAGACACACACACACACACACATACACACACATACACAGAGACAGACACACACACACACACACACACACACACACACACACACAGAGACAGACACACACACACACACACATACACAGAGACAGACACACACACACACACAAAAGAATGACAAAGCAAAGCACCACTGCGCTCAGTTGGATGGATCACACACACACACACACACACACACACACACACACACACACACACACACACACACACACACACACACAGAGGAAGAGTTGGATAGCAAAGCCTCAAGACAGAATCCTATTATTTTTAATCAGTCCTAACTGGTTTAGCATCTAATCAAGCATCTGACACCCCAGTCCCAGGGAGGTAATTGATTCCATAAAGTATATGAAATTCTGTATGTGCACACAATCCGCTGGAAAATTACAAACAGACACGGGTTACAAGTCCCCCAGTGAAGTAAAAATGCTACCCAATACAACTCAGGGAATGAAAATAAAGAATTAAATGAATAAAATCTCGCCTGACCGGCATTCTGAAAAATTAGAGACTCCTTTAGGCATGTTTAAAGTAAAGTTTGACACATTTGAAAGCTGCCACTACGGCTTAATGCTGAAGCACACCAGGAACATGGCACATGGTACAAAAAAAACCTTCATAAACCCCAAACACACGCACAAGATATGTTGCCTGGCAGGGATTGGGACACAATCCCTCAGGCAAGTTTGCGGGTCAAAGGCTGTACAGATGTGCTGCTAGTCTGCAGGCTAATGATGTGTCCTGTTGCTATGCAGCAGGGAAAGGGGGGGGGGGGGCAAGATGGAGTGTAGCGCCCGTACATAAGGGCACGTTTATTAATGCACAATAATAAAAGATTAGGCATTGATCACTGCATCATGTTCATAGTTTTTATTATCGCTAATTATAAAACAGATGTGATGGAGCAGTGGTAAGCTATACTGCAGTGGGCTTCTTACTGCTGTGGTATCACTGTCCTTTATAGATACAGAAAGGGACTGTGTATTTATAACACAGTGATAAGTGTTATGGGTGGATGAAGTGCCCAGCATAAGAGATAGGGATACCAATGCAATTCAACATGAGAAGGCTTCACCCAGTTACTGTCGGTTGCTATCCTGCTATCTCTGCGTTACTGCTGGGGTATGCTGCAGCTCTCAGTTTTATAAATCTGCCCCTAAATAATCAACAGTTCCAGAGTTTGGAGCAAAAGTAGAAAAACAAATCCAAGTGAAAGTGAGCACTGAGCATTCCTATTGGTGAGTAAAGTCATCCATCTCACTGAAGGACCTGGAGAGAGGCTTGACAAGACAAAGGGGAGGGACATCCTTCTGACATCAGGGAGGGACATTCATTCTGACATTAGAGAGCATCTTCCGGACAATGTCAAGATTCGCTTATTTTATTCTCCTGGGTATATCTCTGAAACTAATAAAGCTTTTTTCCTTTACTGAAGGCAAGCACTAATGTACTTTATAACTACATGCTTAGTTTATTTTGTTCAGGTCTGATTGTAAACACACTGATCCAAAATGAGGGGGCGGTAAGGCTGTATCTGAGAAGCTGTCTTCTAACCAACACCTCAAACCTCTCTTACTTGTGGCAATTGCCATTCCAGGCTTCTCCTCTTTGTCTGGTGTGTGAAGAGTGAAGACATCACTGTGCATGGTATTTAACGGCCTGTTCTGCAAGGTTCTTCCAGCATTACCACCCTACCCTCAGTTTGAGAGAGGGAGTGTACAGTGAGGGGGATGTAGAAACAGATCACGCCAGTCATTGTCTGGGAGGAGGGTGCTGGGGAAGAAATACCCATGGCGGACACCAACTTCCAGGGTAATAAAATTACCGGGCAAATATGAGATCGCCAGGCAAGTAATGGAATATGTGTAATGAAAAAAAGTAGGCAGTGAAAATCTGACAGAACCGACAGGCTCTGAACTAATCCATCAACTCTTGGGGGATTCTCTCACCCTGGTGCGGTGCGTCATTTGACCACACCTTACCGCTATGCCAATGAAAGCCTATGGGTGCTCTCATATATCATGCGGTGCATTGCAGTGCGCCAGAAGTCACCAATCTACCACAAGACCTCTGTGACAACCTGCGGCGAACCAGAAGTCATATTAGTCTATGGCGACGCAGGGATTTAAAAAAGGATAGCGACAGAGGTGCGGCACACATGCGTATATTTTACAATGCGCTTCCGTGCACTTCTGCATTTCAGAAACAGGAAGTGACCACAAACGAGCGTTACTTCCTGTTTGGATCTTGGCCAGAAGGGGATTACCACATACTACTGCGGTAATTCCTGAAGGCCTGGTTTTGGCGGTGTGCTGCACCCCCCAAGCCACAACGCACTGCTGCCGCCAATCCATAGTCTGAAACCGGCCTCTGGGTTTTCTTCGTTTTCAAAAGCATTTCCTGAACGGCAGTTTAACCGCCAAAATAATAAGATACCAGCCAGCCTCCCTAATCACTTGCACACTATTTTGTCGGACAGAACTTAGCAAACTTACATTATGGAAATGCATTTGAAAACAAAGGAAACCATGAGAATCCCCCATGAGGACATGAACTAGTCCAAAACTTGTTGATTCTGACAGATTTTAGCTGCTTTTTTTTTTTTTTTTTTTTATTTGCTGGAGTACTCCTTTATAGAGGCACTGTAGTGACACATGGCTGAATGTAATAAATTATTCATGATACCCACTTTTATGGTAATTTTCCTGGTTGTATATAACCCCACCCTCCCAGTGATGCTTAGGCTCATTAGATATGTGGAAATCTCACCCCCAGAGCATTCTGGGAGACCAGGTATATTTTGTACTGGCTTTGGATTCTCAAAAACAAACATTCCGCAGAGATCATCTGACACTGCTAAAGATGTTGCCGTCCGTGATAAATATCAGGGAGAGGAAAGATTTTACAATGGACAAACAATGAATAAATAAGGCCTCTTTTCCACGGACTGTTTAACTATGTGCTCAGCAAGCAGTTAACAGGTAGCGGTGAGCAGTTGTGAGAGTTTGAGAGGCATTTCACTGCCTATCAACAGTCTTTGGAAAAAGAGTCCTAATTTAAAAAAGTAATATTGCAAAAAAAAAAATAAAATTCATTAGGCTATTTTGAATACAGTTCCTCTTTAAAGATAATATATATATAAACAATCACACAAACGGTTTATGTGGAGATATGTACACATCGTACATTTTTTTTTTTTATTTAATAGCTCTTATTTTTGCAGTAATGTGAAAATTGCCCATATAAGCAATTGGTACAGTTTACAATGGTTGTCAAGTCTGACAGGTTCACATTCAATTTATTGTTTTGGCTCTCCAGTTGTAATAATAAACACAGATGGTACGCTTCTCAACTATGTTATAGCCCCATCTTGTGGGCAAAGAAAACATTGCAGAATCTTAAAAGACCAGTATACAGCAATGCTGGTTGCCCTGCCTACACAGTGCTTCTGCACCAGCCACTACAACAGATGCAGAGCTTAGGGGGAACCTGAAGCTAGAAGTATATGGAGACAGCCATATTTATTTCCTTTTAAACAATGACAATTGCCTGGCAGCCCTGCTGATATATTTGGCTGCAGTAGTTTCTGATTAACACCAGAGACAAGCATGCAGCTAACATTATCAGATTTGACAAAAATGTCAGAAACACCTGATCTGCTGTATGCTTGTTCAGGGTCTATGGCTAAAAGTATAAGAGGCAGAGGATCAGCAGAACGGCCAGACAACTGGTATTGCATAAAAGTAAAGAAATATGGCAGCCTCCATATACCTCTCTCTTCAGTTGTCCTTTAAAACAGGTCATAAACTACTCCCTGACCATAAATGCATTCATATTACATTATTCAAATGATTAATTTTGCCCTGTAGAAGAGACAGCAGGACCCCCCAGCAGCCAATTTTTGCCAACATTTGTCCACCACATGTGTGCAAGTTTTATGCCTACCACACATTATTCAACTTTATTTAATAAAACTTTATAACACCACGCCGCCAGGCTGCGCTATGGGGTGGATCGGGACTCCCTGTGATGTCACAACGTCGATGACCTCACCATGGCGACGGGGGAAGCCCTGAAGGAAATCCCGTTTAGAACGGTATTTCGGGATGGGCTTGATCGCCGGCAGCGATCGGAGGGGTGGGAGGGAGGAATCGTGTAGCTAGCGTTAGGCTAGCTACACGATAGGCTAGCTACATGATTAACCTCCCCGGCGTTCTATTGAGATCGCCAGGGAGGCTGCGGGAGGGTTTTTTTTTAATTAAAAAAAAACTATTTCATGCAGCCAACTGAAAGTTGGCTGCATGAAAGCCCACTAGAGGGCGCTCCGGAGGCGTTCTTCCGATCGCCTCCGGCGCCCAGAATAAACAAGGAAGGCCGCAATGAGCAGCCTTCCTTGTTTGGCTTTCCTCGTCGCCATGGCGACGAGCGGAGTGACGTCATGCGTCATGGACGTCAGCCGACGTCCTGACGTCAGCCGCCTCCGATCCAGCCCTTAGCGCTGGCCGGAACTGATTGGTCCGGCTGCGCAGGGCTCGGGCGGCTGGGGGGACCCTCTTTCGCCGCTGCTCGCGGCGATCAGGCAGCACACGCGGCTGGCAAAGTGCCGGCTGCTTGTGCTGCTTTTTATTTGAGGAAAATCGGCCCAGCAGGGCCTGAGCGGCAGCCTCCGGCGGTGATGGACGAGCTGAGCTCGTCCATACCGCTCAGGAGGTTAAAAAAAAAAATTAGGCTTAAAAAACCTCCCGCGGCCGCAGAACAATTGACCGCCAGGAGGGTTAAGAAAAAGGCCTTCTCAATTTTTTTTTTATTTTTTTTTTACACGGCTATAGAACACTGGAGAACATAATTGGTCTAGCAAACTTTGTACTGCCCCCCCCCCACACACACACACACTTTTCACAGCATGCTAACAGCACCGTTTTGTGAATCAAGCCCCATGTACTCAGGGCCATTTCACACTGAGGCGATGCTTTACTCCACCCCACCGCAGCCTAATGAAAGTCTATGAGGAAGATCCCACTCCCCACATTGCGGCACGCTACGCCGGAAGTGTCCTAACGAGCGGCCAAACCTAATTTACCGTGTGGCTCCTGCGGCGATCTGCATCGGACCGGATGTCATGTAAGTCTATGGTAACGTGCGTGAAGTTAAAAAACCCAGCTCAGAATTGCTCATGCATGGAACGGTATTTTAACAATACGCTTCCAAGCACATCATCAATTGTCCAACAGGAAGCGAGCTTCACTTCCTGCTTGACCGGGTGCCAGACAGGGATTATCGCGTACTAACTCTGTAATCCCCAAAGGCTTGTTTTTTGCAGCGTGAAGCCGGCCTCAAAGTGACTTATTTGGCATCAGCGAATCAAAGATGTTCTACACCACAGAAACAAGCAGTGCAGGTGAGTGTCTATACCAGGCATGGGCAAACTTGGCCCTCCAGCTGTTAACCACTTTGTCCTCCTTGACGTAGTTCTACGTCAAGGAGGACATGTGCGCTCCCGCGGCCGATCGTGCGCATGCACACGCGCTCCCGGCCGTGGATCGTTAGCCCAGGAATCAATGCATCGGGCCATGGTGCCCGATCACGGATTCCTCTCCCCCGCAGAAAAAGCGACAGCTTCTCTCAGAAGCTTCGCTTTTTCTGTCTCCTATGTCCCTCTAAGCATACATTGTACGCTTAGAGTGACGTTATGTAAACAAACTCAAGGTTGCCATCTTGTGGCCAAAAAGTAAAAAACTACATTAAATGTAAAAAATAAAATAAAAATACACATATATTTACCCCAAACAAATACTATTTACATCCCACCCTCCCAAAAAATACCCACATAAAACAAAAAACATTACAATTAAAAAAACAAAAACCACATAAATATGTACCTAAGGGTCTAAACTTTTTAAATATCTATGTAAAGATGAAATAGTTGTATTTTTTTTATAAGCTTGTAAATAGTGATGGATGCAAAATATTAAATATTTTTTTCTTGTTCTTACTGTTAAAAAGCATTTACAGTAAGGTAGCTCTTAGCAAAATGTACCACCCAAAGAAAGCCTAATTGGTGGCGGAAAAAACAAGATATAGATCAGTTAATTGTGATAAGTAGTGATAAAGTTATAGGCGAATGAATGGGAGGCGAACATTGCTCGGATGCATAAAGTGAAAACGACCGAGGCCTTAAGTGGTTAAGGAACTACAAGTCCCACAATGCATTTGCCTTTATGAGTCATGACTGTGGCTGTAAGACTCCTGCAATGCATTGTGGGACTTGTAGTTCCATAACAGCTGGAGGGCCAAGTTTGCCCATGCCTGGTCAATACAGATCTGTAGAAATCGTAATGCATGGAGTGGGGCATTAAACAATGTATTTCTATGTGATGTAAGCACAGCAGCCCCCTCCAAGCCTTGAATGGCACCGTCACACTTACCAGTTTCAAGCTGCTTCTTGTTGGAAATCATTTTAATGTGACCTTCATCTATTCCATAAGTTTGAGCTATTCTGTAAAACAAAAATTAAATTACATTTATGAAAAAAATAAGCAGTCAAAGCTTGAAGGTTTGTCGATTGTAAGGGTGCCCATACGCATATAGATTTCCCATTCAATTCCTGGCAGATTTGCTTGATCTGCACAGAATCAATAACCCCAAAATGTCCAATCCATTAACTTTTGTGAGATTGTGATGAGCAGTGTGTGGTAAGAATGGATTCCTTCCTGAATCGATTCCTTTCAAAGCAGAATTGATCATTTTGTAACATTGGGTTTCGGCACCAAAACTGGGCACCGCTGAGGCACTAAAGCTGTATTATGCGCCCCGCACAAGGGCGATTCATGGATCCGGTGGTTGCTGGACCCTGAATTACTTCTCTGAATTACTTGCTACGACTTGGAAGGGGAATAGTAATTAAACGCCGCCGGGAATTTGAGCGGCAGCAGGGAGAGCCGTCATTTGGGTCACCCTGCGTCTAGCTCATCTGCGGCGTACAAATACGTATGCCATTGGGTGGCAGTCTATAGGTGTATGGGCACCTTAAGGCAGTTTTTAGGGCCAGTTTCCACTTTTGCCGCACGCGTCAGGGAGACACGCGGCGGCACTTCCGGGTGTGCGGGATCGCAGGCGAATCCATGCCATGCACGGCTATGGGATTCGCAGCCTCCCGAGCGAATTCTGCGGGCAGTACCGGCCGAATCGCTAGCAAGTGATTCGGCCGACGGCGATATTATCCCCTATGGCAGTTTCCCCGTGCGATTTGTGTGCGGGGAAACTCTGCGGATTCGGAGCGGTTTCAGCTTCAGTGGAAACGGGCCCTAAAATATTAATAAAATATAGTTTCCATCCCTTTCTCTCTAGCCAGAACTGCTTTAGGGCACAGCACCGCTCCTTCATTCATGGCAGGAGGTTGGGAAGTTTTTTCTTGAGGTTTGATCATTGGCAATGCATTTAGTTTCTGACTTCTAGCACATTTTGCCAAATGCTCACAGAAAATGCATTTAAACAAGACTTACAAGATCAGAAATATGGGATTTTACTTTTTAAGAAGGAAGCCTCAAGGCTGCCTTCTTTTTCTACTTAAAGAACACTTGTCACCTCCAAATGGTATTCAGGTGACCACTATACTGAAAATGTGAACATTCTGAATCCCCTATAATCATTATGTAATAGCATCAGATTTACCTCCTCAGTGTTCCTTTGTTTTGAAAATTCCCAGAAATGCCATTTTGTCAATGTTTGACAACGCATCTGTCACCGGTACTGAAGACAGAAACAGGGATTGTGGTTCTTTTAACCTGAACATTGTGTATCAGCAATAACTGACAGTTCCATAGCTGGAAGCAGAGAAGTGATAGACATTGAAAGTCTTGTTACTTAAAGGGACACTTGAGTAAAACTCATTTTTTTTGTTTGACTTACCTATGGCTTCCAATAGCCCCCTGCAGCTGTCCGGTGCCCTCGCCGTCTCCCTCCGATCCTCCTGGCCCCGTCAGCAGCCACTTCCTGTTTCGGTGACAGGAGCTGACAGGCTGGGGACGCGAGTGATTCTTCGCGTTCCCAGACACATTAGCACCATCTATGCTGCTATATGGTATATGATATATGCTATAGCAGCATAGATGGCGCTATTGTGGCCAGGAACGCGAAGAATCACTCGCGTACCCAGCCTGTCAGCTCCTGTCACCAAAACAGGAAGTGGCTGCCGGCGGGGCCAGAAGGATCGGAGGGAGATGGCGAGGGCACCGGACAGCTGCAGCGGGCTATTGGAAGCCCCAGGTGAGTAAAACTCATTTTTTTTGTTTGACTTAAGTGTCCCTTTAAGAGACCAAGGCCCATATGCAATTCACTTTTTCACCTGAGTTTTCACCTAGGTGATATATTCAAACTTGTCAACAAAATGCCTTTTAAACCACCAGCAAACAAACACACACTCAAATTAATTTTGATAGTACTTTTCACATACTTTTTGGTACTTTTTCCATTGCAAATTGCTAAAAAGTTATAAATTGAAGATGAAAAATTATCTCCTAGGAGGAAACTCAGGAGAAAAAGTGAATTGCATATGGGCCCAAGGACCATATTCAGTAAATATCAACGGAGTCCTTGGGCACAGCAACTTTCCCAAAGTTTACTGAATCTGGCCCCAAATAAGAAGGTAATGCTCTGTTCCTGTCAAACCTTACAGATGCATGAGGAGCTATGAGATTTTCAAAACAGAATTTTTAACCACTTAAAAGTGTACCAGAGAGGAATATAAAAAACTAAATTCATACATATTTGGGGCTTACTCCGGCCGGATCGCTCCCTTGGTGCTGTCCTCCGCGTCATCCATCTTCTGTAAGTGGTCCCGGTATCTTCAGCCAGTCGGTGCATGCGCAATGCGGCTGAATGTGCTTCCCAGTCTTGCTTTCACGGCCAGGAGAGTTCTGCGCCTGGCGATGGGACCCCTTACGAAAGATCAAGGAAGCGGAGGACGGCGCTGAAGGAGTGATCAGGCCGGAGGAAGCCCCAGGTACAGTATGTATGAATTTTTTTTTTATATTCATCTCTAATTTCCTTTAGCAGCCGCCAGGGAGATAAGTGGAGGGTGCACTTCTCTTATGCAGACTGTGCACGACTGGAGGAAGTTACGGGACCCGGTACCAGCGCAGGAGAAGGCTGAGGACGGCAGAGTGGGAGCAATCCCTACGGATGGGGCTGGAGGAAGCCCCAGGTATGTATAACACTTTTATTTTTAATCAGCTCTGGATTCCTTTAAGCTCTTGGATATGTTCATATCACATTGACCGTGATCAGTGTGATTATCCCATAGGACTATCATTGCTTCTGCATTGCAAATTTTGAGCTACGCAACAGCGGGAGTGTGACAGGATCCTTATAGTTCACCGGAAGTAGGTGTGACTTATCGTACAAAGTTTACTCTGCTAATAGGAAATAAGAGGTTGCGGAAGCCAAAAAGCATTGCCACACAAAAAACACACAGTAGCTAAGAGCACTTCCAACCAGCACCTGCCTTATACTGTAAATGGTCTACAGAAGCCCCTCAGCGCATTAGAGACACATTACATATATTCAAACTGAAGTACCAAATTATGCAAGAGCTGAACTGACTCCAATAAACACCTCAAAATGAAGGGAGATCCTCAACTACATATATTAGGTTGAACTCTAGTATTGATAAAAACAGCTTGCATGAAATTTACCTTCAGTTGCACTATTTGCATTCAACCGGCAGCCCCAGGACCACCTAACGCCGAACAGGGGCATTTTTGCAAGAGATCGTGCGTGGAGCTCCGCCATCAGTCTCCCAGTGGCGATCGCCGCTAGGAGACTGATAAACGGCAAAACTGCCGTGGATTTAGTCTGTATAGTGCTGCGATTTACTGCAGCGCCGTACTGGGGACAGCCATCTGACACGGCTGTCCCCCTGGGCGGCAAGACAGTGATCCTGGCTGGCAGGGGAGGGCTAATAAGATAAAATAAAAAAAAATATGAATTTTTATTATGAAAAAAAAAAAAAAGTATTTGTTTAAAAAAAAACAAACAAACAAAAAAAAAAAAAACATCCTGGGAGTGATCATCATGGGCAGAAAAATGCGGGGGAAGGGACGCGGGCGGGTAGCGCCGATACAGAGGCGGCGGGGGAGTGGCGCTAACAGACACGCATAGGTAAACATTGTGCTGGCGACACGCTGCGTGTCGCTAGCACGGCGGAGGGGACAGCAGATCACAGGGGGGTCCTGGGGGCACACCATAGGGCAACAGAGGCTGGTGATAGTGTGCACAACCAGCCTCTGTGCCCCACTAATATAATGAAATCCCACCTCGGGTTCTCTTTAAGTGGTTAATGGAGGAGGTTTGCTTCCATAATAGTTTTGCATGCAAAGGCATTCCCTAATACACCCTTTCACCTTACTGAGTTCCACCCCAGTCTAAAGGAGCTCTACCACTAATAGGTGACTTGGAAGCCACCTTACCTGTGGGATTCCAAAAATACACAGAGGTGCATAATACAGGCGAGGCCCCGGGCATCCACATTGCCACACACAAGATTTTTCCATTTGTAACATTATTTTCCTAAAGTAATACTTAAAATTTACAATAAGCAACATCGCTGCTTTCAGAATTTGCTTTGCTCTATTTTTGAATTAGCCGAATCTTAACTGTACTTACAGACACTTCAGCTCCTTTCCTGTGATATTCAGGGAAGTTTCTAGTACGTTTTTCAGACCCTAAAGAATAGATTAAAAAAAATAACATTGTTTATATAAAAAAAAAAAAAAAAAAAGCTGTAGTTATCAGTTATTTTTTTTTTATATTTTAAACATAAATCTTACAATCTGAAATACCTTATCTATTACAACATGAATTATAGTGCACTCAAGTATCCCATTATTTTCACATATCTGCGATTATGGTAATTTCCTTGTCCCACTATCAACTAACAACTCACAAACAGAACACCAAGATCAGGAAGAGAGGATGAAGGAGGCTCAATGTCCTTAAAACACACCATTATTAGGCCTCTGACAAAGCCTTGTGTACAGCAGTATTATTGCCTTTTGTGCATCATCACCAATGTTCTTAAAGTGTAACAGAGCTGAAAATTAAAAAGATTTTATACAAACCTGGGGCTTCTTCCAGCCCCATCTGCCTGGATCGCTCCCACGCCGCCGTCCTCCGCTGTACCCGCCCACACTTCTGTCAGTCAGAGCCAGTCTATCGTAATAGAAGTGCGCCGTTTGCGTATCTCTCCAGTAGCCGCTGGAGAGATGCGTAGAGGGCGCACTTCTCCTGCGTAGGCTGGCTCCGATGATGTCAGTGCGGGGACCCGGTTCTCGTAGCTGCAGGCAGTGGAGGGTGGCGGCGTGTGAACGATTCAGGCAGATGGGGATGGAAGAAGCCCCAGGTATGTATAAAATCTTTATAATAATGTCAACTCGGAGTCCCTTTAAACTTACATGTGATCAGGATGACTTAAAATAAGGGGCCTTGACCAATAACGCAATATACTTGTGTTTTAAAATACTAATCTGTCACCCACAATGTGTACAGTAAAAGCTGTTACTGTTATTGTGCCTATGCTGTTACTATGCTGATCCTTGTATGAAAATGTTTCTACCATGTTACTTTCCTTCTAACAGAACTAATAAAGAACAAATGGCAGTAATATGCTAGTATATTTAAACAGAGCTAAAGTAAGTTAAGTATACTGCATTAGGGCTGGTTAACACTTAAGCTGATGCAGAATGGAAACGGTAAGCGCATGCATGCGTGAGGCAGATGCGTTCCGTCCGTTTTGCACCCGCATGCAACAATTAAACCCGTCTGTTCGGCGTCTGCCCCTGCGTCGATCATGTCCGCATCGCCGCTCGCCTGTCTCACCACAACCGCTCAGCGCCTTCTAAACATCCGGGAGGCCAGCAGAAGCATAGGGCTCTCCATAGGCTGCAGCAAGCAAATTCTCCCTAGCAATAAGAAGAATTTTCATTGGTTCAACATGAACCAATGAGAATCCTCTCTGTTGCTGAGGATCCCCATTTGTCTCTTGCAGCCCATTGGAGATCCCCATGCTAATACTGGCCACCAGGCTGTTTAGAAGGGACCGACTGGCGGCAATGGGACACACAAGTATCAAGTTGCGGTGGAAATTGAAGCTGGCGATGTGGATGCAGCGACTAGCCTAGTGAGAACAGACAGTGTCCGCTCTCATAGGCTTTCATTGGACACATTTTCCTGTCTAGTCCGGGAAAATGTGCCAAGTTGGCACTCTGCGTTCTGTCTCGCATTCCATTGCGAATGGATCCGTGTTTTTTACCAAGGAAAGCAGATCCTATTTTTAACATAGGATCCGCTTCCTGCATTTAAGTGGAGCTTAAAGAGACTCTGTAACAAAAATTTCAGCCTTATTTCTTCTATCCTATAAATTCCTATACCTGTTCTAATGTGGTCTGTGTTACTGCAGCCTTTTCTAGTTGCACAGTGGCTGTGTTATATGTTATATGATCTAATCTCTCTTCTGTCGGCTGAGGCTGGAATGTGTGGAATGTGCTGCACTGCTTGTCATTGTCAGAAGCTATACACACCCTCTCCAAGCTCTGTATGAGTCAGAGACTGAGCTACTCTCAAGCCTGTCACACTCTAGTTAGAAGCCACATCTTGTTTGTAAACACTGCCTAAAAATGGCAATTACAAGCCAGGATTGCAGCAGGGAGTGACAGAAACAGCACAGAGGGGCCCAGGAGAACATAATGAATAGAATGGTATGCTTTTTATTGTAAGAATTTTAGCGTACAGATTCTCTTTAAAAAAAAAAGTCCCGAACAGGTAAGTTTTTTTAAGCAAGTGTGAACCGGCCCTTATTGATCAAAGCTTCAATTTAAAACATTTTAACAACACTTGCAGGGAAATGTGCAGCAAAATAAGACGCATGTTTGCGAGCACCGTGATACATGCTGTGAGATGTGGTCCATATATTGGAGTACACCTGTGATCTGAAATCTATAGACTACATCTCCCAGCATGCATTACGGCACTCGCGAATGCACGTCTTCACCAGAAATTACAAAATTCGGCACACTGCGGAACACGGTGCCTGCCACACAGACGAGGTGGGTGGGGGGGGCTAGAAAACCAGTGCCAATCACAACCGGCCCTCATTCCCCCTATGGCACACTCTATTAAAGGACAACTGAAGCGAGGGGTATATGGAGGCTGTCATATTTATTTCCAGTTAAACAATACCAGTTGCCTGGAGGTCCTGCTGATCTATTTGACTGCAGTAGTGTCTGAATAACACCAAAAAACAAGCATACAGCTAATCTTGTCAGGTCTTACAATAATGTCAGAAACACCTGATCTGCATATGCTTGTTCATGGGCTATAGCTAAAGGTATTAGATGCAGAAGGTCAGCAGGGTAGCCAGGCAACTGGTATTGCTTAACCATTTACCGCCATCCTAACGTATTAAAACGTCATGCTTACCGCTATTAACAGCAACATGACGTTTTAATACGTCGCGCATTCCCGCCGCTGCTACCGCCGTGTGTCCGCCGCTACCGCCGCCATTACCGTCGGGATCCCGTGCTGGGCGATTGGGGAAGAGGACTGAACAGTCCTCTACCCAATCGCAGTGCCTGGAGTGAATGGACGTGACCGCGAACAGCGGCTACGTCCATTCACATAAACAGGAAATGTAACAGTTTAATAAAGTGTGTAAAAAAAAAAAAAAAAAAGTGAACACGTCCTATGAGTGTTCACCAGCGCCATCTTGTGGCCAAAAAGTATATTACACCTACAAAATACATACATTTTCAAGTATATACACATCATTAATAAAATTACACTTTCAACCCTCCCCCCCCAAAAAAAACACTTGTAAAAAAAAAAAATCAGCTTAAAAAAAAAAATAAATAGTTGCCTTAGGGACTCAGCTTTTTTTATTCTATATTTTATGGGGGAAAATTAATTTTAATTTATTACATAGGGGCTTGTAATTATGGCCAGAACAAACAGAAAAATAACCACTTATATTTCAAAATAATATACTGTCGCCATACATTGTGGTAGGGACATAATCTTAACGGTTTAATTATCGGGACCACTGGGCAAATAAAACGTGTTTGTTTTATCCACAGGAGAATGTTTAATTTTAAAACTATAAAGGCTGAACACTGAGAAATAATGATTTTTTTTCTTTTTTTTTCTGTTTTTCTCATTAAAATGCATTTAGAATAAAAAAATTCTTAGCAAAATGTACTATCCACAGAAAGCCTAATTGGTGGCGAAAAAAACGAGGTATAGATCATTTTCTTGTGATAAGTAGTAATAAAGTTATTAGGGAATAAAAGGGAGGAGCGCTGACAACTGAAAATTGCTCTGGTCCGTTAGGATAAAAACCCTTGGGGGTGAACTGGTTAAAAGGAAATAAATATGGCAGCCTCCATTTCCCTCTTACTTCAGTTGTCCTTTAAGAACCTCCCTATTATAAAACTTCTCCTTAATGCTGACATGTGCCGCGACACTGTTCTTCCTCTATAGCAACAAATTGCGTTGCTAACCAATACATCTCTTAGTCTATAACTGTTGCCTGAGGGATCAAGTTCCAATCCCTGTGGGCAGCAGTAATTGTGTGTGTGTATGCACCATAACACTGCCTGGGTCACAATTATGTATTTTCTTACTTTATTTAGCTTGCGTGGCAGGAAGATTTGTAAGGAGGCCAGTCCTTTAGTCTTAAAATTTTGATTTCCACTACCACGTTGTATTGCAGAGCAGCGGATTTCGTCCAAAGCATTTGTTATGTCATCCACGTTGTACTTCAGTTTTTCCGAGTATTTTTGAGACAGTTCCTACAAGTAAAGAGGTAAACAGAATGAGGATTAAATAGATACACTTGCAACCTAAGCAGATATGTACACAATAAAAGAAAACAGATTACTACAATGTAACTAGCTAGAGAGACACACTGGCTAGAAATGTGTGTTTTATTCATCAGTGTTTATATTTTCAGGGTTCACAATGTTTTCAGCAACTTACAGTAAAGTTGCCGTGCGCAAGGCAATTTTACAGGTAATCCTGACACTGAGGTACATTGCCCAATTAGTGCGACCCCCGTTATCTAGTTAATGCATAAGTGACCTGGGTGCCGCACGCTACTCTACTTGCGTAGCAGCCTGTACCCTGGTGACATGCATGTTATCTGGGTAAGGAGGGTCGCGCAAGGTGCGCAATGCAGTTACCGTACTGTTGGGATTACCGGTAACATTGCCATGCGTTCTCTGTGCATGCCAATTTAGCAATAGAGTCATTTAGGGTGTATTCCCTAATCTATGGCAAACAACCCAGCATAAAGGGAGCCTACAGAAATACGTGACAGTCTGCAGACAAAGGCGATTTGCATTCAAGCTATGCAAGCTGAAGCTGGTTGTGTATGCACAGTTGAAAGCAACTACTGTATATACTCGCGTATAAGCCTAATTTTTCAGCACAAAAAAAATGTCCTGAAAAGTTACCCCCTCGGCTTATATGCAGGTCAGTGGAGCAGAACAAATGGTGGAGCAGGCTTTGTTACTGGCAGAGGAGTGTAAAGATCAGGCGCTTGTGATCCTGCTCTTGCCAGCTGGCTCCCTGCTGTGTCTGTGCCCCCCTATCTCCTGCAACATGGTGTGCAGAGTGCACTGCTCAAGACTACCTGTGTTCCCTAACTTGTGAATCAGAGTGTACAAGCAAAGTGTCAGTGGTACAATGATCGGGGAATCTTCCTGTGTGGCAATCGCTGTATCTCATAACTATAACACTATCTAATGGTGTCTTGAGACACAGCTGTATCATGCTTGGGGTACATCTGGCTATGGGGAGAGGGGCTGACTTGCACTGGAGGCACATCAGGCTACTGTGGAGGGGGCTATACTGGATAGGAGGCTTATACGTGAGTCAATCACTTTTTCCTGGACTCTGTGGGAAAAGTGGGCACCTCGGCTTATACGTGGGTCGACTTATATGCAAGTATATATGGTAGTTTCTCAGTAACTGATGAAAGTCATGAAAGGAATCTTGGGTGTGTTTTCACAGAACAAACAGCTAAAAACCCTCAAAAACTTGCAATATTGCTAGAATGTTTATTTTATTTCTTCAACCATGGCACGCAAGTTCCTGAATTTCAGCAAATACTCCCTAAATTACAGGTGTCAAACTCCAGTCTTTGAGGGCCATATCCATGCCCGTGTTTAGGATGGACTGAGAAATGTGATCTACTTGCCTACCAAGCCTTTCCTGATTCAGTCCAATGAATTAATTTGAGCTGTGCCAAAAATGTACGAGTACCTTGGCCCTGAGTCCGACATCCCTGCCCTAAATCATTCTCCAAACTCAGGTTCTCTAGTAGGGAATGTCTTATACTGAATTTCCAAGTCTGCTCACAGACTTCTTTAAGGCTTCATTCACACCTAAGCGGGAACCGCAAACCGCTAGCCTTTTAAAAAAAAAACACTAGTCCTATTGTAGCCTATAGCAGTGTTCTCACTAGCACGATCGTGGGCATTGGCAATTATCGCTAATCGGAAATGCATTGCCTGCAGCGGTTTGCTGACGATTCTGGAGCTATCGCGATTAGCATGTATAGAGCCGCTAATCGCGATCGCTCCCAAAATGCTAATTTGTCCAGTAATTTTTCCGCATTTATCACGGAAAAATCACTCCCATAAAACGCTAGCGGTAATTGCTACCGTTTTACGATTTCTAGTGTGAACGAGCCATTTACACATGAAGCAGAGGGTGGTGAATTAGCTGGAACTAGGCCTCAGTTGGAAATCCACATGCCAATGTGTACATAAGAGGTGTTGGATCTCCATATACTATTTATTAAACTTATCACTGAGTAGAGGGAATGCTCTGGATAATATAGAACCGAGTGGGTCAGTGCATTGCTACTATGCATGTGCAAATCACGCACAGAAGCGATATACTTGTCCTCTAAACTACTCAGGGCTCGTTTCCACTAGTGCGGCGTGCGTCTCGTAGAGGCACTCCGGCACTGTGCGGGATCGCAGTCGAATCCCATGAGCCGTGCCATGCACGGCTATGGGAATCGCAGCCTCCGCCGCGAATTCTGTAGGGGGTTCCGGCCGAATCGCTACTGCAAGCGATTCGGCCGGCGACGCAGTTATCCCCTATGGCAGAGTTTCCCCGCGCGATTTGCCTGCGGGGAAACTCTGCGGATTCGCGGCCGTTTCCGCGACAGTGGAAACGGGCCCTTAAGGACTTGGGGTCTAACAGCTTTACTGACTGACAGTGGAGGAACAGGAAGGCTCTGGATATTCAGTGAATTTCTCACTATAGATTTCCTGTAGAGCCTGTTTCCACATACGCTGCGTTTCCCTGCATTTGAAACAAATGGGTAAATGCTGCCTATTTCATCAATAAGCTTGCTGTCCGGATCGCATGCGGCAGTTTACCACAGCATGCATTCAAATCCCTATAGCAGTGTATGCACGCAGGAGTTGGCAGACGCGCAGCCAAGTTGATCCGCCAGACGTATCGCTTGCAGAGCAGCGGTCGGGCGCTACTGTACACACCCTTCATTATCAGCTGAGGCAGTCGTTAAGCATGTGTATGAGCCCTTACAAATTATTTCTGTAGATTAACTGGTTCCGGGCCACATTGGTTGAAATCTTCATCCGGTTTGTGGCCGCTTACTTCTGACAGGATGTAGATTTCAACTTCCCCGCTGTGTGCTCCCGCCGATCGTGTCGTTATCTCTCGCTGCTGCAGCTCACTCGCCCTGCCGTTGGTATGACGGCAGAGCTTTGTGAGCCAGTCAGGAGCTGATTTCATTGGCCACTGACCCGGTCATCACTGTGAGCCAATCTCATTGGCTCACTTTGGTCACAGGGTCCGGAGCCAATGAAATCAGCTTTTGACTGCCTCACAAAGCTCTTCCGTCATAGAGACAGCAGAGCGGGTGGACTGAGGCGACAGGTGTACGGAAAGAACAGCACCAGCGGCGATTCTGTCCGTCATGATGCCAGCGAGCCCCAGTATTTAGTACCAGTTGTCTCTGGTCCTTAAGGGGCCGGAGACTGCTGGTACCGAAGTGGTTAACCAATTACTGTAAACAGCATATCCAGTGTACACACCCAGAGTGAATCTGTAAGTAAACACAGAACACCAAATCCAGGTGTAGAATGACAAAGCTCCATAACAACCAAGTCTGCTTTCGCTTTCCGATTACTGTGGGAGGGGGATTGCCAAAATGAAAGCAAGTTTCTACTATAGAAAGGTTATTCACTCAATTAAAACATTGGACACAGCATTTATAAACACACACACACACACACACACACACACACACACACACACACACACACACACACACACACACACACTTATGGGGAGGTAAACAATACAGAAATTCAGACTTATACACTGTGTATAACTATATTAGCTCACATTACTGAAATAGAAACAGGCTTTTGTAAACCTACTTTCAGTTCTGGACCAGCTTCATGATTTCCATTAGTATATGGGGAGTTCCAGAGCTGAATGTGATCTTCTCTTAAATAATTTGTCAGCTGGGAGACTAAGAACTTCTTTTCTGCCATCTATTAATGGAAAAAAGTAGGCATGTAAGGATGAAAGCATAAACTGAACATAAAATAATACGTGTTCACGTACTATTTACACAATACTTATACAACACATTCAAACTCAGGTAGAATATGGATTTCTGCACCAATTTGTATACAAAATGTGTAATTTGACTCATTTTCAACGTATTATGTAGCTGTTTAACAGAATATAGAAATGACCCGATTCCTGCTTAAAAAAAAAAAAAAGTTTTTTTGTAAATTTAAGTATTCCCTCAGAAGCCCAATAGATCCCAAGCAAATGTGTTATCTTTAGGCACAGCGGTGCTATCCAAGCACCATAACGCATCACAGAAACCAGTCTTCCTATGACCCTGTGCCACCGCGCGACGACAGAGTCCTATGCATAGCGCCCCCCCCCCCCCATGGGAGGAAGTACGCCACGTGTAAATATTCGATTGTTTCAAATCTGTTCAGAGAGTCAGTGCAGTAGAGGAAGATGGTTTATCCAGAGACTTCCCTTTACTGGAGGTAAGTATCGAACTTTAATATTTTTTTTTTCGTACTACTTTTTACTTTTTAAGAGAACCTGAGGCGTATTAAGGGTGAAAAATCAAATGCTTACCTAAGGAGAGGATCCTCCAGAGTCTTCCCACGCCATCCTATGGTCTGCTGCCGCTACCCAGGACCCTCCAGCTGATCAGGGCCACACATCTTCTGGCACAAGCAGCTGCCCAGCAGCACGGAGACGCTCATGCTGCAGCTTACTGTGTAGTCACGTCTGTAATAAGCCTGGCACAATACAGCTGCCCTTGTCTGTGAAGCAATGCGCAAGCCTGATCAGATTACCAGCAAGCCTTGTTAGTAATCTTTGAAGGGTCCACCTATGGCAATGGGGACCCAAGGACGCTGTAGCATTAGGATTCAGAGGCTGCCCTCTTCTTAGGCAAGTATGGGATTTAGTACCTCGGTTACACTCACTTTAAAGTGCCATTCAGAGGCTTTATTGGCTCTAGTTACATTTCTAGGTACAACACCATAGACTAGACAAGACATTTATATAGCGCTTTTCTCCTGGCAGACTCAAAGCGCCAGAGCTGCAGCCACTAGAACGCGCTCTATAGGTAGTAGCAGTGTTAGGGAGACTTGCCTAAGGTCTCCTACTGAATAGGTGCTGGCTTACTGAACAGACAGAGCCCAGATTCAAACCCTGGTCTCCTGCGTCAGAGGCAGAGCCCTCAACCATTACACCATCCAGCCACTGGACTATACTATCCCCTCTACCCCCAGCCTGTCTGTCATTCTAGACCCTGCTTCTCACCTTACTTCTCCAACTATCCCATTCCCTCTATGTATTCTCCCCAGGTCCTACACACTCCCACCTCCTCCAATGCGGTGTGTAGAAAAACTGCTATGTGTTGGTGGCCAGTGGAGAAGGGTTCCCAGAGCTGACACGCAGCAATTATACTGTGTGTGCTGCTGCAAGGAGTACAACAGCCATACAGTCACACACTACAATGAGTTCTGGTTTACCATGAGCTTGCTGGTTAGTCTGTAGCCCTACAATATAACACTGTAGCCAGCTTTACCCCTGACAGCTCCACTCACCTTCGCTCGCCGGGTACAGTCTCTATAGACACTACAGGGATCCTGTCATTACACAGCAGAGCATCCAGGAAGACAACACAAACATGCACTGGAAACCCTGCCCACTTTTGCTACGCCTGGCCAATAGCGTGCCAGCATCTCTCGTCACATGATGCACCTTGCAATGTCAGGAAAGCGCTGATTGGCTTACGTCACCAACGTTAGTGCTGCGAAGTTGAGCGCTCAACGCGCGCAAGCAGTGAGGGGCTTTCCAGCTGCTAGGAGGCGGTCACGTGACAGCACATGTCCTTACTTGTCATGGGTAGATTTAGGAGGAATAGTTTTGATTCGGATACTAGTTCCTATTTTCTCCTAGCTGTATAGATATGTGTGACTAAATAAATGTATTTATCTGGGTAACGGGTGTTTTCATTGTGTTAAATATTATGTCAAACTGGCTTTGCTATTTTTTAAACGCCAACATAATAAAGCAGAAATTATTAAACTTATTAACTACCTATAAGGCACATCAAAGTTTAAAGAGGAACTCCAGTGAAAATAATGTAATAAAAAAGTGCTTAATTTTTACAATAATTATTTATGTATAAATGTAATGAATAGCGGAGATGCCGCCACGCGGTCTGGCGGCGGGGCGGCTGTCTCCGCGTTCAGACCGGCGGTTTCCGCACAGCAACATGAGTCTGGTTTGCCTGGTCCTTCTAGTGCACATAGATGGAGAGCTACGCGCGCGCGCAACAGAAGACAGGACCTTTATGCCAGCAGGAGAGGTATCAGCTGATCAGGACGATCAGCTGATCCCAGCGGGACTCCTGAGTGGCTGGGGGCGGCGCTGTAGTATGTATAGATCTTGCTTGTCAGTTGCTGGTTGTCTGCCATTGCGAATACTTACGTGTGAGCACACAGACCTCAGTCAGATCTTACAGTGTGTTAGAACCAGTTGGAACTGGGAATTCACACTTAGCCAGATTCCGCTCTTGTCATTTACTGTGTCATTACTGTGTTATACTTTAGACCAGTTCCAGGGTGTTGAGACCAAGGACCTCACACCCAAGCTTAGGATTACTGTGTCATTACTGTGTTATACTTTAGACCAGTTCCAGGGTGTTGTGACCAAGGACCTCACACCCAAGCTTAGGATACTGTGTTATTCTATAGACTAGTTCCAGGGTGTCGAGACCAAGGACCTCACACCTCAGACTAGAATTGTGCTTGATATCTGTTATGACCTCTGGCTCTGTCGACCTCTCTCTTGCTTTCGGTACCTCTGCCTATTTGTCTACCAGTTGCCAACCTTGCCTGTACCCGGTTACCGAATCAGCCTTCTGTCTCTGTACCTTGTCTGCTCGTGTGTTGCCGACCTGGCCTGTCTGACCCTTCTGACTGTCACTCATCCCTCGAGTGATCAGTCTGTCTGTACTACCCGTGACACTAATCCTACAGGTGTCAGTTAGCTGCAGAGACCTCCTGCTCCTCAGAGAGTCCTTCCTGCAGTTCAGTCAGTGACCTCTATCCCATAGGAGTCCACTGACCGTGGTCCTGACATCACACTGTGGGAGGGGTTTCACCACAATATCAGCCATACAGAGCCCCCTGATGATCCGTTTGTGAAAAGGAAAAGATTTCTCATGGGAAAGGGGGTATCAGCTACTGATTAAGATGAAGTTCAATTCTTGGTCACTGTTTCTCTTTAATCTACAACTAATTGCAATTAAAATGAGGTCATGTGTACCTCACTTGATGCTAGAGTTGGGCGAACTGTTAGCGCAACTGCAGTTGAACTGTTCGGCTGCCCAACCTGTCATGTGGCTGTGGCTCTTACTACTTCCGGGTCGCAATGACCCGGAGTAGTACGTCTGCGCTGGCCCGGCGGAGCGTGTCCTAGATCGCGCTCCCGTTGCCGGGCACTCTCTGCGCATGTGTGTGACGTCACTCATGACGTCACACACATGCGCAGAGAGTGCCCGGCAACGGGAGCGCGATCTAGGACACGCTCCGTCGGGCCAGCGCAGACGTACTACTCCGGGTCATTGCGACCCGGAAGTAGTAAGAGCCACAGCCACATGACAGGTTGGGCAGCCGAACAGTTCGGCTGCAGTTGCGCTAACAGTTCGCCCAACTCTACTTGATGCACAGCAATCCATTATTCTCAAGGTGCACCTATGGCATTTTTGCAGCCCATATTTTTTTAATCACCATTCTTTGCATAGCCCCAGAAAAGTTGGAACATCAGAAAAAGGCCACAAATGTCACCATTATGGAAAGCTAACAACATGGGCTATTCAAAAGATTTTTTTTTGTAAGCTACCAGACTATGTAGGTTTGCTGAAACTTTCCCAAACTTTGATCAGGATATTGAAATGTTTTTTTTTTCATGATGAATTGAGTTTGACCTTACCTATTTTTTATGTGACAGCGGTCCAGGCTATCAGACACATCAACATTTATTTTAGAACTCATTGATTAAAATGAGGTCATATATACGTCATATGATAACAAACTGGATGTACAGCAATCCATTATTCTCAAGGTGCGCCTATGGCTTTTATGCAGTTATTTTTTTCTGCATGCAGTAGGGATGGGACTAAATGTCGATTTCTGATTCTGCAGAAATTCCTATTTCCCCCAATGCCGATTACCGATTTTGTGGATTTCCGACCGATTTCCGAGTAGTGTTTTTTTTGTCATTTTTTTGCATTCTCAGATTGGCCAAATACTTCCGAGTTGACTCTGCATTCTCTGATTGGTCCATTGTTTCCGAGTTCTATGATTGGCCTAAAATTAATAAATTGCAGTAATGCAGTATTTCTGCAGAAATCCGATTTCTGAGTTCTGTTTTCCTTTTCAGAAATTTCAATTCCAAGAAATCCGAATGCGCATCCCTAGCTTGCACAATAACATGGACCCGCTTGGGCACTGACATAATAAGCCAAGCCTGATCAGGGCCATTCTACAGTGAGCCATCTGTGTCTGCACAATAGCACAGACCTGATAGGGCTCAACTTTTTACCACCAGAGTCTGAGCAGGTCCATTACACTGCGCAGGAGCAGTGCGGCGAGATTCCTAGGTACACAGCGCTGGAACGGAGGGATGGGGAAGCCTCTGGGGGATTTTGGTATAAATAAAGTCATAGGCTTGATTTTAAGGCAGGATACCTCTACTGCCAGGGTACGATTTCAATCCTAAATACAACAAGCCTGTGCTTCTTTTTTCTGGTGTCCCACTGTAAGGGTTATGTGAAACTGTGTGGGTGAGAACACACATCTGAGTGCAGGAAACAGCCAGTTGAATTATTTAAGAATTTTTTATTTAAGGGAGCTGACTAATATAAAAAAACTACGTAAATATTTGAGACAGTAAGAAATTCACTTTAATACAAAAGAAGGGTATTTAGCGAAGTATGGTAAAGTTGCCGTGCACACAATAATTTTCCCGGAATTCCCATAGTAAGGTAGCACATGTTTTGCAACTAGTCTAGCATGACCAGGGCCGGTTCTAGACTTTTTGCCGCCTGAGGCAAACTTGTGAAGATGCGCCCTCTCCCCGTGCGATTCGCCAACCATCCGGGCATTTCCCCCCTCCTCACTCACTGTCAGACTGTGAGAAAACGCGGAAAAGCCGCCGCGCGTTCTGACAGCAAGGCAGCTGATTCCGCGTGAAACGCAGCGGTTTGCACGCGGAGGCGTGCGTCTGGTAACATGGCAGAACGCGGAAAAGCCGTCGCATGTACTGACAGCGAGGCGGCTGGTTCCGCGTCCAGCGCGGCGGCTTGCACGCAGCAGCGTGCGTCTGGTGTGGCTGAGTCTGTTAGTTCACACAGGTTTAGGAATACGCGCGCGCGCTGAGAGGCAGAACTTTTATGACGGCGAAGAGGGGACCAGCTGACCAGGCTGGTCAGCTGACGCCAGAGCAAGTTTCTATTGGTCCATCACTTAGAGGTGGCGCCAGAGAGCGCTACACTATATATAGTTGCTGCTGGCCAGTCACAAGTTGTCTGCCATTGCGAACACTACGTGGAAGCACTCAGACCTTAGTCAGATCCTGCAGTGTGTTTGAACCAGGTGGACCTGGGAATTCACACTGAGCCAGATTACTTGTATTGTATTCTATTTATGCTTAGACCAGTTCCAGGGTATAGAGACCACGGACCTCACACCAAGACTAGGGAACCTGTGTTATCAATCTGTTTATGCTTAGACCAGTTCCAGGGTGTAGAGACCACGGACCTCACACCCAGACTAGGGAACCTGTGTTATCAATCTGTTTATGCTTAGACCAGTTCCAGGGTGTAGAGACCACGGACCTCACACCCAGACTAGAGAACTTGTGTTGTCAATCTGTTATACATCAGACTAGTTCCAGGGTGTAGAAACCACAGACCTCACACCCAGACTAGGGAACGTGTGATACCATTCTGTTATACATCAGACTAGTTCCAGGGTGTAGAGAGTAAGGACCTCACACCCAGACTAGGCATTGTTTGATATCTGTTATGACTTATTGCTTTCCTGACTACTCCTCTGATCTCTGATTCGGTACCTCGCATATCTGATACTCTGTTGCCAAACCCTGCTAGCCTTGGATACCGAATCAGCCTTCTGTCTATGTACCTTATCTAACCGTGTGTTGCCGACCTGGCTTGCCCGACCTCGAGAGCTATCTCTACTATTAAGAGATAGTCTCCAGATCACGTCAGTGACATTTATCTTTATTGTCACTCACTCTCTGGACCTTCCTTCTTCCAGCCTGACTCCGCCCCTTGGGGAGTCTCAGGCTACTGGAAGGTTTCCTTTTCTTTAGAGCAGTATTGCCCATACTGTCTCTAATTTCCTGTGCTATACTCAAAGTACTACCGTTACCCCAAACACTCACATTATCCAGGTGTCCAGAGGTTAGCAATTTATCTGTATGATCGGTGATTCTGCAGATCATCAATAATCAGGTATATATCTGTATTCTTGGTGATACTGCAGATCACCAATAATCAGATTCTCTCTGCGTGCTGACACCGATCGTTACACAGACTCCTCACACAGCACAACAAGCTGCTTTTCCTCAATGATGACCTCTTCACCTCGTCCGCTCTCCTCTCGCTTCTCCTCCTACTCTGACTACATGCTGTGGGTGTAAACACAGTACAAACATGCTGCCCCTGTAATCTCAAATGTTTTACCTTGCTTCATGAGAGAACCGGCCCTGAGCATGACGAGCACGCAGTAGCCTGTAAGGCTAGGTCCACACTAGGCACGGTTGCAGGACGGAAACTGCAGTCCGGGATCAGGGGAAGTACCACCAGACTGCAAACTGATCCGTTTCATAAAAAGTGTATCAGTTTTGCATCAGTTTCCGTTCAGTTTTTTACCCCAAAACACGGACAGAAAACGTCTCTGTCATTAGGAAGGTAGTGGGAGGATTTTTTGGGCCAATAATAAAGTTCAGGCCAGGGGCGTAGCAATAGGGGTTGCAGAGGTAGCGACCGCATCGGGGCCCTTGGGCCAGAGGGGCCCCCGAAGGGCCCTGCCTCAATTACAGTATTAGCTCTCTATGGGTCCTGCGCTCATAATAATCACTTCTATAGGTACTTTGAATAGTGGTGATCATTAACAAGCTGTTCCCCATCCCCTTCTTGTACCTCTGACACTGTAGTTGCCATTAGCAGGTTTTGGTGTGCCATATCAATTGTTATGTGTAGAGTGCTTGGGGGGCCCCATTGTAAAACTTGCATCGGGGCCCATAGCTCCTTAGCTACGCCACTGGTTCAGGCTATCCGTTTTTTCATCCGTTTTTGGTGCTATTTTGCCTGTGGAGATGGAGTTGCGTTTTCTCATTGCTTTTCACTACCCCGTTGCGTGAAAATGCAGCAGATCTGGACCTTCCGTTCAGGTTTTGAGAACAGGTCCCTGCAAACGCAGACGGATCAGTTTTTTTCTTGGGTGAGGACGGCTGCTATTTTTAACATTAGTATCCGGGACTCCGTTTTTCATCAGGGCTGAAAAACGCAGCCACGGATACGTTTCCGGACCTAGTGTGGACTAGCCCTAAGTATGTGTACCCCCATGTACAGAATGGGCATCCAGTGTAAAGGCTTTCTGCACTAGTTGTGCAATCGAATTAAGTGTCTGTATAAGGAGGCTACAAGGCTCTGATACAGGAAAGCTTTCTGTTGAATAATTGCATCTTGGTACAAATTCACTAAACTTCCGCATTGCCTGGGTAACGTGTGCTACACAAATAGCATAGAGTGCATTACTCTAGCAATGCAAGGGGAGCAATGCAAAAATAACTCAGGTGATGGGGGTTGTGCTAATTGCGCAATGGGTGCTATGTAGTCTGCATAAGTAAAAGGTAAACTTTCAGTGCCCTGTACCTGCATACGGCAATGCTTTTCAGAACTCCAAACTTCATCCGTAATTATTTGCTAACAAATTCAAGCTCGATATTCTGTTTATCACCATATTTGTATTACTTTTTTGCTTCTTAGGACAATAAAATGATATTGCATAGACAAAGTGAGTAAAAGTTATGGGAGTTTATTCATTAAAAGTCCTTAGAGTGTTAAGGCACAGTTTAACTAAAATCTCTAGTTGCACTTGTACTCTTTATCTCATTATTTACTAACACACATAAGCAAAGTTACACACAAATGAATGCATATGCTAAGGGTGAGTTCACACTATGCATATTGCTGCATGCTGTGTTGTCATATGTGAATGCACTCATCTCTGCGTTGTAACGGACCACACTATCCAAACACACTTTCTACAAAGCATTTCTGGATAACGTGCGTTAATAATGCAATGAAAGTAAAATGCGTGGGTATTTTTCATTGCAATACAAAAAGGGTGGATTCACTAACCTACACTATAACTGTAGACAAAGTAATGTTTAGTTACAGTAGTTACAGTAGCTACACAAGCGTTACCCATGTACTGTTGGTTCCGCTAATTGCGCTACACACGCTATTCTAGTGCTGTAAGTATCGCTAACCTTGCTGTATGCTGTCTGCGCATGGTAGTTTTATAGTGAATCGACCCCATAGTGTGTAAGTAGCCTTAAAGAGAAACTCTAACCAAGAATTGAACTTTATCCCAAACAGTAGCTGATACCCCCTTTTACATGAGAAATCTATTCCTTTTCACAAACAGACCATCAGGGGGCGCTGTATGACTGATATTGTGGTGAAACCCCTCCCACAAGAAGCTCTGAGTACCGAGGTACTTCTGGCAGTTTCCTGTCTGTGAACCCTGTTACATTGTGGGAAATAGCTGTTTACAGCTGTTTCCAACTGCCAAAACAACAAGCAGCAGCTGCATCACTTGCCAGCAGTAAAAATGTCACCATGTAATAAATGTCAGAATATAAATCAGGGATTTAAAATATTTTACAATGGGCAAACACTGACTAAATCATTTATACATAATTATTGTAAAAATGAAGCACTTTTTTTTTTATTACACTATTTTCACTGAAGTTCCTCTTTAAGACTGTGCAAAATGTATTTCATCCAGAATTGGCAAATGATTCATAACAGCTTTTTTATGTGCTGGCATAATGTTTATTGGTTTAAATGGAAGTTTAGCTTTTATTAGGAAATAAACCTTCAGTTTGGCTTTATATATAACTAGAGTCAATGGAAATATTATTTCATGCTTATTTACTTGCGTACTTTGTGTACATAAAACACAGCTATTCCAAGATGATTTTAACAAAAGAGTTTCAGGCAGGAGTGTTGCTTTGGGAATTCTACTTCAAAGACATGTTCGACGCAGGAAAATGCAAGTGTGAACTCAGCCCATGTCATACATAGGACTTGATTCACTAAACCGTGATAACTCAAATATCACACCTTATCAAAGATATCACACCTTATTAATGTTAACACGCCTTATCAGAGTAGCATAGCGAGCGCTACAAACTTTTGCCTTCTAATTGGCAATGGCACTCGTCCTGCCCTGGGCCCCTGTGAGTTCGTAGCGCTCGCTATGCTACTCTGATAAGGTGTTTTAACTTTGATAACATGTGATATCTTTGATAAGGTGTGATATTTGAGTTATCACGGTTTAGTGATAGCACTCAAGCCTATAGTGCGAAAAGTTTACACAAATAAAATGGAAACACAGCTATTTACAATGTTAGCGACAAATGCAAAGGAAACACATTCTGTACACACTTTGAAATGAACTGGATGTGGAATAAAGTACCTCCAGTAATGTAACATCATCTCTATAGCTTGCTGGTCACATTCAGACAGGAAGTTGGTGCAGGCTTGGTAACAGTAACAGATTTTGCAAGGCTGCACTGTCCATTTGTCAAAAACCTGTTTACATGTTTGTAAACATTTAAAAATCTGACTAACATTCGAGAAAACTGCTTAACATACACAGCGCATGGCAATTTTAACAGTAATTACACCCCTAGACTAGTGCAATTTGTGCAATTAGTGCAACCTATTGTGCATGGGTAGGGCTCGCATTGCCACAGTAACATGCGTTACGCAAGTAATGTGACACGTTACCGTAGCAATGCAAGTGTTACCCATTCACTGTAGGTTGATCTAATTGCGCAACACCCTACCCTGGTAGATAGCGCAGAACATTTTTGCTTTATGTTTGTGAATTGGACTCAATCATCTCTTTTTATGACCCTCTCCAATCTGGGGATGAGATCTCAGTGCTCAGATGGAACCTAAACAAACCAGGGGTGTATAAACTGAGAATTTGTGAACATGATGACAGGAATAGAAACACAAAAAAATCTATGAACCAATTTTACTGAGTCCTCTAAGGTTGAACACCATTGGAGAACATAACTGATCTGCCAATTGTGGCCTGAGTTTATTAAAAATCTCAGTGGCAATAGTTTTCAGGTTTGGCTTATATCATAGTGAACTGTAGCAGAGGGCTTCTGAAATAATAATTTGACGTGTGTTTGAATTTAAATGCACAACGGACTCTAGCAAAAAGAAAACAGGTTGTCCTGGACTTGTAGATACATATATGTACATGATGGTACAGTCATTAAATGGATCCAAGCATCTTTCTTTTTCTGCAGTTTGTCCTGGTTTCTAATGGCTGTAGCAGCTGCCATGTTCACCCTCCCATTTCCCCCTGCCCTGATTTATACAGAGGAAGGTGTGAAGGAAATCAAGTGTGACTCTCTAAACTCTTTGAAGTACAGTGTCCTATCTCTCCCGCCCCCCTTCCCTCGCTGATGAAGGCTTTTGTTTGCTAATTACAGGAAAACTTACCTGGCTGCACTTTCTGTGGACTGCAGGCCACGGAACGGAAGTAGGGCAATACATGCCTCTATCAAACATTTAAATGAAAAAAAGAAGAGGTAGAATATATTTTTTTTAGTGCTGAGTTACATTGTTAATATGCATTTTTAATGTGCTACTAAAATGCCCTGGGTTATAAAAATGGAGCTTGGGTTCACTTTAATCCAGCATCTGATGTCACCCAGATGAGGGTAGCAAACTACTGCCACCTGATAGGAGACAATTTCTAAAAAATTCAGCCAGGTTTATATGATCACCCATAATCTCCAATGGTCTGCAGCCCTGGAGAACCTTAGTGAATTAGGCCCAGTATAGTAGCTGTTTGGGTTTAAAAGCCATGCTAGTGTTTTTAGACTTTATTCCCACCAATGCTTTCTGGCTCGAATTAGAGATGGTCAATGAGTTGCTAGTTATTCAGGCTTGCATGCAAATTTAATGCAGCTTGGAAAAAGACCAATCGGAAACTTTTTCTGCTGTATTTGGCTGACTCTGATTGAAATTTGAAGAATTATTAGAATCTCATTGATCATCTCTGCTTTGAACCCAACCCAGGGCCGGTTCTCTCATGAAGCAAGGTGAAACATTTGCATCAGGCGCAGAGATTACTGAGGGGCAGCATTTTTGTAACAGCATGCAGTCAGAGTAGGAGGAGAAGCGAGAGAAGAGGTCATCATTGGGGAAAAGCAGCTTGTTGTGCTGTGTGAGGAGTCTGGCAGTGGGGATGCAGGAGAGCAGCAGTGTTTCATGTGACTTGCACAGCAGAGGGGTGGTGGTGGCACTGCTGTCTTGACTGAGGAGGGGGTGCATCACAAGTTTGCTTCATGCAGCAGAAAGTCGAGAACCAGCCCTGACCCAACCAGTGCCATTACAGTGGGTTACAAAAGTATTCGAGCCCCTTGAAGTTTTCGACATTTTGTCATATTATTGCCACAAACATGAATCAATTTTATTGGAATTCCACATGAAACACCAACACAAAGTGGTGTACACATGAGAAGTGGAACGAAAATCATACATGATTCCAAACATTTTTTTTTTTTACAAATAAATGACTGCAAAGTGGTGTGTTCATAATTATTTGGCCCCCTTTGATCTGAGTGCAGTCAGTTGCCAATATACATTGCCTGATGAGTGCTAATGACTAAATAGAGTGCACCTGTGTGTAATCTAATGTCAGTACAAATACTGCTGCTCTCTGAGGGCCTCAGAGGTTGTCTAAGAGAATATTGGGAGCAACACACCAGACAGGTCAGGGATCAAGTTATTGAGAAATTTAAAGCAGGCTTAGGCTACAAAAAGATTTCCAAAGCCTTGAACATCCCACGGAGCACTGTTCAAGCAATAATTCAGAAATGGAAGGAGTATGGCACAACTGTAAACCTACCAAGACAAGGCCATCCACCTAAACTCACAGGCCGAACAAGGAGAGTGCTGATCAGAAATGCAGTCAAGAGGCCCATGGTGACTCTGGACGAGCTGCAGAGATCTACAGCTCAGGTGGGAGACTCTGTCCATAGGACAACTATTAGTCATGCACTGTACAAAGTTGGCCTTTATGGAAGAGTGGCAAGAAGAAAGGAATTGTTAACAGAAAGCATAAGAAGTCCCATTTGCAGTTTGCCACAAGCCATGTGGGGGACACAGCAACCATGTGGAAGAAGGTGCTCTGGTCAGATGAGACCAAAATAGAACTTTTTGGCCAACATGCAAAATGCTATGTGTGGCAGAAAACTAACACTGCACATCACTCTGAACACACCATCCCCACTGTCAAATATGGTGGTGGCAGCATCATGCTCGGGGGTGCATCTCTTCAGCAGGGACAGGGAAGCTGGTCTGAGTTGATGGGAAGATGGATGGAGCCAAATACAGGGCAAACTTGGAAGAAAACCTCTTGGAGACTGCAAAAGACTTGAGACTGGGGCGGAGGTTCACCTTCCAGCAGGACAATGACCCTAAACATAAAGCCAGGGCAACAATGGAATGGTTTAAAACAAAACATATCTATGTGTTAGAATGGCCCAGTCAAAGTCCAGATCTAAATCCAATCGAGAATCTGTGGCAAGATCTGAAAACTGCTGTTCGCAAACGCTGTCCATCTAATCTGACTGAGCTGGAGCTGTTTTGCAAAGAAGAATGGGCAAGGATTTCAGTCTCTAGATGTGCAAAGCTGGTAGAGACATACCCTAAAAGACTGGCAGTTGTAATTGCAGCAAAAGGTGGTTCTACAAAGTATTGACTTAGGGGGCGAATAATTACGCACACCCCACTTTGCAGTTATTTATTTGTAAAAAATGTTTGAAATGATGTATGATTTTCGATCCACTTCTCACATGTACACCACTTTGTATTGGTCTTTCACGTGGAATTCCAATAAAATTGATGCATTTTGTGGCAGTAATGTGACAAAATGTGGAAAACTTCAAGGGGGCCAAATACTTTTGCAACCCACTGTATGTGCATTGGAAATGCAAATATCTATTGTGTAAAAATATGTCCTGTATACTGCATATAGATGGATCCCTTTACATCTGGTTCTGGGAATCATTAATTTTTCAGTGATTCATATTTGTGCCACTCCTCCTGCTAAAGTACATTTTTTTGCAGGCACCTTAGTGACAATGCCAGCGCTACCATAAGGGAAACCTGGACAATTGCCCCAGGGACCCCAGGCTGGCTGCTAGGTCCCCCCCAAGTCACCCCCAACTTGACTGTGTTATCCGAAGCCCCCGCAGAGTCTTCGAAAGAGTAGTGAGTCACCTCTCACAGTGGGCGTGCTCCTCTATCAGTCCATGGCTCTGAGTGCTCCCCATCTTCATCCACTGCTGGCTGCATCTTCTCTGTGACCTGACACATTATTATGAAATAGCATGTGCAGGGTCACGGAGGAGAGGAATCCCTGCAAGAATGAAGGCGGGGAGCATGAAGCCTTGAACTAATAGAGGAGCACGTCCGCTTGGACAGGAAAGACGCTATTCTGCCAAAGACTCTGCAGGAACCACAGTAAAGTTGGGAGGGGGGTGACCTAGAGGGGGAGTGACAGCCAACTTGGGGGCTCAAAGGGGAATATAACATCAACCAAGGGCCCCCTAATGATACTCTAGGGAAGGGGGAGGTCAGGTCTGTTGGGAAGGGGGGGGGGGGCAGGTTAATTTTTCCCTGGGGGCCCCATTGTAACTAGAACTGGCCCTGCTTAGCGACCATTAGAAAGGCATCTGGAAATAGTGACAGATTTCTGTAAAGGCCACATAGGCCATAATCTAGGAAAGTTGTTGCCTAAGGGAAGGCTGAACATGTAACAGTAGAATTGCTACAAATAGAAGAGGAGGCTTAAAAGAAGTAGAAAGGCTTTATATTGGAGCACTGCAAAAGGAAGAAGGAAAAGAGGGCGTCACCCTGGTGCACTTACAACACAAGTGATATTGCATGGAGTTTGAGTTACAAACAACACAAGTTGACGTCCTTGATTTTTCGGGATCAGTGACAAGTTTGTGGCTTACTTCCGTGTTACAGCTTCACTTTAAATGTACCTTCTCTGTGATGTCCACCTCAAAGTTGGAAGTAAGCTCAGAAGCTATCAAAAACGTCCATGAGCACCAGTCGGAATGTAGGTACTGCCTTAGCTCTACACAAGTCTCATAGGTTATCTTTTTGGAATAGATATTTCCTTTCTACATACAAATGTGCTGAACAACAAATGTTTTAACGTTCACCTCCAAAACAATTAACGAAGCTAGAACAGTAAAGTGCTTAAAGCAAAGGTGAAATGCTCACATGAAGGTCACATTGCTATCTGAAGGGTTTACAAATATTTGCTTTAATGTGTTACATATAAACCTAGCTTTCTGGCCGTTTCTGATATGCGAGGGATTTTCTTCTGTGGAAAGGGATAGAAGAGCAGTTTCTCTGTGGGGGAGGAAGGTTTGGAGGAAGGGAATTGGAAGTGACCCCAGGATGTAGTGAATGGGAGGGAGGACTTCCTGTAAGGGCTGCTTGGGGTGCTTTTATCCTCGCTGAATCTTCTGCCTTCCATGTCTGTGCTGTGATCTGAGTCTTTCCGCGGCTGCGGCTCTGAGCTCAGCAGCCTGGTAAACAATAAGCTTTTATCGATGTGATCTGTAGTCTTGTCGCCGGGGGTGCAGTGATAATCCATCTGCACCATGCGGTGGATGTTCAGGTGAGCGTGCCACGTGCCGTCCCTGTCCTTCAGATAATTCTTATCCAGCAGTTCCAGGGATACCTCCTTCACCGGGATCTGATCTTTAAACGCCTTCTGTTTCTGAACTCGCTTATTCACAGGTACTGTGTTCATAACAGACTCCACTGTAATTAGCTCCTTTTCACCTGGAAATAAAGGAAATAGAATGTTATGGAACCCTAATCAAATTACGATGCACAATATCGTTTAAGAATATTGAAAAGCAGCTGAAATGCCCAAGTCTTAAATTCACGAAAGCATTACCGCATTTGGTTATGTAGAAAACAGCTGATTTTGCCAAATGTAGTCAAATGTCAACAGGGCAGGTTCTAGTAACACTGGGGGCCCCAGGCAAAATGAACCTAAGGGACCCTGACAGCCTCCCCCCTGGCCAAAAAGCAACCTTTGTTGCAGCCAAATTCCACCCCAGGGCCCCTGAGCCAGCTATTGTCCCCCACAGATTACCCGTCCACTTAACTGGGCCCCTGCTATGTCTTTGGCAGCATAGCTTCTCACCTGTCCCAGTGGGGGGCGCCCCTCTGTCATCCCTTTGGCTCCATTGAGGATCACAGGGGAGCACAGTTAAGATGGTGGGGGGGGGGGAGAGACACCTAAAGCAATCAAATCCCCTCTCAGGTCAGGGGTACTTTAAGACCAAACATACATATATCCAGGCACATCGCCTCTAGTTAGGACATTAAATAAATTATTAGGGAAAGGGAGGTGCTGAAGGGGGTGTGGCTAGAAACAGAAAAAATCCCAATTCGGTGCACTCCCCCTTCCCCTGTATGTTTGTCAGCATGCAGACAGCTTATGCTGGTGTATGCGCATGGTGCACATGGACACATAAGGTTAGCTCCCTTGTGCGATTGGTAAGATGCACTGTCTTTCCCAGGAGAGGAAGTTAGGATGTGTGCTCCTAATCCATTGATAGGTTTGATGCAATGAATGTGTTTGCATGTCTGCACTATGCATGTTACAGGGCCAGAGTTAGGACACCTATGTTTACCTGGGTACTTCTGCGCAGTATAGGTGACTAAGCATAAGAATGCATTCTTCTGTGAACTAAAACCCTGGCTTTTAATTTAGCTGTAGGGATAACAGTTGTGCCTGGATGAGTAAATCTGTGAATGCATTTGTTTGAACATTTGCATGTGAGTGTACGAAGGGTTAATTGTACTTTAAGACCAGCCTGGAGCTGTCAGTAACTAACAATCAGATGTTCGGTAAAATGAACTGCCAAAGGAGACAGCCAATGGGTGAAACCACCCTGTCCCATTGCCAACCATAGTCCCCATAGACATATGACTGTCACCCAGTGTCATGCTAAAATAATCCGTCCTGTCGAAACAAATTAGGATGATGATTAGACAGGTGCAGTAGACCTCATTTTCAGTACTAACGGATGGCCAAATGGTCAACGCCGACCAGATCGGCTTACCAGTGGTAATTGTCTCTGGGAACATTTAGACAAGTTCCACAATGGGGCATTGCATTGAGTTATGACATTGACATAACGCAACCAAAAGCAACATTTGCCACGGCATGTGATGTAACACAGGCAAAGAAGCAGCCGACCATTGTGCACCTTTATTGACTAACAGTGGGCGTGTCAGCGACTGCGATTCTAGCAACTCACTATAGGTTGTATGTAACAATGCAATCAGTTACACAGCATCACAACTGATGAGGTGTGAACTGTTCATAGATTTTCAATGGCACCCCGCTACAGTGCACAAAGCATTGTCCCTTACAATGCTACGTGTCAGTATGAAAGTACCCTTTGGCAAATGTGCCTATGTGTGTGTGTTAGAGCATGGAAGTGTTTGTTTTACAGTCAAGTTTGTATAAAACTGGCAGAGATACCAGAGTAAATAAAGCCAAATGTCATTTTGTTCAGGATGTATGTTTATAGTATTTTACAAAGTATAATGTCACCTTCGAACTTATTTAAAGGGAACCCAAGGTGAGAAGGATATAGAGGCTTACATATTTATTTCCATTTAAACAATACCAGTTACCTGGCAGTCCTGATCCTCTGCCTCTGCCTCTAATACTTTTAGCCAAAGCTCCTGAACAAGCATGTAGCAGATCAGGTTTTTACTGGATTAGCCATGTGCTTGTTCCAGGGCTTTGATTATTCAGACACTATGCCACTTATGCCAGATGCTCAACAAGGCGCATTGTTTACAAGTAAATCAATATGGCAACCTACATATCCCTCTCACCTCGGGTTCCGTTTAACTGCATTTCATAGAAATAAATTATAAAAAAAAAATAAACGGTCAATTTGAAATTATATAAGAAAAATTTACCCCCGCTATCCTGCTTAAAGGACCTCTGTCGTGAAAGTCTTAAAATTTAAAATAGGTACGTGTTAACATATAGAAATAAGAAGTATGTTTCTTCCAGAGTTAAATGAGCCATAAATTACTTTTCTCCTATGTTCCTGTCACTTACAGTAAGTAGAAGAAATCTGACATTATTGACAGATTTTGGACTAGCCCATCTTCTCCTAGGGGGATTTTAGTTTTTTTTTTATTTTTAAAAGCACTTAGTGAATGGCAGTTGCTCCGTCCAACTGCCAAAAAAGTGTACAGTGAGCAGGGAGGCTGTCCAGCATCATTATATAAATCTTTTTCAGGGAATGTCTTTATAAAGAATAAAGGTCATGCTGAGAATCCCCCATGAAGAGATTGACTAACCCACAACCTGTCTGTAATATCAGATTTCTACTAGCTACTGTAAGTGACAGCAACATAGGAGAGAAGTAATTTATGGCTTATTTTACTATGGGAGAAATGTACTTCTTATTTGTATGTGTTTTAAATTTTAAGATTTTCGCAACAGTTCCGGTTCAGCACCGCAGTCCGAAAATCTCATGCATCCGAGCAACGTTCACCTCTCATTCATTCGCCTATAACTTTATTGCTACTTATCACAATGAATTAATCTATATCTTGTTTTTTCCGCCACTAATTAGGCTTTCTTTGGGTGCTACATTTTGCTAAGAATTATTTTTTTCTAAATCTATTTTAACAGGAAGATAACGAAAGAAATGAAAAAAAATTCATTATTTCTCAGTTTTTGGCCATTATAGTTTGAAATTAATATACGCTACCGTAATTAAAACTCATGTATTTTATTTGCCCATCTGTCCCGGTTATTACACCGTTTAAACGATGTCCCTATCACAATTTATGGTGTCGATATTTCATTTAGAAATAAAGGTGCATTTTTTCAATTTGCGTCCATCACTATTTATAAGCTTATAATTTTAAATAATATAATAACATATTCTCTTGACATGCATATTTAAAAAGTCCAGACCCTTGGGTAACTATTTATGTTGTTTTTGTTTTTTTTTAATTGTATTTTTTATTTTTAATTAAAAAAAAGTGTATGTGGGTAATTTTTGGTGTGGGAGGGAAACTGTTAATTTTAAATGTAAAATAATATTTTTTTTTATTAAAAATGTATGTTGGTGCAGTTTACTATTTGGCCACAAGATGGCCACAGTGAAAAAAGTCCTGGATGCGAACGATCTCGCATCCAGGAACTTAAAAGCAGGGGAGATGTTTCCTGGGGGCAGAAATACCGTGCTCTCTGGAGAGAAAGCGTCGGTATTTCTGCGGGGAAGATAGATCGGTGAATGGGAATTATATTCCTATTCACTGATCGGGGGGCTAGCGGCGGGCAGCGGGAGCGTGCGCGGGGGCGCGCCCGATCGCGCGCACCAGCTGGCGACAGCAGCAGTGCCTATCTGGACGAGGAAGCTCGTCCAGATAGGCCGAACTGGTTAACAGAGTCATGCAGTATCTGCAGTGAAAATAATTGGTAAGAACAGCACCCACTAAGGAGGAGAGGAGCATGCCAAGACTAAAGACCCTTACACACATAAAGGTCACTCCAGACTGTTGAAAAACGTAGTCGGCACCATCACAGTGCTAACTGACTCTGTAGCCTGTGATTGGTCAATGAAATTACAGGATGAAGGTAAAATAAAAAAAAAAAAAAACAGATGCTCACCTAAGGAGAGGGAAGGCTCTGGGTCATATAGAGCCTTCCCATTCTCCTCACAGTGTCCTTGTTCCCCCACAGGCTCCTCCATTTGAATCTCCCACCATGGGAAACTTCGGAAGCACTCGGGCTCCGGAAGACGGACAGCTCTGTACTGTGCACGTGCGAGTGTGCCAGAGAGGGCGCTTGCACAGTACAAAGCGGCCCACAGCACTCGGGCTTCCGAAGACTCCCAAAGCCAGCCCAATGCGGAAGAGAGCAGTCTATGACCCATGGATCGAAGACTGCTAACGGGGGAGCATGCGGGGAACTCGGAGACCATGAGGAGACCAGGAAGGCCCTATAGGACCCAGAGCCTTCCCTCTCCTTAGGTGAGTATCTTTTTTTTTTTTTTTATTTAATCTTGATTTCAGACATTTTGTCTCTACCAGACAAAATGTTTTCCACATTTTGTCTGTTAGAGACATACCCTAAAAGACTGGCAGCTGTAATTGCAGCAATAGGTGGTTCTACAAAGTATTGACTCAGGGGGCTGAATAATTAAGCACACCCCACTTTGCAGTTATTTTTTTTTAAATGTTTGGAATCATGTATGATTTCCGTTCCACTTTTCACATGTACACCACTTTGTATTGGTCTTTCACGTGGAATTCCAATAAAATTGATTCATGTTTGTGGCAGTAATATGACAAAATTATGGAAAACTTCAAGGGGGCCGAATACTTTTGCAAACCACTGTAAATCTCTGCAGTCTGACATGCTAAGAACAGTGCAATATTGAAGCAGTGTCATATGAAAACAAAAGCCTTTCAGGTATCAGGTTTCACACACACAATTACAAATGTTTATGTTGTACATAAGATGCATTTCCTCAGCTCTCTGTGAGAGAAAGCTCTGCATGTCTCTGACTGAGCTTTCTGCACACACAGGGCTAACAGATGCACTGTGAGCGAATTCTTCCTCCCCTCATGGCTCACTCTGCAGTCAGAGTAGAGCAGACTAACATCAGAAAAGTGTGAAAAGGAATTAGATAACAGTAAACAAAGAGACAAGGAGTCAAATGTATACACTAGTACTTAGCAGCACTTCCCAAACATTTCCTATCTCAATTGAAAAAAACATGTTAATCGATAGTGTTTAGCAGTAGTCTATAAGAATTCCATAAAGCACAGTCTGATAAGAATAGCTCATTGGTGACCCTCAAGCAGCTCTCACCCCAGGCATCTGCCTGGTTTGCCTATGCTTACAAACAGCCTTAGATGCATGGCAACATGAGCAATACCCACTAAGAACAAAACCTGGGACAAACAGTATTTTACAAAGGAGCAAGAATGGAAAAAGGCAATAGACTTAGCAGTCTTGTCATGTGGTATTACATTGGTACAGAGACGTCTTGTACATTGCTGACTGAAAGACTGTGCTTAAATAAATAATCACGTTACAGTACATACAGGTATATTATTATTCTAAAACTCATAAGGTCCTAGTTGTTTTGTACATAAACAGGTAGAACTGACAGAATGACATCACACAAGAGGACAATAGATGTTGCAGTCTTGTCAGGTGAGTAAACCACATGACATTTTTTGCGGTGACTTCTTGTACTTAGCAGCTGGCACTTTACATCCCATACATAATAATTTTAAAGTGGACCTGAACTCTTGCACAGGACAGAAGGAAAAAATAGAGAAATACACCCTGTATGTATTTACAGAGCTTAGCCTGTCTAATTCCCTCTCATCTGTGACTAATCACAACTGTAATTTGATCTCTCAGCTGCGTCAGATGGCTGCCTCAGCAGAGCAGCTAATTTGTAGACTGAGGATGTTAACCCTATGTCTGCTTCCATGAAATATTTATTGCAGGATTTGTATCAGCTGTTACAAAGAAATATTTTTCTTTAAATGTTATTATGCTGTTGCTTATCTTTTATGCTGGCAATACACAATGAGGTTTTGTTTTTTTTTGCAGATTTACTGGCCGAATGTTTTTCCAATCGAATCCCATTCACTTCTATAAGAAAATCGATCAGAAAAACGATCAAATCCAAATCGGACCTGCCGGAATTTATGTATCGAGCCATCTATCTGCCACAAAATGAATCGTGTATTCCCAGCATTAGAGCAGAGAGGAAGTCCTGACTTCAGGTCCACAAGACCCAGAAGATTCAAGTTACTTTGTTCATTCGCAAGCAGACAGTTAGCAGCACACCGGCATACTCTATTGTTTCCAGTGACTAAACAGTGATAAGAAGTCAATTGGCTTTCCTGAGCTTGAACATAAGTAATGTGTAGGAGTTAGCCGATTGTATTTACCGAGGCTCCGTGGCACATACTGGTCTGTGTGAAGTAACCTGTACACGTGGCAGTGGCTTTTGTAGTTTGGAGTTGGTCCAGTATCTGCTTTTATTATATTCCATATGAACTGTTGCTCTATAGTTCTGCATTGTCCAGCAATCCTTGTTCAGAACACTGGACTAGTCTATGCTTCCAGTGGCGTAGCTAAGGAGCTGTGGGCCCCGATGTAAGTTTTACAATGGGGCCCCCCAAGCATGCTATACATAACAATTGATACTGCGCACCAAAACCTGCCAATGGCAACTACAGTGTCAGAGGTGCAAGAAGGGGATGGGGAGCAGCTTGTTAATGATTACCACTATTCAAAGTATCTATAGAAGTGATTATTATGAGCACAGGACCAATAGAGAGCTAATATTGCAGTTGAGGGAGGGCCCTTCGGGGCCCATCTGGCCCAAGGGCCCCGATGCGGTTGCAACCCCTATTGCTACGCCCCTGTGTGCTTTATAGGTTATCAGTTCCCCAGGAATAAAACTAGCAATATAGACATACTACCCTGCAGTTTCCTTAAGGCCGGGTGCACACATGGCAGAAACGCTTGCGGAGCGGGACACGCTGTTAGTCTATGGGACGCAGAAGGACCAGCGTTGCACTTGCGATTTACAATAAGCGTTCTGCAGACGCTGGTAGTGGGTAATGAGGTTTTCATTAAAAAGTTAAGATCTGTAATGTGTTTCCGCTTCCTGTTGTCTTCCAAGTGATTTGCAAAAATTAAAAAAAAAAAACATACAAAAAACGCATATGCATTTTCCATTAGCGATCCGGAAACGCATTAAAACGCATGCAAACCGCATGAAAAATGCATCTGCATAAAAAAAACGGAATCGCACCATCCGAAAATGCTACTTTTTAACACTATGTCATATGTGAACCCAGCCTTATGGTGGCCATACATGGTACAATTTTTTTCATACAATCTTACCATTTCTATGTAATATAAGGGAACTGCCTAAATTATCCTTTCAGTATATTCACTTAATTTACCCTTATACTACATAGAAATGGTAAGATTGTATGAAAAAATTGTACCATGTATGGCCACCATTAGGGTAAATTAAGTGAATATACTGAGGATAATTTAGGCAGTTCCCTTATATTACATAGAAATGGTAAGATTGTGTGAAAAAATTGTACCATGTATGGCCACCATTAAGCACACCTGAAGTTAGGGGGGAATAAGGAGGCTGACATATTTATTACCATTTAGGGAATACCAGTTGTCTGGCTGTCCTGCTGATCCTCTGCCTCTACTACTTTCAGCCATAGACCCTGAACAAGCATGCAGCAGATCAGGTGCTTTGAAGGATGTCTGACTAGATTAGTCACATGCTTATTTCAGGTGTGCAATTCAAACACTACTGCAGCCAAAGAGATCAGCAGAAATGCCAGGCAACTGATATTGTTTCAAAGGAAAAAAAATATGGCAGCCAGACACCATATGCAACCTAATTCAGGTTCCCTTTAAGATGAAGATTATTGTAGAACATAAAAGAAACAGCAAACCTGCCATGAATTTTATTATAAACCATAGGAAACATTTGCCACCCTCATCTGGATCCTATTGGACAATACTGACGGTTGCTCAAAGGGTAGTGAACTACTGCTTGTGCAATACAATCCTGTGCATACACCTGCAGCAAGACCTTTCTGGAAATGATTGCAGTTTTCCCTGGAGAGCTTCAAGTGTAGCAGCATTTTCAAAGACATAAATGCAATAGCTTTAGGGCCCGTTCTCACTAGGGCGATTAGCAAGTGATTCCCGCCGCTATTCCCTGAAGCGCTAGCACTTGTTAATGCTACCGACAATAGAAACCTAATGGCAGTGATCTCACTGCCGCGTTTTCTGCCGATCACGGGCATTTTGCGATCAACGGCAATCGCAAAATGTGTTGCATGCAGCATTTTGCTGCGATTCTGGAGCAGTCTCGGTACAGTGCTTATAAAAGCGCCAATCCTGATCATTGGGAATCGCGGGAATGTACAGTGATTTTTATCGCGCTAATCGCAGTAAAATCATCCACGCAAAATGGTAGCGCTTTGCCGATTTCAAGTGTGAGCGCTCTCTAAAGCGATCCAGAGCCGAAGCTTAGCATAAAAATAAGATACTCACCTGAAAAGAGAGAAGCCTGAGGATCCTATTGAGTCTTCTAGTAAATATATGAGCACGCCACGCATGCTGCAAGAAAAGGAGCTGCGTGGCCGTGGCCTGGTATGATTACCGACAATACCTTGCCGCTAATCTTCTGGAGGGGGGGGGGGCGGCACGCTCAGCGACGGGGGACAGCAGAACAAAGAGGGAACCCTCATTAGGATCCTGAGGTCTCCTTTGCTTTAGGTACACTTTAGTGATCCTGAACCAAGTAAAATTATTTTAAATAAACACATGATGTCCTGCAAATGAATTTTACGTACTTACCTCTCTGTGACAGATCCTCCCAGAAATTCAACATTTTCTTCTTACAATGATTCATTCCATTTCTGACAAGATTTCATTGGAACTGAAATATATCAATTGCTAATGCTATCAGGTTTATAGCAGTTGCTGTTAGTTATAACTAAATGGACAACTGATGAGCAAGGTAACGTCCATGTTTCTCTATGGCTCAAGTGGGTGATTTTACAGTTTAACAGTGTGCTGACCAGGAAGCTGCTGCGGGGTAATGGCTATTTTCAAAATGGAGGACAGAAAATTCTATTGTTCACAGTGGATAAACAGGAGAGAAGAAAGAGATTGATGAGTAGACTTTGTGGCAGGTAAGTATGATGAGCGTATGTTTATTTTTACTTTTAATTTTCAGTTCAGGTTTGCTGACTCACAGCCATTTCAGCAGTTTTGACTATTCTGAAATATAACCCAGTTGCAGGTTGCAAACCTTGGCCTTCCAGACGTTATTTTTTTTTTTTAGTGTTGTCAATGAAGAATGCAAAATCAAGGTCAACCGACACATTCTATCACAACTATGTTGGAGCATATTTGCACGGAAACGCAATAATTGGGTACACTGTACTGGAGGGCACTGTAACAGATGTTATAATGGAGGACGCTGTAATGGGAGCCATCACCATGGGGAATAGTACATACTGTATGTTATTTATATACAGCCCATAAAATGAAGACACCTAACAATGGCATGACCACACCCCCAAAACCACAAAACTCTTGCTAGACCATTTTATTTTCATGTGACCAGAATGTTTTAGCTTTTTGTAAATAAAAAAAGAAAGTAATAAATTGGCAACCCTGATTAGCCCTTCTGTGAACCTAAAAGCGACTCATAAGCATTTATGTGTGACTAATTTAGTGTGACTATTTTATCTAAAATACCTAATTTTCTGGATGTCAAACTGAGGACAGCATGGTTGTCAGTATTCTTGTCGTGCAGGTTTAGGAGCCATAGGTTAATTACGCCCCTCCTGTTCTCCCCCCAGGGTACCATCTACATGGAATTTGTTCCACGCTTGTGTTTTGCTCTGTGCTGGCCTGAAAACAGCTACGTTGGAATTTGTTGTTTTGTGAATTTCATGCTATTAAACTAGCAGGGGTGGATTTAAAGGAGACCAGAGACCAATGAAAAAAAAAGTTTTATACATACCAGAGACTTCCTCCAGCCCCATGTGCACGGATCGCTCCCATGCCGCCATCCAGGGGCGTATCTGGGTTATATAGCGCCTATGGCAAACACTGAAATTGCGCCCCATATCCATACTGGAGGTTTCCCTTCAGTATGGATATCCAGAGGTGTGTCCACCCCAGTATAGGTAGCCAGAGGTGCACCCCTCCCAGCATAGGTATTCAGATGAGTCCCCCTCCCCCCCTCCATATAAGTAGCTTCCCCAGTACAGGTTGCTAGAGTTAGCCCCCCAAGTATAAGTAACAAGCGGCATCCCTCAGTATGGTAGTGGAACATGAGAGAGGAAGGGGCAGAGGGAGGAGGAGATGGCCATGGCGCCCATGGTGCTGTGGCGCCCATGGCATGAGCCATGCCTGCACCCCTCTAGATACGCCTCTGCCGCCGTCCTCCGGTGCCTGCAGCTCCGGTATCAGGCCTGATTAGTTCTGCCAGTCAGTCAGTCTGTGCTAGAGAAGTGCTCCCTGGCTGCCACCGGAGAGATACGTAGAGAGCGCACTTCCTCTTGCGCAAACTGGCAGAACTAACAGGGCCCGATACCGGAGTTGCAGGCAGCGGAGGACGGCAGCGTGGAAGCGATCTGTGCGCATGGGGCTGGAGGAAGCCTCAGGTATGTATAAAAGTTTTTCTTAAATTGGTCTCTGGTACACTTTAAGGCTTTTATAAACTATCAGGATCTGATCTTTACTTTTTTAACCCCCCCTTGGGGACCAGAGCAGTTTGTCTGGTTTAGGTGTCCCCAATTTAGATAGCCAGGGATAGGTATTCCCTGTATAGATAGCTAGGATTGGGTGTCCCCATATAGAAAGGTGTCCTTAGTGCAGGCAGCGGCATTTACTCACCTCCCTAGATCCTGCAATGAGCAGCTTTCCCCGTCTCCTCTCTCCCTGACATGCAGCCTCGCTGTACTGCTAAGTCCCGGGTCCTGGCTTGATGATGTCATCAAGCCGGGATCCGGAACTTAGCAACAGAGCGAAAATGGATGCCGGGCAGAGCGGTGGGGGAGTGACAATTGACGAGGGTTAGGAAGGTGAGTGGATCTTCTTCTTCCTTTTTAGCCGCCGCCGCTTAAGTGAACCCTATGATCGGCGGTGATCACGTGATCAGGAGCCAATCGCCATGGCTCCTGATCAGTGAGGAGAGATATCAGCTGACAGCTTAAAGAGAAACTCCGACCAAAAATTGAACTTTATGCCAATTAGTAGCTGATACCCCCTTTTACATGAGAAATCTATTCCTTTTCACAAACAGACCATCAGGGGGCGCTGTATGACTGATATTGTGGTGAAACCCCTCCCACAAGAAACTCCTCCCACAAGAAAAGTTCAAACTTTTTTTGGCAGCTTCCTGTCTGTGAACTTTGTTGCATTGTGGAAAATAGCCGTTACAGAGGTTTCCAGCTGCCAAAAACCATGCAGCAGCTACATCACCAAAATATTCACTGGAGTTCCTTTTTAATCTCCCCTTTTAGGTGCACACGATCGCGTCGGGACTTCAGGGACTCTAACGTGATTCGTCCTGAAATGGTAAGCAATATTTAGAAATTTCGGCTTCACCCTGCAACCTTTTTTCCTTGCACCCTTATTTAATGTACGCAGTGCAGCCTCCATCCCATCCCACATGCAGCACACTACCTAATATTATAAAACCTGTTTTATTTTTATTGCCTACTGTAAGCAACAGCAACATGAGAGAAAGGGAATTTATTGTGTTCTTTATTCTGGGAAAAATTTGCTTCTTATGAGCATAAGTACACGTATATTAGATTTTGCAATTTTTCACAATAGTGGCTCAGTATATGTACGGTTATCCAGCGAGACGGCAAAACTGGCTTTATGCCAGACACGCAGTTAGTTTATATTGTAGAATCCATTAGTTTGTATAAGATAATGCGGCCACACCTGTGAGATAGAGCTATGTAAGAAAACACGGATGTTGTGACTGAACTTGGACTCCTAGTTAAATACAGCCCTGTGAGATGTATTACGTTATCCAGTTAATACTTTGCCAAAACAAACTCGCCAGCATTGTAACTCTGACAGACCACCAAACACAATGCATGATGTAGATCAGCATTTGGCCGAATCTTTCTGAAAAGTTATTTTACAAGCATAATTCCTCAAAGTTTAATATGTGTACTGATATTAAAGAATAAGGTAAGGCCCATTTTCCACCACAGAACACAAATCGCAAATGCACAAATTTTTTTTCTGCATTTGCGCTGCCATTTCTGGTGGGGTTGCAATTCTCCATCAGTTACACAGAATGGAACACGGTCACAGTCACTCAAAAATTCAGCATTCGGTGCATTTGCGATTCCACTAGAATTGCAGTGCACTCGTGGGAATGGAACACAATATATATATATATATATATATATATATATATATATATATATATATATATATATATATATATATATATATATATATATATATATAAAAATATATATATATATATATAAATATATATATATATATATATATATATATATATCTCCAAATTGTGCTCTAATTAATAATGCAATTTTAATATATTATGTTGTTTGTCCTGTTTGCTCTTTGACGTGATGTGAGAGCTCCCTGCCTGACATTTGTTTAAAAGCAATATCCACTAAGGCACCGTTTCCTCTTGTGCCGGTGTAGTGACAGATAGGGCTGCCCCGCATGCGCAGCAGGAGCCTGCCTCCCATAACCCAGTGTATTGTACAGCCATGTAAAACGTCCTAAATATCTCTGCTTCTGCACCACGTACACTCCAGAAATTTTCAGGGTAGGGAGGGGAGCCCCCGGTCTAGCTCTGTGCCAAATTGCAGCCCCCGAGCGCCGCTAGTTCCCTAGATAGGTTTCCTGTAATCATTCTCGGGAACCAGCGGGGCTCGGGGGCTGCAATTTGGTACAGAGTTACATCGGGGTGTCCCCTCCCTACCCTGAAAATTTCGGGAATGTACTTGGTGCGGAAACAGAGATATTTCAGGAAAATCATATCTAACTTCCCATTGAGAATGCGTGATACTCAGTGAGGAAGGGAGCTTCCGGGCTGCACTATCTGATATTACACCGGCTTCCATCTCCGAGATGGATGCCGCTGCTGTCTCCAATTGTGCTGTCTGTAAATCTGAGCTACCACGCATGCACAGTACGATGCTGTACTACGAAATTTCCTATTACTTTATACTGCTGGCTTTATCTCCGCAGCCACATCTCCTACACTCCCCAAATTTTGAGAGTATGGAGTGGACCCCCCGAACTACCTTTGTGCCAAATTGCGGCCCCCAAAAATTGCCAGTTCCCGAGATAGATCAAACAAACCTGTTTCGGTAACCAGCGCTGGGGGGACTGCAATTTGGCGCATAGGTAGTTTGCAGGGCCCCCTCCATACCCTCAAAATTTGGGGACTGTTAAGAGGCATGGCTGTGAAGATATTTTATGTAATTCATTAAAATTTCCCACTGAGCATGTGCATAACCCGCTGCAGAAGGCAGCTTCCAGGCGGCACAATTGGACACAGCACAGACACTTGAGCTGATACGAGTATGCATCCGAATCCCTCTAGCCAAGCCATGCATGGCAATGGCAATTTGGATGCAACTGCCACTAGGTGTGATGGAGAGACGAATGAAAGTGTGGCTGGAGGTGTGAAGGAGGAATGGATGGAGGTGTGGTGAAGGTATGGTGTAGCTGTGACTAAGAGGTGGATGTCCGTGTGGCTGGAGGTGTGATGATGAAATAACTGTAGGTGTGGTGGAGTGGGGAATGGACGTGTTGTGAAAGTAACACTGGAGGTGTGACTGGAGATGTGATAGTGAAGTGAATTAAGGTGTAGCTGGAGGTGTGATAGAGGAATGACTGTAGGTGTGCTGTAGGTTTGTTGAAGGTGTGATTAAGAAATGAATGGAGGTTTGTCAAAGATATGGCTGGAGGTGAGATGGAGAGGATGAATGTAGATGTGACTGGAGGTGTGATTGAGGTGTGAATGGAAGTGCGGTGAAGGTATTGCTGGAGGTGTGAATGTAATTGTGGCTGGAGGTGTGATGAAGGAATAAGTGGAGGTGTGATGGAGAGGATGAATGTAGGTGTGAATGGAGGTGGGATTGAGGTGTGAATGGAAGTGCGGTGAAGGTATTGCTGGAGGTGTGAATGTAATTGTGGCTGGAGGTGTGATGAAGGAATAAGTGGAGGTGTGATGGAGAGGATGAATGTAGGTGTGAATGGAGGTGGGATTGAGGTGTGAATGGAAGTGCGGTGAAGGTATTGCTGGAGGTGTAAATGTAATTGTGGCTGGAGGTGTGACGAAGGTGTAAGTGGAGGTGTGATTAAGGTTTTGCTGAAGGTGAAAATGTAGGTGTGGTTAAAGTGTGAATGGATGTGTGGTGATGGTGTGATGGAGGGGTGACTGGAGGTGTGGCTAGAGGTGTGATGGAGGTGTGAATGGGAGTGTGGTGATGGTGTTGCTAGAGGTGTTATGGAGGGGTGTTATGGAATACCTCCAATCACCCCTCCATAACACCTCTAGCCACACCATCACCACACTCCCATTGAAGGTGATGCTAAATATGTGATGGGCGGGATAAATGTAGGCGGAGCTGAAGTTGCAGCTTAAGTTGTGATGGAGGAGTGAATAGAGTTGTGGCAGGAGGTGTGCTGGAGGAGTGAATGAAGATGTGGCTGGAGGTGTGCTGGAGGAGTGAATAAAGATGTGGCTGGAGGTGTGCTGGAGGAGTGAATAAAGATGTGGCAGGAGGTGTGCTGGAGGAGTGAATGAAGATGTGGCTGGAGGTGTGCTGGAGGAGTGAATAAAGATGTGGCTGGAGGTGTGCTGGAGGAGTGAATAAAGATGTGGCTGGAGGTGTGATGGTGGAGTGAATGAAGATGTGGCTGGAGGTGTGCTGGAGGAGTAAATGAAGTGTGGTTGGAGGTGTGCTGGAGGAGTAAATGAGGATGTGGCTGGAGGTGTGATGGTGGAGTGAATGAAGATGTGGCTAGAGGAGTGCTGCAGGAGTGAATATGAGGATGTGGCTGGAGGTGTGATGTGGTGTGGTGAAGATGTGGCTGAAGGTGTGATGGAGGAGTGAATTAAAATATGGCTGGAGGTGTGATGGAGGAGTGAATGAAGATGTGAGTAGAAGTGTGGTGGTGGTGTGAATGAAGGTATTGCTGGAGGTGTGATTGAGAAGTGAATGAGGTGTGGCTGGAGGTGTGATGGAGGAGTGAATGAGGTGTGGCTGGAGATGTGATGGAGGAGTGAATGAAGATGTGGATGGAGGTGTGATGGTGGTGAAGCTGTGGCTGGAGGAGTGATGGTGTTGTGGTGAAAGTGTGGCTGGAGGTGTGATTGAGGAGTAAATGAAGATGTGGCTGGAGGTGTGATGGTGTTGTGGTGAAGGTGTGGCTGGAGGTGTGATTGAGGAGTAAATGAAGATGTGGCTGGAGGTGTGATGGTGTTGTGGTGAAGGTGTGGCTGGAGGTGTGATGGTGGTATGGTGAAGGTGTGGAAGGAGGTGTAATGACAGGGTGAATGTGGTTTGGCTGGATGTGTGATGGAGTTGTGGTTGGAGATGAGATAGAGGAGTGAATAAAGATGTGACGGGACTGGAGGTGGGATGGAGGTTTTGCTGGAAGTGTGATGGTGGTTTTGTGAAGTTGTGGATGGAGGTGTGATGACAAGCCGAATGTGGCATGGCTGGATTTGTGATGGAGGTGTGGTGAAGGTGTACTGGAGGAGTGCATAAAAGTATGGTGAAGGTATGGCTGGGGATGTTTATTTTGCCTATACATGTTCGCAATGAAAATCATCTTTTCTTGTCATAGAAGGAAAAGTAAAAACAATAGATGCCTATGTGGGTTCTCAGGTCTTTTCAAAGAAGCAAAATCAACAATAAATGATAATTGCATTATTATTCAGGTAGCAGGTGGAATGTTCATTTATCCTTTAACCTTTTCTGCTCTGTATCAATAACTGTTGATTCCATGTTTCTCCTCTGATTATTTCTTACTTTCTACCTCCTTAATAAATATCTTAGCTTAGCGAAGCTTTAAATGTCACGGTGCTCTTTCTGGTTAATGTGTGCTGATCCTGGATAGGAGGAGCTTGGAAAGCTTTCTGCAGATATCACAAACTAGGTCAGAAACTTGACAGTAATCTTGTAGGGATAATTATCAGGTTATGCTTATCTGTACCCATCAAGCACTGAGCCCTGGTTTATGCTTTTCTACACTCATACCATAATAACAATCTCCTGCTTTCTTTTAGTCTGATATACTTGAGATGTGGATGAAAGTTTGGGCAACCTTGTTAAAGAGACTGTGAAGTGAGTCTAAATTCACTTTTTTTAACATGCAGTCATGTTAAGAACTATAACCCCTGCTAAACCGCCGCTATCCCGTGGCAAAATGAGGGGTTTATACTAGAGGTGGGACAACGAATCTGGCGAATCCACTGAATCTTGAGAAAGATTCGGGATTCGTGGATTCAAATCCACATGCTATTTGCGTAATTTTGAATCAGACGAATCCGTGCGACACGCTGTCAAAATTCCGCGCCAAAGTTTAGCCCCACGCATCGCTGTATACATTATCTGCGCCGCTTGTGACGTCATCTCGACCAGGGCTGACTTTGCGTTCCATCCATGTGTCATGCGACGTTGTGCCCGCGTTGCTGCCACTCACCGCCTGATGACGTTGACGCTGCGCCGCCTACTCAAGTTCCCGCGGAGAAGACCTGAAGGCGTGGACAGAACTCCCGCAGAGAAGACCTGAAGGCGTGGACGGATCTCCCGTAGAGAAGACCTGAAGGCGTGGAGGGATCTCCCGCAGAGAAGACCTGAAGGCGTGGACGGATCTCTTGCAGAGAAGACCTGAAGGCGTGGACGGATCTCCCGCAGAGAAGACCTGAAGGCATGGACGGCACTCCACTACCTAAGCTCAGGGGCACTATGGCTATTGACTACCACCTACCTATGCTGGGGGGCACTAAGACTAGTACCTACCTATGCCGGGGGCGCACTAAGTCCACCTATGCTGGGGGGCACTAAGGACTATGTATACTGGGGGCACTAAGGACTACCTACCTATGCTGGGGGGCACTAAGACTACCTACCTATGCTGGGGGGCACTAAGACTACATATCTATGCTGGGGGGCACTAAGTCTACCTATGCTGGGGGATGCACTAAGGACTACCTATACTGGGAGGCACTAAGGACTACCTATACTGGGGGCGACTCTACTGGTAACCTATGCTGGGGGCAGCAATACCAATTGTGGGGGCAGCAATATCTATTGTGGGGGCAACTATACTGGCTAGTGGCTACCTATACAGGGGGAAACTACATAGTAGGCTTCCAATACAAGAGGCGACTATACCTGTATTGGGGGCATCTACACTGACTATACAGGGGGGAACTATACCTATAGTGGGTGCAACTACATTTGCTACCTATACAAGGTGCAACTATACTTATAGTGAGTGCAACTACACTTGCTACCTATACAACTATACCTATACTGGGGGCATCTTTACTGGCTACCTATGCTAGCGGCAACTATACTGGGGCAACTATACTGGCTAGTGGCTTCCTATGGGGCAAATATACTAGCTAGCTATATACTTGCCCCATAGCTGATTTCGTGCAGCCCTCGACCAAAGTACAGTGTTCAGAAGAAGGCACGTGCCATCAACCCCCAATATTGTCAGGACGTAGTTGACTATTTAACACAGAACACCTCATCTTCCTGAGCTTCCACACGGAAGCTTGACATATCTTCCTCCTCCTGCTCTGATTCTGGCACCCCATTGAACACTCCTTCGGCAGCCATCACCAAAGTGCCATCATCAAAGGGCTCAGCGGTGTGGAAATTTTTATGTGTGTCTGCCTCAGATGAGAGCAATGCCATCTGTACTCTCTGCCACCGAAAATTGAGCCGTGGAAAGACCAAGACCCACGTAGGGACAACTACCTTATGAAGGCACATGATTACAAAGCACAAACTGCAATGGGATGACCACCTGAGGAAAAGCAGCACACAAAAGAAAAGCCACACACCGCAGTGGAAGATACCAGGCAGCAATTATTTCTCAAAAAACCTAAACTGTACCGTGATGTTCATAGCAAGGAAATGAGCAGCGCTACTTAAAAACAGACTAGTGCCTACCTGCAAAAGAGTGCAAGCCCCACTTGTGGGGTCGAATACACACCGAGCATACACATGACCTGTCTACCACTAGAGGAGGATGTTGGTTTCCATTAACAGCTTGCATGCAACCTATTAAGTACTCGTCACTCCCACTGCGAAGAAGTCAATCCTCCATGGGAGGGGCCTAACACTAACTAAATCCTAACCTATGTATATGCATAGCCTGGGTGCGGCTAATCAAATAAAATCAAAAATTGAAAATTGCGCAAAAAGGTGGATCAGCGCAGCACCAGGCCGCCTCCGAATGGCCTCCATCAGAGATGCGCTGAGCCCCCCCAGGAACTACAAACGCACCTTGAACCCAAACAGAAGCTCTGCATATACACCAAAAGCATGGCTGTTAAGTGGGAGCAGCTGACCAAAAACGAATTACATTAGTACATAGCAAGGAAATGAGCAGCACTACTTAAAAACAGACTAGTGCCTACCTGCAAAAGAGTGCAAGCCCCACTTGCTCCCACTTAACAGCCATGCTTTTGGTGATCCACCTTTTTGCGCAATTTTCAATTTTCGATTTTATTTGATTAGCCGCACCCAGGCTATGCATATACATAGGTTAGGATTTAGTTAGTGTTAGGCCCCTCCCATGGAGGATTGACTTCTTCGTAGTGGGAGGGACGAGTACTTAATAGGTTGCATGCAAGCTGTTAATGGAAACCAACATCCTCCTCTAGTGGTAGACAGGTCATGTGTATGCTCGGTGTGTATTCGACCCCACAAGTGGGGCTTGCACTCTTTTGCAGGTAAGCACTAGTCTGTTTTTAAGTAGCGCTGCTCATTTCCTTGCTATGTACTAATGTAATTCGTTTTTGGTCAGCTGCTCCCACTTAACAGCCATGCTTTTGGTGTATATGCAGAGCTTCTGTTTGGGTTCAAGGTGCGTTTGTAGTTCCTGGGGGGGCTCAGCGCATCTCTGATGGAGGCCATTCGGAGGCGGCCTGGTGCTGCGCTGATCCACCTTTTTGCGCAATTTTCAATTTTCGATTTTATTTGATTAGCCGCACCCAGGGTATGCATATACATAGGTTAGGATTTAGTTAGTGTTAGGCCCCTCCCATGGAGGATTGACTTCTTCGCAGTGGGAGGGACGAGTACTTAATAGGTTGCATGCAAGCTGTTAATGGAAACCAACATCCTCCTCTAGTGGTAGACAGGTCATGTGTATGCTCGGTGTGTATTCGACCCCACAAGTGGGGCTTGCACTCTTTTGCAGGTAGGCACTAGTCTGTTTTTAAGTAGCGCTGCTCATTTCCTTGCTATGTACTAATGTAATTCGTTTTTGGTCAGCTGCTCCCACTTAACAGCCGTGCTTTTGGTGTATATGCAGAGCTTCTGTTTGGGTTCAAGGTGCGTTTGTAGTTCCTGGGGGGGCTCAGCGCATCTCTGATGGAGGCCATTCGGAGGCGGCCTGGTGCTGCGCTGATCCACCTTTTTGCGCAATTTTCAATTTTCGATTTTATTTGATTAGCCGCACCCAGGCTATGCATATACATAGGTTAGGATTTAGTTAGTGTTAGGGCCCTCCCATGGAGGATTGACTTCTTCGCAGTGGGAGGGACGAGTACTTAATAGGTTGCATGCAAGCTGTTAATGGAAACCAACATCCTCCTCTAGTGGTAGACAGGTCATGTGTATGCTCGGTGTGTATTCGACCCCACAAGTGGGGCTTGCACTCTTTTGCAGGTAGGCACTAGTCTGTTTTTAAGTAGTGCTGCTCATTTCCTTGCTATGTACTAATGTAATTCGTTTTTGGTCAGCTGCTCCCACTTAACAGCCATGCTTTTGGTGTATATGCAGAGCTTCTGTTTGGGTTCAAGGTGCGTTTGTAGTTCCTGGGGGGGCTCAGCGCATCTCTGATGGAGGCCATTCGGAGACGGCCTGGTGCTGCGCTGATCCACCTTTTTGCGCAATTTTCAATTTTCGATTTTATTTGATTAGCCGCACCCAGGCTATGCATATACATAGGTTAGGATTTAGTTAGTGTTAGGCCCCTCCCATGGAGGATTGACTTCTTCGCAGTGGGAGGGACGAGTACTTAATAGGTTGCATGCAAGCTGTTAATGGAAACCAACATCCTCCTCTAGTGGTAGACAGGTCATGTGTATGCTCGGTGTGTATTCGACCCCACAAGTGGGGCTTGCACTCTTTTGCAGGTAGGCACTAGTCTGTTTTTAAGTAGCGCTGCTCATTTCCTTGCTATGTACTAATGTAATTCGTTTTTGGTCAGCTGCTCCCACTTAACAGCCATGCTTTTGGTGTATATGCAGAGCTTCTGTTTGGGTTCAAGGTGCGTTTGTAGTTCCTGGGGGGGCTCAGCGCATCTCTGATGGAGGCCATTCGGAGGCAGCCTGGTGCTGCGCTGATCCACCTTTTTGCACAATGTACCGTGATGTTGAAAGGCAAGTGGTGACCTTTCTGGCACACAGCGTTAGTACAAGGGTCCATCTGACCACGGATGCCTGGTCTGCAAAGCACGCTCAGGCCTGCCCGAAGGCTAAGTCAGTCCCCACACACATCATCTCTGCCTGCACGCCGTGTGACTGCCTGCCCCAAGACTAAGTCAGTCCCCACACAGCATCTCTGCCCGCAGGCCGCTTGACTGCCTTCTCCGCCATCACCAACAGGGTCCAGGACTCCAGGCAGATTCCTGAATTTCAGCGGCGGCTATGATAATTTTTATGGTGCGTGTACATGCCTGCCTAATTTTTCTGGCTGCACTGCAGCTGCAACAACAAAACAAAAGGCATGTACATGTGTCAATTCCCCTTCGTGATTGTTACCTTGCCGCGGTGAAGGGGCTTGTGTATCACAATGAAGCAATGACCGCCAGCTATATATGAGTGTCTCGGGGGGGGGGGGGGGGGGGGGGGTCGTTGCTTCTTTGTGGACAGACTGCCACAGATGCCAGATAGGAATTGTACGAGGGGAAGCAATGCAGGGCAAGATAGCCTTTAAAGAGAGGGAGCACAGAGACAGGTTGTATGTGTGTCCACCAATCTAGTCGCCACCCAGCGACGATGAACACACAACAGTGAAGACCAAGTGGGAAAGCAATCGCAATAGATGGCAATTGCTAACAGCGATACAAGACTGAATAAGCACAGAGAAGGAATGTATGTATGTCCACCAATCTAGTCGCCCACCAGCGACAGAGAACATACAACAGTGGAAACCAAGTGAGAACGCAATCGCAAGAGATGCGATTGCCAATGAGAATGAGCACAGGGACAGAATGTATGTGTGTGCACCAATCTAACTGCCAGCAACAAAGATGAATCCTATAACGACCGCACCACACAATGTTGTATTGAAGAAATGAGCTTTTATTGAAATATAATTGCACATGATAAATAAAAACAATTAAAAACACTGGACCCCAGGTGGTCGCAATGAAAAATATAGCCAATGGCTGAATAATAAATGCAATGCATGAGCCCAACCCTCCACTCAATCCCCAAATATGTAAAAAATGGGTATACACATTGATGGGAAAAGTGACGAGTGATAAAGTACAACAGTGCAGAGAACCTCCCAAACTCGTAAGTCCAGGAGGATATTAAAGTGGCTGACCACCCAGGTGCCGCATCCCTCCCTCTTCCCGTCCTTCACATTGGTGAGTCTTCTTTTTCAGCACGCTCTTGGTCATCCTGACCCATGGTGTTCCACTTCACTTTTGCTTTTTTCTTTGCCACATCTCCCTGTCAAATACAATTTCTTTGACAGGTGTTTCACATTACCTCATTTCAGGCACTATTGCACTTTAATATCCTCCTGGACTTACGAGTTTGAGAGGTTCTCTGCACTGTTGTACTTTATCACTCGTCACTTTTCCCATCAATGTGTATACCCATTTTTTACATATTTGGGGATTGAGTGGAGGGTTGGGCTCATGCATTGCATTTATTATTCAGCCATTGGCTATATTATTCATTGCGACCACCTGGGGTCCAGTGTTTTTAATTGTTTTTATTTATCATGTGCAATTATATTTCAATAAAAGCTAATTTCTTCAATACAACATTGTGTGGTGCGGTCGTTATAGGATTCATCTTTGTTGCTGGCAGTTACCCATTAGTCTGAATCCTTTTCTGCACACACGAGATTGATTTCTGATTTTGTTACATTAATGAGCCATGATATATGTACTGGTGCTGCCCTTTTTCTTTGTATAGAGTGTGCACCAATCTAGTCGCCAACCAGCGACGGTGAACACACAACAGCAGAAACAAAGTGAGAACGCAATCGCAAGAGATGCGATTGCCAATAGTGACACCAGACTGAGTAAAGGTTAAACACAGGAGCAGAGAGAAAGGCACAGCATAACATACAATGAGATTGTCCACGAAAATAACAAACGCAATACCTAAACGCAGTCACCGCGCGTTAGGCGCAACAGCGACAAGCGCGTTTGCGGCGCGGTCTCCGCATGATAAGCGCAACAGAGACAAGCACGCCACCCTGACTAACGAATGACCACAAGTGAACAAATAACAGAAACTCTTGCTAAACGGCTACCTTACCTCAGGCAACCGCAAGCGTTTGCTCCAGACAGACAGACGAATGAACAACAGGAATAGGTCAGATAAGATCCACTGCTCTTCCGCCAGAGCGAGTGCGATCCGGGTTCAGGGACAGGACAGGAAGGATCCACTGCTCTTTCTGCCAGAGCGAGTGTGAACCAAGTACAGAAACAGAGCTAGCTGGATCCACTGCTGCTTTCCACCAGAGCAAGTGTGAACCAAGTAGAGAAACAGAGCTAGCAGGATACACTGCTCTTTTCCACCAGAGCAAGTGTGATCCAAGTAGAGAAACAGAGCTAGCAGGATTCACTGCTCTTTTCCACCAGAGCAAGTGTGATCCAGGTACAGAAATAGGCCTAGCAGGATCCACTGCTCTTTCTGCCAGAGCGAGTGCGATCCACACGACAAGACAGACAGAAGGGTAACCAGTAGCAACTGCCGCTACGGTAAAACTCCAAGACATAGACTAGAAAGATCCACTGCCACTAACGCTAGAGCAAGTGCGATCCAGGTTCTGGACCAAACGATTCACCATCGCCAACCGCTGGTGACAGTGCAATCGCAAAGCCAAGACAGAACAGGCAATACAGATAATACAACCTGACTGCACGAATGGGAATGCCTAGTGCAGTCCCAAGGAATTACTCTAAGATAATCTTAGCAAACGACAGCAAGGCTGACACTCTGGGAGTGTTTGTAGGAACAAACCTTCATGACCAGCAAAGGATTCTGGGAGAACAAGGTATTTATACTGCCAGCCTTCAAAGGAGGCAGCTGGGCAATGTGCATGACAAATGTATGCAAATTCCTCAGTAGCAGAGCAAGTCTGAAGCTTGCAAAGTGAAGACAGGTCTCTTTTCCAGAGACCTGCAGCCTTCAGACTCAAGGAATGGTCAAACAGCTGTCTGCCTGTGCAGACAGCTGAGCGGATCATTACAATTTGAGAGTTGTTTTAAGACACCCATGTTGATACTCTTATGAGAAAATTAAAAGAGGGGGGAAACTTACAATTTACCCCCTTAAATACACTTTCTCATAATTGGATTCACCTGTGTATGTAGGTCAGGGGTCACTGAGCTTACCAAGCCAATTTGAGTTCCAATAATTAGTTCCAAAGGTTTTGGACTCAATAAAATGACAGCAGTGCCCAAATTTATGCACATGCCTAATTTTATTTAAACAATTATTGCGCACTGTTTGTAAATCCAATAAACTTAATTTCACTTCTCAAATATCACTGTATGTGTCTCCTATATGATATATTTAACTGACATTTTTTTATCGTAACAACCAACAATTTATACAGGAAAATCATGACGATTAACAAGGTTGCCCAAACTTTCACATCCCACTGTAAATGGATATGTTTATAAGCATATCTAAAGCCATATATCTCAACTTTTTGAGATAAAAAAGAGGGACACTTAAGCCTTGCCCCTGCCACATCCCTTAATCATGCCCCCCACACACCCCTAGTCATGCATACCAAAAAGATTTCATAAGAAAAATGTTGTCTTATACTTCAAATCACACTGGCCCTTTGTATCCTCTCGTTCATTTTCCTCCATATTAACATTTGAAAATAAGAAATATATCAATTTAAAGAATGGGAATAAATTCAGAGTCAATTGAACACAGTGGCGGCTCCAGGAAATTTTTTTAGGGGGTGCTATGCAGGTGCTGGACCAATTTCCGGGGGAGCTGACGACCTGCGGCGCGCCGCGCCAAAAATGGGTGTAGCTACAACCTGCGGCGCGCAAAGCGCGCCGCGTCGAAAAAATGGGCGTGGTCATGACCGGATGAGGGCGGGGCTAACTGTAATTTAAAGTGAACCCAGGGTGAGAGTGATATGGTGGCTGCCATATTTATTTCCTTTTAAACAATACTAGTTGCCTGGCAGCCCTGCTGATCTATTTGGCTGTAGTAGTGAACTGAATTACACCAGAAACAAGCCATGCAGCTAATCTTGTCAGTTCTGACAATATTGTCAGAAACCCCTGACCTGCTGCATGCTTGTTCAGGGTCTATGGTTGAAAGAATAAGAGGCAGAGGACCAGCACGGCAGCCAGGCAACTGGTATTGCTTAAAGGGAGATAAATATGGCAGCCTCAATATTATTCTCACCTCGGGTTCCCTTTAAAAGTGCAACGCAAAGACAGAGGGCCCAAGTTTTGGTGACCCTTTTCCCAGAAAATTCACATAATTGTGCAGGTTTTCTCAAGAAAATACACGTAATGTGAGCAGATTTTAACAAAAAACACGTCCAATGACCCCAATATGCACAATCGTTATCAGATATGGCCCCAATATGCACAATCGTTATCAGATATGGCCCCAATATGCACAATCGTTATCAGATATGGCCCCAATATGCACAATCGTTATCAGATATGGCCCCAATATGCACAATCGTTATCAGATATGGCCCCAATATGCACAATCGTTATCAGATATGGCCCCAATATGCACAATCGTTATCAGATATGGCCCCAATATGCACAATCGTTATCAGATATGGCCCCAATATGCACAATCGTTATCAGATATGGCCCCAATATGCACAATCGTTATCAGATATGGCCCCAATATGCACAATCGTTATCAGATATGGCCCCAATATGCACAATCGTTATCAGATATAGCCCCAATATGCACAATCGTTATCAGATATAGCCCCAATATGCACAATCGTTATCAGATATAGCCCCAATATGCACAATCGGTAGCAGATATGACCCCAATATGCACAATCGGTAGCAGATATGACCCCAATATGCACAATCATTATCAGATATGGCCCCAATATGCACAATCGGTAGCAGATATGACCCCAATATGCACAATCGGTAGCAGATATGACCCCAATATGCACAATCGTTATCAGATATGGCCCCAATATGCACAATCGTTATCAGATATGGCCCCAATATGCACAATCGGTAGCAGATATGGTCCCAATATGCACAATCGGTAGCAGATATGGTCCCAATATGCACAATCGGTAGCAGATATGGTCCCAATATGCACAATCGGTAGCAGATATGGTCCCAATATGCACAATCGGTGGCAGATATGGTCCCAATATGCACAATCGGTGGCAGATATGGTCCCAATATGCACAATCGGTGGCAGATATGGTCCCAATATGCACAATCGGTAGCAGATATGGCCCCAATATGCACAATCGGTAGCAGATATGGCCCAAATATGCACAATCGGTAGCAGATATGACCCCAATATGCACAATCCGTAGCAGAAATGACCCCAATATGCACAATCGGTAGCAGATATGACCCCAATATGCACAATCGGTAGCAGATATGACCCCAATATGCACAATCGGTAGCAGATATGACCCCAATATGCACAATCGGTAGCAGAAATGACCCCAATATGCACAATCGGTAGCAGAAATGACCCCAATATGCACAATCGGTAGCAGATATCGCCCCAATATGCACAATCCGTAGCAGATATGACCCCAATATGCACAATCCGTAGCAGATATGACCCCAATATGCACAATCCGTAGCAGATATGACCCCAATATGCACAATCCGTAGCAGATATGACCCCAATATGCACAATCCGCATCACCTGAAAAAGAAAAGAAAAACCCATTTACTCACCTACAGCCAGAAGACCTTCTTTCCCGACCTCCTGTCCCGAGTCCCGACCTCATTGTGGCGCGCAGCGCCCGCGCGCCCACGATCCTCTTCCTTCCCGACGTCACCACGAGACTTCCTGCCTGCATGCAGAGAGCAGGGCTACGGGAAAATGGCCGCCCGAAGTCTGCAGAACAGGGCTCCGGGCGGCCATCTTACCGTAGCCCTGCCTGCTGCTCCGTGCTGCCGGTGTGTGAACTGACTTGGCGTCTTTTAGACGCCTGAAGTCAGTTCACTCCAGGGGGTGCTTTGGGGGTGCTTGGACAATTCTAGGGGGTGCTCGAGCACCCCCAAGCACCCCCCTGGCGCCGCCCCTGATTGAACACATTTTTCAGTAGAAAAATAGATATAATTGCATAGATCTGTACATCAGACCTGAAAGGAGGACAAATGAGGAGGAAAGAGGGACAGAGGGACAGGGTTCCCAAAGAGGGACTGTCCCTAATGTCCCTCCAAAAAAGGAACAGTTGGGAGCTATGTCTAAAGGTGGCCATACACTGGTCGATTTGCCATCAGATTCGACCAACAGATAGATCCCTCTCTGATCGAATCTGATCAGAGAGGGATCGTATGGCTGCCTTTACTGCAAACAGATTGTGAACCGATTTCAGCCTGAAACCGTTCACAATCTGTGGTGGTGGTGGTGCTGCTGCTGCCCCCGCCCGCCCGCATACATTACCTGCTCCGCCGGCGCGACTGCAGTCTCCCGGTCACCGCTGCTCTGTCTGCGCTCTGGTCTCCAGGTCCGGCATGCCTCACTTCTTCTAGCCCAGCAGGAAGTTTAAACAGTAGAGGGCGCTCTACTGTTTAAACTTCCTGCCGGGCTAGAAGAAGTGAGGCATGCCGGACCTGGAGACCAGAGCGCAGACGGAGCAGCGGTGACCGGGAGACTGCAGTCGCGCCGGCGGAGCAGGTAATGTATGCGGGCTCTATTGCGTCGGTCGTCGGGCACTCGAACGCCGCTAGCGATGCGCTCTTTACCCGCGGGCGATCGACGGTTATTTTCCGCACGGCACGATCGACGGGATCGGACGAAATGGATCGAAATTCGGCATGTAGCGTGAACGATTGGCAGCAGATTCGATCCCAGTGATCGAATCTGCTGTCGAAACGGGCACAAATCGGGCCAGTGTATGGCCAGCTTTAAGGTAGGTGAGGCAGCAGATTTGATCATCAGATAGATCCCGCTCTAATCTAATCTGGTCAGAGAGAGATCTATTGCTGCCACACAGATTTTCAATAGATTTTGCCCCCCCCCCCCCCCCAGGTCTTCCCCATGTAATGTGTACCCCCCCGGGCCCGTGGCCAGTGTGCAGTGTAGCCTTGGCTCACCTATCCAGTGCACTGCCTCCTCTTCTCTTCATTGCCACCAGGGCATCTTGTGCCCCATGACCCAGCTGTATGTACGTGTTGTTGGGTCACGGAGATACAGGCGCCCCTGGTGGCAATGAAGAGAAGACACCAAACATAGTAAGTGGTGCGCCAGTGGACAGGGAGGCCAGAACTACACTGCAACACTCACCATGGGCCTAAGGGGGTACACATTACACAAGGGGGGAGGCCAGACGGGGTCTGAGGGTTCGTCTGTCAAGAAATGAAATGCCACTACCGCCGCACACCCAATCCAGCGCTTTGGAGTGAGATTTCTATGCCAGATTGATAGTTTAGATCAATTTTGTCTGGAAACCAAACCGGCGGCCATATTGTGGCATCGTTCTCTACCACATTTAATCATTATGATTGGACCTCCAGGATATAAATGCCGCAAATTTGAGTAACTTTAAGATGGCCAATTGCCACCTCAGATAAAACTCATGTCCAGATTTTTTTTTTCATGGATTCCTTCACATACCCTCTCGCATCTATCAGGGAGATGTACTCCCCACATCCCCAACACATATTCTTACCTGTAGGAGTCCTCAGTTTTGGGGATCATGCCACACAGCCACATCCCCTACACTCAAGCTAGTGGAAGAGGGTAAATAACATGAGTTCCATGCCCCATGTTCAGAAGACACTGTGGGATTCTCAGCAGCTGCAATAACACAGCTGCCTTCCTCTTGAACACCCTGAGAAATAGACCAGAAGAGATGGTAGCCTCCATATTGCTCTCCATGGCTGGATTTCTGGAAAGACCCCAAAGGCACGGGCCTTGGGCAGCAGCACTGGCCGAGGGGGCACCTGAACATAAAAGTTGCTACTTAGGAAAGAAGAATCTAAAAATGGTGAGCAACACATGAAAAAGGTAAACTGATGCCCAAGGGAACTGTTCATGAAAGAAAGGGGCTGCATACATGGATGTTACACATGGAAAAGGGATCTGCACATGGCATGGAAGGGGCGCTGCTGCACAGGAAAGGGAAGGCACAACATACCTGGCCTAGGGGCACAAAAGGTATGAATCCGGCCTTGTTTTTCTCACTTCAGTTGTCTTTTAAATAATGAATAAAAATGAAAGGAAACCTGAAATGTAGGGACTACGGGAGGTGCCATTGCTGACTTCATGAACCTTCTTAGCCATATGGACGAGCCCAGCCGCTTAACAGGCCCCCTCCTGAGACCCCATGCGCAGCCTGGCCAATCAGTGCCAGGCAGGGCTGAGGAGTGGATTGGGACTCCCTGTGACGTCACGACGTCGATGACGTCATTCCGTTTGTCGGGGGAAGCCCTAAAGGAAATCCCGTTCAGAACGGGATTTCCTGGTGGGTTTGATCGCCGGCGGCAATCGGAAGGGAGGGGGGAATCATGTAGCTAGTGGTAGGCTAGCTACATGCTTAAAACATAAATAATTCAAAAAATACTGCTGCGCAGCCACCCTGGCGTTCTTAATAGAACGCCAGGGTGGGAAAAAAACGACTTGCCTCTAATACCTCCTGAATCAATGGCCCGGAACAAGCATGCAGGCCATAGTTTTGACTTTACTGTGACTCCACTGGCTGCATGCTAGTTCCAGGTATGTGACTCAAAGTAATATTGATAGCAGCCTTTATATTCCTACCACAACCTGTTTCCTTATAGAACTAGATTTATAGCTGCAGATTAAAAAGATTAAAACAAACATGTGATGTTGGCTAAAACAAAGCAGAAACTTAGCTGAGCTAAAAGGTGTTTAACAGTATGAGAAGTTGGAATTGTGAAATGTATTTCACGAGGCAATATTCTCACACCAGTTTTACAGGATCCACAAGTTATTACTGTGTACTGTACTGGGTGCTTAGATTTTGAGCACCTTGCTTTATGTGAACCTGTTGGAATCAGCGGCTAAAATCATGATGCTATTAGCAATGCAGTGTAATTACAAGTCTTCCCAGCTCAGAGTACAGCATTGCTAAGAGCTGTAATTACTGCACATGGATATGGTACATCTTCAAAATTCAGGCACTGAAACAAGAATAAAAACACCTCTATGCTATGTTTACTCTGTTTTATAAACTGTAATTAGTGTTCAAAAAACCATCTGAGGGTTTTCTGGCAGTATAAATCTTCTACGGCTTGTAACTGATAAGCTTCACAGAAAAGTGAAACACAGTCTATTAACCCTTTTGAATAACTTTATAAAATAACTTTTTATCCTTACAGATTTTTATGGTGTGGCTAAGGGGGAATGTTGACTGCAGTCCCACTCTAAATGTATTATTTATTATTATTATTATTATTATTACTGAAATCAGATAAACAACAACAAAGATTTAAAGGAAACCTAAAGTATTCAAAAAAAGTCAGTTTAACTTACCTGGGGCTTCTCTCGGCCCCGTGCAGCTATCACTTTCACATAGGCACAGACAGCGGCCATCGACTGGCTGGGTCGCTGTAAATGAAAGTTGGTCGGTCGCTGCGGGGGACTGGAGGATCGGTTTGTCCCTGCATGGCCACAGCCTGCCTGCAGGGGGCCGATAGAAGCACCAGGCAAGTTAAACTGACTTTTTTTTCAATTACTTATGGTAAAGCAGAACCTTGCCCAAACAAGCTTGCAATCTGCAATATGATAATACAACGTGGTGTAATCTCTCTCTCGGAATAGCGTAGAATATATTGAGCATAGCTGTACCTGTTCTCTGCTAGATGAGCAGGAGCTGTACTGTATCGTGAGACTATGCATTCATCACTGTAAAGACCCATTGACTATGAAAAGCATGAATGAGCATTAATCAGTGCTACTCACTGCCAGTTGGGAGTTCTTCCAGAATTTTGAGATCATTGCCATGACAGTTCAGACAGTTTGATATATAGTTTTGCAAAATTAATTTTGGTGCGAGTACAAGCTATAATACTTCATCTTCAAGCAAAATAAATAAATAAAGTAATTGTAAGAAAATAGCAGTAAGTTGTGTAATTTAGGTGTTGAGCATGACACATACAAGCCAATTATTTTTTTTTTTTTGCATTAAAAGGTGTTTTATACCAATGGCTCCACTGCCTATGGTGTCACCCCGCTGCTAGTTCAGAACTGCTATGCAGCTGCTAGGGTTAAGATTCGATGCAGAAAGCCACCTAACGATTGCTTCCGGAACAAAGTGCATGCTTAGGAACCGCCTGGCGCCTGCCACCTATGAGATAGTTTTCAACCCCTGAATGCTGCTAATAACTGTCTATGGGCTTTATTTACAAAGCTGTGATAATGCATAGCACGGCCGCGCTATGCTTCGTGCACGGTTTACCGCGCATAAAACTTTATGCGCGCTATAACAAACGTTTGCGCTCGTTCACGTGTCACAATGCTCGCAAAAGTATGCATTGCGCCGTGTGAACGTTTTATGCACGGTAAACCACGCACGAAGCATAGCTGAGTTATCACGGCTTTGTGAATCAAGCCCTATATATTCCTTCTGTCCTGTGCAAGAGTTCAGGTCCACTTTCAAACTGGGAACAGTCTCAAAAAAAAAAAAAAAAAGGCCAATACTTACCTAAGGAGAGGGAAGTCTCTGGGTCCTATAGAACCTTCCCGGTGCCTTCGGTGCAACGCTGGCTCTGTGTTTGAATCCCCCAGGCGGCTCCATACTGTGCATGCGCAAGTGTACAAGAGGGCGCCTGCCCATTGCCTGTCTTCAGGAGCACTCGGGCTCCTGAAGACTTTCCGACGCCTCCTTCAGCAGCGGATGAAGGAGGTCAAATACTGCTCCCGGGAGCAACGCTGCACCGAGGGCACTGGAAGAGGAGCGGGAAGGCTCTATAGGACCCAAGATCCTTCCCTCTCCTTAGGTAAGTATATGGCTTTTTTTATACACGGGTACCATTGACTTTAAAGGACATATATCACGTTAAATTGTAACTTTTAAAATACATACAGTATATATAAAATGTTAATTTCTCCCAGAGTAAAATGCAAAAAATGTGTTTTTGTTTTTTACCTAGGTAGCAAAAATCTGACAGGTCAGGTTTTTGGACTAGTCCGTCCAGTTACTCACAACAGCAGTTATCTACCCAAAGTTGATATCTTTGTATAGATCTTTTCCTGGGAGGAATTTTGTAAAGAATAAAGGAAATACTGTACTGAGAATCTCCCACGAGCAGATGGACTGTTCTAAAATCTAAAAAAAAAGATCTAAAGTCACATTTTACTACATACTGTAAGTGACAACCACATAGAAAAAAAGTTATTTATTTTACTCTCAGAGTAATGTACATTCTATATGTATGTATTTTACATTTTACAATTTTGTTAGTGGTCCTTTAAGTTTTACTACTTTTGGCACTGATCGTTGATGAGAGGGGTTGCTACGGAAACTACACTGTATTTTTGGTCAGTAAATGATCTTCTGCATGCGATAATTGGCTCCTTGAGACAATTCATTAAAATGTTACAACCTCTTTTACCTCACTTACTGCAGGATTTTACTATAAACTTTTTGTTTGCCATTAATATATCCTCCTGCATAACAAGTGATTCTAATCTGCCCACATAACAAGAGCCAATGTGTCAACCTTTTAAATGAACGCACGTGTAACTTTGATAATGCTATCAAAGTTACACGTGCTAATGCTACCTGGACAGGAAAGTATGGCCTTCTTATCACGGAACGTGCTAACTTCATGAATAAACACAGCAGCAGAAACAGAACACTAGTGTGAAAGGAACAATTGATGGACACGATAAGAATAATCTTTAATGAATGCTACTCAGTGTGCCCTGATGAGATAATTGCATAAAGCTTCCAGGTTACTTATGCTGGGTATACACAGATTTTATGGTCGATTTACTGTCAGATCGATTATTTCCAACATATCCGATTTGCTTTCCGATTGATTTCCGATTAAAGTTAACGGAAATCGATTGGCAAATGCTCGGAGATCAATCGGAAAGCAAATCGGACATGTTGGAAATAATCGATCTGATAGTAAATCGACCATAAAATCTCATAGTGTGTACCCAGCATTACACAGCAGGTTAAGGAAAGGACGGATCAGTTTGAGGCCTGGAACCCACTAGGAGCGCTTTTCTGAGCATTTTGTGATTTGAAAAGCTCTTGCTAATGTAATGCTATGGATGTGATCCCACTAGAGCAATGTGATTTTATAAAAATCCCCCATAGCATTGCATTAGCAAGAGCTTTTTTCAAATCACTAGCACTTAGAAAAGGCTGCTAGTGGGTTTGAGCCCTGAACAGTATTTTGTCTGTGTAATACCAACCTGGATTTTAAAGTATTTTCTGATAACTTCTTATAGCAGAATGACCAGCCCACATCGATCCATTGAAAAATGCACATTTCAATAATTTTAGTTTTTAGGTGGTGTGTATATTGGCAGAGGGTTTTTAGTGGCAAATGCAGCTCAGATCTCAGCGGGTATTTCGGCAGGGAGGGTCGGTTAGGGATAGGTTTCGAATCGATAGCGGGAGGGTTCAGGTGGGAATAGTTTAGGGTTAGTGATAGTACAATATCGGTAATCGCATCGGTAATATCGGATATTTTACTATCGTACTACATTCTTGATGTCTCTCGTGTACACTGCAATTTTGTTACCTTGCCAATAAAGCATGCTGGTAAGGTCTAATGGGGAGGGATCTTCTTTTAGAAAGCTATACATTTGGTGCCAGCCGCCTGGGCTCTTGATTCCCTGATGACGCTAGATTGCGAACCCGGTCGGAAAGAAGACAGGCGGCTTTAATGTCTTATTGGCTGTGGACCAGCTTACACGCGCAAGTTTTTATTAGGCGTTCCCAGTTTCTGGGCCCCGTGTGTAAGTGTTTGTTTTTATCCTGTTTTTACGGTCTATACCGATTGTTTTTACAATAAACGGTTTACACTTAGAGTTGCCGTTTTTTGTTGTGTTTGTATATTGGCCTTCCTTGATACCATACCATATATCAGAGTGAGGGAGTGGTGGAAGTTTGGATCCATATCTGCTTGAGGTTCGTTAGGATTACCACTGAATGCGAGACATGCAACCTTATAACGTGGGTTGTTGGCAGCTGGTAAGCCCCTCTTACTCTTTTCTGGTGATGGTTGGCCACGAGACCATGTGAGGTTGGAATATCACCGTGGTGAAGTTTTATTGACTCTTTTATTCCTCTTTGATCTGCGCTGACTTCTTAATAATAATAAAGCATGTTCAACAGATATTTTTCTGTTGTATTACCCAGTGCCCAATAGTAGCAAAGCGGTCATTTTACAAATATTCTACTGGTCTAGTGTCTATTCTCGGCGCCCAAATCTTTTTCATGTACAGCTCAAAATATCACCAGGAATCCATTCTGGTGGTGACAAGTTATTTTTAAGTAAGGTCATGGATATTAACACACGTGTGTTTTCTCCACATAGCTCCTATTCCTATTATCACTTACCTATTAAAATCAGGCAGCAGAGATCTAAATATACCATCTAAAGCTTATTACCCGTTTGCAAATGCAGCTGCCTGGCAGGGATCGGGGCGCAATCCCTCGGTTGACAGATCTTGGCAGGCTAAAGCTATGTACACACATCCGATTATTGTCGCCTGTCAGGGATTGGGAAATGATCCCTTGGGCGACAATTTGGAGATTAATGTTGTATGGACATTTCATGTAACATAGGTTACCGTCCAGGTAACCACTCTATCAGCAGGTGAGGAGATTCGACCTGTCACCACTCAGGATTAAGAAGTCGCTCTCTGTGGATAGGAAATAAGGGGCAACACCCCTCCACCAAGGGTGGACTCAGGAACTGTATAAGCAGACAGAGGCGCCAAAAGGATAAAATATTCTAAAATGTTTAAAATGAGAAGAGGTGGACTTACCTCCCCAAGCAGACACACACATGAGTGTTGTGTATATTCAAAACAACAAAAATGTATTTATATACTCCGGAAAGTGCAAGTGCAACACGTTTGGCTGGCATCTCCCACTTCACCAGGCAATAGAAATGGAGCATAAAATTTAAAAAGGTCTGGTGCAAAGCTTACAGAGGCGCTGAGCTTTGCACCAGACATTGAGTTTTATGCTCCGTTTCTATTGCCCGATGAAGCTGGAGATGCCCGCGAAACGCGTTGCACTTGCACTTTCTGGAGTATATAAATACATTTTTGTTGTTTTGAATATAAAAACAGTAGTGTGTGTGTCTGCTTGGGGAGGTAAGTCCACCTCTGCCTTCTCTCATTTGAAACATTTTAGAATATTGTTTCCTTTTTATCGCCTCTATCTGCTTATACTGTTCATCATAAGGGACATTCGATTATGCTTAAAGTTCTACATAGAGAGCTTTATAGAGACATCTATGAAACTGTCACAAGCTGTATTTTCTGTACTTTAAATTTTGTGGCTGTTTTTTAACCAAGGCACAAGACATCTGGTTTTAACCTACATTTTCTGAGGAGGGAGTAGCAAATTTACAGCAATAGCAAATGCTATTTTTAGCTAAGATTCGCCCAACATACGCTATACAACAGCAGTCAACCTATTGACCTGATAGAGACGTACATTCAACATCATTATTCAAAAACACGTTTGTATTCTTAAAAGAGACCTTCCAAGATCTAAAATGTATTATTTTTTCATGTTCAATACTGGCTTGCATAACACAAGACAAGACAAATAACATTTATATAGCGTTTTTCTCCTGGTGGACTCAAAGCATCAGAGCTGCAGCCACTAGGATGTGCTCTATAGGCAGTAGCAGTGTTAGGTAGTCTTGCCCAAGGTCTCCTCACTGAATAGGCGCTGGCTTACTGGACAGGAAGAGCCGAGGTTCAAACCCTGGTCTCCTGTGATAGGGTGATAGGGGCAGAGCCCTTACCCACAGAGGTGGCCTTAGAGTATGCGGGGCCTAGGATGAGTGTCATATGCGGGGCCTAGAGACATATGCTGTGGAAACACACGCACACACTGTGGAAACACACACTCTTTATAGGTTAGATAGGTAGGTGCCTGCAGTATAGCTTAGATAAGTAGGTGCCCCCAGTATAGGTTAGATAGGTAGGTGCCCACAGTACAGGTTAGATAGATAGGTGCCTCCTGTATAGGTGAGATAGGTAAATGCCCCGCAGTATAGATTAGATAGGTGCCTGCAGTATAGATTAGAGAGGTGCCTGCAGTATAGATTAGATAGGTAGGTGCCCTGCAGTACAGGTTAGATAGGTGCCTGCAGTATAGATTAGATAGGTAGGTGCCCCGCAGTATAGATTAGATAGGTGCCTGCAGTATAGATTAGATAGGTGCCTGCAGTATAGATTAGATAGGTAGGTGCCCCGCAGTATAGATTAGATAGGTAGGTGCCCCGCAGTATAGATTAGATAGGTGCCTGCAGTACAGATTAGATAGGTAGGTGCCCCGCAGTATAGATAATAGGTGCCTGCAGTATAGATTAGTTAGGTAGGTAACCCATAGTATAGATTAGATAGGTTGGTGCCCGGAGTATAGGTTAGATAGGTAGGTGCAAGCAGTATAGATTAGATAGGTTGGTGCCTGCAGTATAGGTTAGATAGGTAGGTGCCTGCAGTATAGATTAGATAGGTAGGTGCCTGCAGTATAGATTAGATAGGTAGGTGCCTGCAGTATAGATTAGATAGGTGCCTGCTGTATACATTAGATAGGTAGGTGCCCTGCAATATAGATTAGATAGGTAGGTGCCCTGCAGTACAGGTTAGATAGGTAGGTGGCTGCAGCAGTAGGGAGAGCGGGCACCTTTCTTCCTTTGATGCTCACAGCTTCCATCTCCTTCCTGTCCTGGCATCTGTGTATTGGTAACAGCGCCCCCTGTGGTGACATGCGGTCACGTCATCATAGGGGGCGATGTTACCAATACGTCAGATGCAGAGACAGGAAAGAGATGGAAGCTGTGAGCATCAGCCGAAGACAGGTGAATTTTAACTACTCTCCCCACCGCCGCAGATGGTGCGGGGCCTCTTCAGGCTCTGCGGCGATTGCCCCAAAGACCGGCTCTGCTTACCCATTACATTATCCAGTATGCTATCCAACACTAACCTAGAGTAGTGCTGACCTTGAATCAGGGGAGGACTGGGACCTTTTGGCCTGGGGGGAAACACAACCTAGAGGCCCTTTCACGGCAGTCCCAGCCCAAAGCCATACATTTTTTGTGAGCAAACTTAAAGTGGATCAGAGATGAACTTTTACTCATTGCATAATTGTGTTCCTTTCCTATTGTTTATAGGGCATTTCTCAAGCCAAATATTTTTTTGTTTTTGTTTTAATACTCTAATTCCCTATAAACTGAACAATCCACGCCCACAGGTTTTCAGAGAGCCAAGGCACTATCAGACAGTAGCAAGGGCTCATGGGAGCTCAGTCCGGGCAGGAGGAGGGGGAGGTATTACTCAGGCGCGGAGCTAGGGGGGGTCGGGGTAGGACAAGTGCCCCGGGGCGCCTGGTCCCCGGGGGCGCCCTCAGCCTGGCTGAGCTGCGGTTTTTTTTTTGTTTTTTGCGGCGGAGGGGAGGGGAGCAGCGCAGAGAAGAGGGAGAGCTGTGCGGACGGTGGGGAAGGGGGGCCATATCCCCCCTCCTTCCCTCACCTTAGGTGCTCTCTCTCTCCCTCGCTGTCCCCTCCAATGTCCGGGTGGCTGGCCTGGCAGCAGCGGGCGGAACTCACCTCCGTCTCGCTCCAGCGCCGGCCGGAAGTTCGAGTGTGCAGCCGCTGCTCTGGTCTGGACCAGACCAGAGTAGCGGCAGATCCATCCGGCGCTGCGACAAGACGGAGGTAAGTTCCGCCCGCCGCTGCCAGCCTGAGCCACCCGGACATTGGAGGGGACAGCGAGGAAGGGAGAGCAGCTCTTCTCTGCGCTGCTCCCCTCCTGCTGGGGAGGGGGACACCTGACCTGGCTACCTACTCTGGGCACATATACCCCTGGCTACATATACTGGACATATATCCCTGGCTACCTACTCTGGGCACATATACCCCTGGCTACCTACTCTGGGCACATATACCCCTGGCTACCTACTCTGGGCATATATACCCCTGCCTACATATACTGGGCATATACCCCTGGCTACCTACTCTGGGCACATATACCCCTGGCTACCTACTCTGGGCACATATACCCCTGCCTACATATACTGGGCATATACCCCTGGCTACCTACTCTGGGCACATATACCCCTGGCTACCTACTCTGGGCACATATACCCCTGGCTACCTACTCTGGGCACATATACCCCTGGCTACCTACTCTGGGCACATATACCCCTGGCTACCTACTCTGGGCATATATACCCCTGCCTACATATACTGGGCATATACCCCTGGCTACCTACTCTGGGCACATATACCCCTGGCTACCTACTCTGGGCATATATACCCCTGCCTACATATACTGGGCATATACCCCTGGCTACCTACTCTGGGCACATATACCCCTGGCTACCTACTCTGGGCACATATACCCCTGGCTACCTACTCTGGGCACATATACCCCTGGCTACCTACTCTTGGCACATATACCCCTGCCTACATATACTGGGCATATACCCCTGGCTACCTACTCTGGGCACATATACCCCTGGCTACCTACTCTGGGCACATATACCCCTGGCTACCTACTCTGGGCACATATACCCCTGGCTACATATACTGGGCATATACCCCTGGCTACCTACTCTGGGCACATATACCCCTGGCTACCTACTCTGGGCACATATACCCCTGCCTACATATACTGGGCACATATACCCCTAACTACATATACTGGGTACATATACCCCTGGCTACATATACTGGGCATTTATACCCCTGGCTACATATACTGGGCACATATACCTCTGGCTACATATACTGGGGACACATACCCCTGCCTACATATACTGGGCACATATACCCCTGGCTACCTGTTCTGTGGACATCTCTACCCCTGGCTACCTGTTCTGGGGACATCTATACTGCTGGCCACCTATTCTGGGGACACCTATAGACCTGGGGCTACCTATTTTTGGGCAAGCATTGCTGTCAGATTGAGTGTATTTTGGGGAACTGCTGCCAGGTGAGAGGTGTCTACCATATTAAGGGGACATTCTGCCTATTTATGTGAAATGCTGTCTATTTATGTGCCTCATGACTGCTGAATTTGTCTTGTTGGGGGCCTCATGGTTACTGAATTTGTCTTGTTGGGGGCCTCATGATTTGTTGGGGGCCTCAAGATCGCTGAATTTGTCTTGTTAGGGGCCTCATGATTGCTGAATTTATCTTGTTAGGGGCCTCATGATTGCTGAATTTGTCTTGTTGGGGGCCTCAGGATTGCTAAATTTGTCTTGTTGGGGGCCTCATGTTTGCTCATGATTGCGGAATTTGTCTTGATGGGGGTGGGGGGCTCATGATTGCTGAATTTGTCTTGGAACATGCTGGAAGGTACATACTGAGGGAGGGTGGGTGAGCGTGAGCCTGCTAACCTCCATGTACATTTGAAGGGGCGTGACCAAATGTGGAGTACCCATAACCACGCCCACATTTGGTCACGACCCTTCACCTTAGGGGGCGCATTAATAGTCTTTGTCCCCGGGCGCTGAAAACCCTAGCTACGCCTCTGGTATTACTAGCAGAGATTTCAGAGGGAGAGGGGAGGAGGGAGGAAGGGGGGGATTAGGTTTTTTTGCTCAAGATACAGATAAGCCTGCCTCGGTGTAATGTTTACAAACAACATGGCTGCTGTCATTGTATAACAAGAAGAAATAATCATATTCTTTTAAAGCTGTTTGCAGCTAGATTTGCTGTGTAAACTATCTAAACTTTACAGAAGATATATAGACAAGTTACTTGTTATAGTTAGTTTTTCATCTCGGATCCGCTTTAGGCCTCTTGCACACTGCAAGCAATTCAGATTCAGATTCCGCTTTTTAATCAGTTTTTACCTCCGATTCAGATTCAGATTTGCAGTGTGCAAGGAGTAAACTGCAAATCTGAATCTGAATCGGAAGTAAAAACAGATTAAAAAGCGGAATCTGAATCTGAATTGCTTGCAGTGTGCAAGAGGCCTTAAGTGTAAAGCAGCACAGCATTACATGCAAATACATAGATTACCTCCCTCCCCCACCACCCCCAGCAACCCAGGCTTGGGGTAAAATAAAAGTTGCTTTTAGCAGTAATCAAAAGCCTGGGTCGGGGTGACCGCCATTCAGGTTATGGCAAAAAGCGCAATCGGAGCTGGATTTATAACTCTGTTTTCTGACAGATACTTCCAGTAGGATAATGCTCCATGCAACAAAGCTCACACCATCTCAAATTCTTGCACATTATAATGATTGTGTTCTCCTGTCGACTCCACAGTCACCTAATCTCAATTCAGTAGAGCACCTCTAAGATACACTGAAACAAAATGTTCAGCTGAAAAATCTACAGCATCTGAGTGATGTTATCCTGTGAATAGGCCCCATAAAGCTGGCCTCCTCATCCCAGATCGTCCTCCATTTGTACTGTTTCTCCCCACGAAGGAAGACATTAAAATTATATGGGCTGAGGGGAGAGCGTGGTTAACAAAATATAAGTGAGTAAATATCAAGGGTGCCCTATCTGTTATTACCACTCCGTAGCTGAAGGAATCACTATAGTTGTATGAACACAATGGGCTTGATTCACAAAGCGGTGATAACTCAGTTATCACGCCTAAAAGACTTTAGGCGTGATAACCTTTTGTTTGCACCGATTTGTGCTGCTCTTCGCGCGAAGCTCCCGTGCGCAAAGTTTTGCGCACGCAAACGCGCACGCAAAGTCCTATAGGGCTCAATGGGCGCTGCACGCGAAGCACGGTACACTGCGCACTCAGCGCTACGCGTGCAAAACTTTGCGCGCGGGAGATCGCGCGAGTTTCTTCTTATCACGCCTAAACTGAGTTTAGGCTTGATAAAGGGCTTTTCACAGGCGTGCAAACACTTTGCACCGCTTTGTGAATCAGGCCCAATGTCTCGCTGCTGCAGAAACCTCTTCCCAAGAAACAGGGCTGTTACTAGCCTTTTTGTCACCCCAGGCAAGGAACCTGTGTTATCTCCCCCATCCAAAAAAAAAAGCAAAACAAAAAAATCACACACTATAGAACCCAACCCACCCATATGATATAAACCACATGCCCTGCAGTATATGCGGCCACCATGCACCTTAAAAAAAAATCAGCAGCTACAGTATTACGTTGCCTACAAAATAAGTTCCGACATGATGGCCTCACAGAACAATTTCAGGTATAATGTCCTTCACATTGCAGGATCAGATTATCAAGCAAGACAGTCTTCATTTCAGAATACCTATTCACAAACATTATGGGATATGCAAATATGTTACCGCCTGTTAAGGTGCGTAGACACGCACTACTTCTGCCAACGATGGTTCCCCCAGACCCTCCCGCTGAGCGGACGTTCTGCCGACAGTAGCACGTGTGTATGCGCTGTCTGCAGACTGATAAGGCCGTTTCTGAACGATCCTCTGATCGGATCATTCAGAAACAGCCTTATCAGTCTGCCGACAGTGTGTACACACGTGCTACTGTCGGCAGAACGTCCGCTCAGCGGGAGGGTCTGGGGGACCCGTCGTTGGCGGAAGTAGTGCGTGTCTACGCACCTTTTGGAAAGGTAGGTAGGTAGGATTAGATTGTGAGCTCCTCTGAGGACAGTCAGCGAATGACTATGTACTCTGTAAAGTGCTGCAGAAGATGTCAGTGCTATATAAATACATAATAATATTATGTGGTAGGACATCAGACTTTGACTATGGTAGGATTAGACTGTGAGCTCCTATGAGAACAGCATCATGATTATGTACTCTGTGATGTGCTGTGGTAGATGCCAGGGGTGGGTGGATGCGTGTGTGTATAATAGAGATTTTGTGGGAGAGAGGGACAGATATATGAAAATTAGACTAGAGGGACAGTAATGTGGGAAAGAGAAATGGAGTATGTAAAAAAAGATGGGGGGCATGGTGAGGGAGACAGAAGAAGACAGAGAGCATGAGGAAAAGAGAAACAGTTACAGCAGAGATCTCACAGGACTGCAGCCATCTCTGTCCCATTCCGGAAGGACATGCTGATGAATAGGGTTGCCAGGTGTCCGGTTTTAGACCGGACAGTCCGGTTTTTGGCCGCTGTGTCCTGTCCAAAAAGGCATGTTAAACCGGACAATTAAGATGTCCGGTTTTATGCCTTTTGCCCATGCCCGTTTCTAGCCCCAGCAGCCAGGGAGGGAGCGCTGTATACAACATACCTCCCTGGCTCCAAGCGCTGCTCTCTCGCCGCCGGTCTTCTCCTCTCTGCATACACGCTTATACACACGCTGCTTCCTGTTTAGCCGGAAGCAGCGTATGTATACGCGTGTAGGCAGATGGCAGAAGACCGGCGACGAGAGAGCAGCGCTTGGAGCCAGGGAGGTATGTTGTATACAGCGCTCCCTCCCTGGCTGCTGCTGCTCACTATACATCTGAGGGGGGAGCACGGAGGGCGGCCCGGGAGAGGGAGGTCGGGTTGCCCTTCCCGCGGCTCCGGCTCCCCCCTCCATTATGGGGGACAGCTACCTATCTAACCTATCCTGGGGGCACCTACCTAATCTAACCTACGCTGGGGGGCAGCTACCTATCTAACCTATCCTGGGGGGTACCTACCTAATCTAACCTACGCTGGGGGGCAGCTACCTATCTAACCTATCCTGGGGGGCACCTACCTAATCTAACCTACGCTGGGGGGCAGCTACCTATCTAACCTATCCTGGGGGGCACCTACCTAATCTAACCTACGCTGGGGGGCAGCTACCTATCTAACCTATCCTGGGGGGCATCTACCTAATCTAACCTACGCTGGGGGGCACCTACCTAATCTAACCTACACTGGGGGGCAGCTACCTATCTAACTTACACTGGGGGGCAGCTACCTATCTAACCTATACTGGGGGGCACCTACCTAATCTAACCTATGCGGGGGGGGGGGCAGCTACCTATCTAACCTATACTGGGGGGCACCTGTCTAATCTAGCCTATACTGGAAGGGGGGGCAGCTACCTAATCTAACCTATACTGGGGGGCACCTACCTATCTAACGTATACTGAGGGGCACCTACCTATCTAACCTATACTGGGGTGCAGCTACCTATCTAACCTATACTGGGGGGGGGCATCTATTTATCTAACCTATACTGGGGGCACTTATCTAACCTGTATTGGGGGCACCTACCTACCTAGCTAGCCTATACAGGTGACAACTATGCTGGCTACCTATATTGGAGAGACCTACCTAAATGACCTATACTGGGGGCACCTACCTATCTAACCTATGCTGGGGGCAACTATTGCATTATTTGCATAGTTTTCCAGTTTTGTAATAGTTTTCTGCTCTGTCTCTTATTATGTGCATTTACTGGTGAAAAGCGGTCTCTTATTATGTGCATTTACTGGTGAAAAGTGGTCTCTTATGTGCATGTACTGGTGAGGACAGTTAGTGACATGGCTATGTACTCTGTAATGTGCTGCAGAAGATGTCAGTGCGATATAAATACTGTAAAAAACATTTTTTAAAAAGCCCATTGCTTAGCCCCACTCTACATAAAAGTACGCTTCTGACTCCGCCCCTAACTCCACCCCCTGTCCGGTTTTCTCCATAAGCCGACCTGGCAACCCTACTGATGAAACAAGCCATAACATTTGGGAGAGAGGAGATAGCAGGGGAGGAGGGGGGCCTGGGAAGAAGAGACACACACACTATAAGAACAAAAGATAAGGGAGGTCAGAAAGTCCGGCTGGCAATCAATCTAATCTCTGGAGTTTGTCCTGTCACCGCTGCCTTCTACATGTGTTCCAGAGATACTCCCCGCTGCTCTCTCTCTTCATTCACCTGTGAAGTCACTGATGACACACTTTGAAATCGCCGCTAAGACAGGGGGCGGGGCGCCACATCTAGCAGGAAGAAGAGCAGTGATGTGTATTGCCTGCAGTACTGGTCATGCTGGCCGCTCAGCTGATCCTCTGTCGGGCCAGCCGCTGGTGAGACTAATCACCACAGCCTATCTACTGACCAGGACCAAAAGAGGGACAGTTGGGAGCTATGAAAGTGCGTATACCCACCAGAGGTAGATGGATAGTGTGGGCTGATTGGACAACCATTATTATGTATTTATATAGGGCCAACATATTTCACAGGACTTTACGAAGTGGATAGTTATGTCACCAACTGTCCTTAGAGGAGATAACAATCTAATTCCTATTATAGTTATAGTCAAATGTCATCACAAATTTGGGGTTAACAATTAACTTTAGATGGTAAGAGGAAACCAATGTACTTGAAGGAAATCCATACACAGACCATGCAGATAGTGTCCTGATTCAGATTCAGACCTGGGACTCTAGTGCTTTCAAGGCCAGTGCTGTCTACTATGCTGCCCATCTAAACCGTGCGTCGTGCACCTGCACGACTAACAGGCAGGGCCGGATTTGTACTTTTTACCGCCCAAGGCCAACTATACCGTCTGTATGGTTATCTCTGTGTGCCCAAATGAGAATTCTACTTACTTTTCATCATTGGATGTCACACACAATAACTATTTTAGTAATACGTGTATAGATTATTAGTTATGTTTTCCTTAAGAACTTTTATGTTATGTTTGCCATCTCTTTAATGATGGAACCATTGTGTCACCATGAGAGTTAGGCTGATGTGTGCCTGCAGGATAGAGCTTTCAGGTCTTGCAGGGATGACACAAGTACAGGACAGATAGTTCAAAGGATAAAGCTGTCTTTGTAGATAGGGATGGCTGCATAAAATAGCTTTACTGCCCCTCACTGAGCCGCCCCTCAATTTCTGGTGCCCTAGAAATCCCTTGCCAGAAATCCGGCCCTGCTAACAGGAGAATTTTATTTACCGTGCTTCTTTACTGGCATTTGGTGTGTTTCTTTACTGAGGTGGAGAAATGTAGGAGGAAACCGAGTGTAAGCACCACCTAATGCCTTCTTGTCAAGGACAAGGCAACAGCAACGTGGCAAGGTTTCTCATTCAGCCTGCTGGCTTTCAGGGCCTGGCTAGCACTGTCTGCACAGAGCTTCTTAACATGACCATACCAATAAAAAGTCCAGGTTAAGTGAAAGCCATCTCATGTCTGTAGGTACGGTAAGTCCACAAAGCAGGGTCTATCTAATAAAACATCTGGCTAGAGTTGCGTATCCGTTTCATTTGCATCGCTTATATAACATCCAAAGGCATTTATATATTACTTTTCAATTATTCTCATTTTATACAGATGTTTGTTTTTCATGCTGCAGTCAGGACACCATATTCCATATGCATGAAAAGGTGAGATAGCCTGATCATCTAGTCAATTCAGCAGACTTTTGATGGCACTTCACTGGGAATGTCTATATCGGTGTAGGCTTCGGTATGGTTAAGTGCTGAACTCAGATGGCCTGTGCAAAAATACATTGCTGAAGACTGCTGAGGGCTTAAAGTGATGTTTGCCAGACTCAAATCTTCGCTGCGGGACTCATCAGTCAGTGTTAAAAATATACTGAAGCATGCATGTTATACATTAATGTTTTCAAGCTCAGAGTACTATTCCTAAATTCTCCAAGTCTTTAGAAGTAGACCCCTAAATGTTCAGCATAGTCTTTACCAATGTTTCCCAAAGTGTTAAATTAATCTTAGGTGGGATTGCACAGAACTATGTTGTGGGTGAATCTGATTACGCCACCAGCAGGAGATGCCACGGGGAGCATAGCAAAGCATAGCAAAGCTGCTTGTTTGGGTGTCTATGCTTTAACAGGAGAGAGATGCACTGACTAGATGATGCTAGTGCAGCTGTGATGTACATAAAACTACTACTAATGTACTGTGATGAATTTTGGCAGTACTTTTTCACCTAATTTTTGGTACTTTTTCCATTGCAAGTGCTAAAAAGTTATTCTAAATTGAAGATAAAAAATTATGGTCTCTCCTAGGAGAAAGCTCAGGAGAAAAAGTGAATTGCATATCGCCCCATGTCTTCATTTTTGCCCCTGTCATTCTCCCAGCAATGGGAATAATGGGGAAATGCTGGAATTTAAAACCAGTGTAAACCAGGCCTTAAAGCACACCTGAACTGATACAAAAATAAAAAAATGGGGCTTCTTCTGTACCGGCATAAACTCCTGTCTCCTCAACCTCGGCGGCCTCCTGGCCATCTTTCTGCCCCCCCCTGTTTTTCCCTAAAGGGTGCATGCTCTGTCCACTCGCACGTCCTCTTTCCGCACATTCACCTATATCTTTGTGAAGATCTTTAGCTGAGAGCATCCTGGACGCTACGCATTTACAAATGTTTCTGCCCCATACATGCTCAGAATGCTCCCGACTGCAGCTACTGTGCACAGATAGAGGGAAGGCCAAAAAAGCTGAGGGGTCACAGAGTTTATGGGGGCAGGGAAGAAGCCCCAGATATGACCACCTTGAATTTTATTATTTTACAAACCAAAGATTGTTGGTACATTAGTAAAGAGGGAATCCTCTAGATCCTTCAGAGGCTTCCCACATCCTCCTCCAGACAACCCCAGCTGTCCAGGACTTTCTAGAAGATTGTGCCCATGCTCCTCTTTATGAATGATCATACACCCATGCTCCTCTTTATGAATGAACCCATGCTCCTCTTATAAATGATCATAGCCATACTGTGCCTGCTACGAGTAGCTGCAACTTTATGCGCAAGCACGGCCATACTCGCACAGGTGCAGTATGGCCACGTTTGTACACGATGGGGAGAGTGGCCACGCTTCGATATCCACTCTTGTCGGATATGTTTAGGGGGTCCCTGCAATGCAATGGTGGTCTCCAGGGGGATGTGGAAAGCCTCTGCAGGATCAAGAGGCTTCCTTCTTCTTAGGTAAGTATCATATTAATTTTTAAGCACTGTTAAAAAAAGTTTTGTATACACTAATCTGTAGCATTAAAGGACACCCGAGGTGAAAATAAACTAATGAAATAAACAATTATATATATCCTCCTTCTCCTAAAATGATTTTTAAGATATTCCATAGTTTTATTTTATATTTAAATCTACTTTTTAAGTTTTTACTGTTTTATTGTTTTTGCTCAATGACACATTCATCAAATTTTTTATTTTTACCCTTTTTTTTATCTTTTTCCTGTTCTCAGAAGCCATTTTCTGCTAGGAATGTGTTTTATAGTTATAATTTCTTGTCAGTGAGGGTCACACTGTAGTCTGACCCAGTCCTGACTCAGACAGGAACTGTCTCTTACATACCTGATATATAACTCTTTCAGCCAGAGAAAGAAAAAAAAGGAACACAGAATAGTTATTTGTGTGCTATGCACTGTACATAAACATGTCTAACTCATCATGTCACCTCGGGTATCCCTTAAAGAGAACCCGAGGTGGGATTTAATTATGTTAGTGGGGCACAGAGGCTGGTTGTGCACACTAACACCAGCCTCTGTTACCCCATGGTGTGCCTCCAGGACCCCCCTGCGCGCCGCTATACCCTCCCTCGGGTTCTCTTTAAGGCAGCCAAACACAGGGTGGTATTCACTTTGATCTAATTTCAAAGTGAGCTCCTGACTCCACCATAACTGACTGTTAAATGTTCATTGATTCAAATTGTGATTGGGAGCTGCAGTAAATTTAAAGGGGCACTATGGCGAAAAATTGTAAAATTTAAAATATGTGCAAACATATACAAATAAGAAGTACATTTTTTTCCAGAGTAAATAAGCCATAAATTACTTTTCTCCTATGTTGCTGTCACTTACAGTAGGTAGTAGAAATCTGACAAATCTGACAGGTTTTGGACTAGTCCATCTCTTCATAGGGGATTCTCAGGTATTTATTTATTTTTAAAAGCACTTAGTGAATGGCAGTTGCTCTGTCCAACTGACAAAACACTGTGTAGCGAGCAGGGAGCTGGCCAGCATCATTGTTTAAATCCTTTTTAGGGAATATCTTTACAAAGAATAAAAGCCTTGCTGAGAATCCCCTATAAAGAGAGATGGACTAGTCCAAAACCTGTCACTTCTGTCAGATTTCTACTGCCTACTGTAAGTGACAGCAACATATGAGAAAAGTAATGTATGGCTCATTTTACTCTGGAAGAAACATACTTCTTATTTGTTTATGTTTGCACATATTTTAAATTTTATAATTGTTTGCCATAGTGCCCCTTTAAAGCACTGATCACTAGAAAACTAGCAGAGGCAGCTATCGAAAAGATTCTCCATGGGTATTGAGTGGTGCAAAATATTACGGTACTTCTCTTTAGTCGATTTACGATTGCCAAGTAAAAGCTCGATTTGTTGGATCGGGGCACTGTCACCCCATGTATGGCTCCAGGGCCGGGCCGAGGCATAGGCTGGAGAGGCTCCAGCCTCAGGGCGCAGTGTAGGAGGGGGTGCACAATTCATTCAGTTGTCATTCCTAATTGTGTATGAAGCAGAAATAAATAAGAAAAGGGCATACATAGCAGTGACTGCAAGCCAGATAACTAGATATTAAGGTGTTGGGGAGGTTGTGGGCCCTGTGGCGCCTATTAGTCTAATAGCAATCAGTGAGTGACAGCTGGGGTGGGAGGCATGGAGGGGCGCACTTTGGTGTCTCAGCCTTGGGTGCTGGAGGACCTTGTCCCTGCTCTGTATGGCTCAATCTACACTTGTGACTCTATGGATCAGGTGTGTTCAAAAATGATTTTGAAAGTACTTATAGTTTATTATACAGCCATGAAAGCTACCTTTCCTTAATCGAGGTAACTACTATATCCATCCTTACAAAGTGCTCAGATAGATTCACTTTCCTGCAAAGGTTTTACTGGGCAGGTGTGACAAATCTCTATCACCCAGCGTACTTTACTGCCTTCCTCAAAACCCAGCTTCACTGCAATATGATCTTATGAGAGCTGAAAAGTGAAAGTCCACAAGGCTACATACCTGCTTTAAAAACAATGATGTGGGTCTGAAACTTTTGCTTTTGCTTCATTCCGTAGTATTGTTCCTCCAGACGGCTGATATCCATTTTGCTGAGCTTCCTGTTGCATTCAGCAGGATTCTTGTAAGAGTGAGTCACAGGTAATATATCACTCATATATCTGTACGCCTTCAGCATTTGTTCCCACAATGAGAACTGCTGCAGGCAGCCGCAGCACCCAGCCATCTCTGTCTCCCTTGCAACAAAGTACAGTCAGTTAAGTTCAAAAGCAGTCACCAATTAAGGTCTGCAGTGAAAGCAGAAGTCTCTAGTTCCTTGCTGGGACACTGGAAACACTGGCTGTCCTAGTCAGTGGTAATTTGCTACAAATATTTCAGGTTGTCCCGGTTGTCTTAGTTCAAAGTAATGATAAGTCTAGCACACAGAGATTATTGACTTAAGGTAGTGCAGAAATTGAAGCCAAGGGAAAGTAAATGGATATTAGTGCATCCAGTAGGGAGGGAAGCTTAATAAGCTGAGCTTACATAAAGGAGAATGGTAGGATGCAACAAATGTATGCAGGCATCCCATGGGACTGCCGGGGACCCTCTTCTATATATATATATATATATATATATATATATATATATATATATATATATATATATATATATATATATATATAATTGCTTCCAAAACCTTTAAAACAAATTATTTGAACTCAAATTGGCTTGGTAAGCTCAGTGACCCCTGAGCTACACACACAGGTGAATCCAATTATGAGAAAGAGTATTTAAGTGGGTCAATTGTAAGTTTCCCTCCTCTTTAAATGTTCACAGATCATATGGGGTCCCAAAACAACTCTCAAATGACCTGAAGACAAAGATTGTTCATCATCCTGGTTTAGGGGAAGGATACAGAAAGCTGTCTCAGAGATTTCAGCTGTCTGTTTCCACAGTTAAGGGACATATTCAGAAAATGGAAGACCACAGGCTCAGTTCAAGTTAAGGCTCAAAGTGGAAGACCAAGAAAAATCTCGGATAAACAGAAGCGATGAATGGTGAGAACAGTCAGAATCAACCCACAGACCAGCACCAAAGGCCTACAACATCATCTTGCTGCAGATGGAGTCACTGTGCATCGTTCAACCATTGGCGCACTTTACACAAGGAGATGCTGTATGCGAGAGTGATGCAGAGGAAGCCTTTACTCCACCCAACTTAAGGTATGCTAAGGCACATTTGGACACGCCAGCTTCATTTTGGAATAAGGTGCTGTGGACTGATGAAACTAAAATTAAGTTATTGGGGCCTTATACATGGAGGAAAAAGCACACAGCATTCCAAGAAAAACACCTGCTACATACAGTAAAATATGGTGGTGGTTCCATCATGCTGTGGAACTGTGTGGCCAGTGCAGGGACTGGGAATCTTGTCAAAGTTGAGGGACGCAAGGATTTCACTCAATATCAGTAGATTCTGGAGACAAATGTCCAGGAATCAGTGGCAAAGCTGAAGCTGCACTGAGGCTGGATCTTTCAACAAGACAACGACTCTAAACACTGCTCAAAATCCACTAAGGCATTCGTGCAAAAGAACAAGTACAACGTTCTGGAATGGCCATCTTAGTCCCCAGACCTGAATATAATTGAACATCTGTGGTGTGAGTTAAAGAGAGCTGTCCATGCTCAGAAGCCATCAAACCTGAGATGTTTTGTAAAGAGGAATGGTCCAAAATACCTTCAACCAGAATCCAGACTGTCATTGGAACCTACAGGAAGCATTTAGAGGCTGTAATTTCTGCAAAAGGAGGATCTACTAAATATTGATTTCATTTCTCTTTTGTGGTGCCCAAATTTATGCACCTGCCTAATTTTGTTTAAACAATTATTGCACACTTTCTGTAAATCCAATAAACACCATTTCACTTCTCAAACACCACTGTGTGTGTCTCCTATATGATATATTTAACTGACATTTTTTATCGAAACAACCAACGATTCATACAAGAAAAGGATGATGATTAACAAGGTTGCCCAAACTTTCGCACCCCACTGTGTGTATATATATATATATATGCATATATGTATGTATGTGTATACAAATAGATTGGACAATACAAACGCTTCACTCTAATATAATTAGTCAAGCTTCCTGAGGTTCCTGTATCCACAAGATATCAGTGCAATAGTCTGTAATCCTCAGCAGTGATAGGCTGAATACCTGGGTTAGACTGAAACCTAGTTGGGTATTGTAGAAATGGGCAATAGTCTGTATCAGTACAATAGTCTGTGATCCTCAGCAGGGATCAGCCAAATACTTAAGATGAGCTTAAACCTGGTTGGGTATTGTAGAAGTAGGCAATAGTCTGTATCAGTACAATAGTCTGTAATCCTCAGCAGGGATCGGCCAAATACCTTGGATAAACCGAAACCTGGTCGGGTATTGGAGAAGTGGTCAAGTTTACTTCTGTGATCTGCACTTTATGGGCTTGAGTCACAAAAGCGTGATAACTGATATCACGGCCGTGCTATGCAGTTATCATGATATCTGTCGCACGCAAAGGTTTACGCACGTAAAGGATTACATTCGCATGCTAAACGAAGGTTTGCGCATGATGATGCGCACGTTCACACGCAATCGCACACGTTACAGTGATGCTCGGATACCCCTTTTCAAAATCCGGATCCGATTCGGATACCCCAATATCCGATCCGGGTCGGATATCCGAGTTCAAAATTTTCCGATCCGAATGCAAATCGGATATCCGACCACAGTATCCGGGCTATCTGGGCAAATTCAGATATCTGGATAGAAAAACCGGAAGTGGCCTTTAAATTGCTTTAAAAACGTTTTTAGGGTATAAGAGGCATGTAGCATCATTATTTTGTAAAGGGGAACACTAATTGATGATGTGGGGACTTAAAATCCCCCCCCCCCCCCCAAAAAAAAAAAAATAGCTGTAAATTAACATCAGGCCTAGCTTCCAGACAGCGGTCGTGCAGCCCACATTGTGTCCAAAGTCCAACCGCACAACTTGGACATGACAGTTTTCACCCCAGACACCTCCAAAAAATTACGCAGCAATTGTGTTTTGGGTTAAAAATAGGTGGTATCAGTGGCCTGTGGCACCCTGGCGGTGGGAGCTGCACAGGCAGCAGGAGCAGGGCAATGCAGCAGCAGCAGCAGGTGTAACGTGTGCCAGGAGCATGCCGGATGTGGCACGTGCCAAGTGCCAGTCAGACAGCAGAGGAGAAGACACTAGTGCACACTAACTGTCACACTGGCACTGCTCACAGCACAGCAGTTCTGTAGAAAGCTAACACAGTAGTACTACTACTCTAACAACTACTAGCACTGACTGCAGTACTACAGTACTAACTAAACAATAGAAGAATCTAGCTAAACAATAGAACAGGTGTGACTAGATTACAGAGAGCAGATACAGGACAGGTAGAGCAGTAAAGCTGGGCCTGCTAACTACAAAATAGTACAATAATCTATCTAACACAGAAGTAGTACAGTAGAGTAGGACAGGTGAGAGCACAGGTAAGGTAACTAGAGACTAGAGCACAGAGCAGGGCAGGCTGCCTTGCCTAGGCACAGGGCCTAGCTTCTGGCTGCAGCTGCAGCAGCACCAGTGACAGTCTCCCTCCCTAGTCCCTAATCACACAAACTAAACTGCCTAAAATACAATCTATCTACAATACAAAGCAATACAGCTGAATATCAAGTGTTGGAGTGTAAAAACGCTAGGTGTATTGAACAATAAATGCACTTGCACAGACAAAAAGCACTAGAGCAGTCTCTCAGTACAGTCAGACAGTCAGTAAGTCGCAAGCAGGACGAGTGAGGCAACATGGCGCCCGCTATTTATAGAGGTGGGCTTGGCCAGGCTCCCCCTCTGTGATTGGCTGCAGTCAGAGGGCTGGGAGCCCTCTGATTCGCTTGTGAGGACTCGAGGATATCCGAGCGGATGACGCTATCCGAGGTCGGATAGCTAGGATATCTCCGGATAGCTGATTGCTATCCGAGTGCGCTCGGATAGCACAGCCCGGATAGCTAATACTATTCGAGCTCGGTATTCGAGCTCGAATAGTGAAAAAAGAGCTAGGATATCCGAGTATTTCGGATATCCGAGCTCGGATGAGCATCACTGGCACGTTATTGCGCGCAAATCTTTGTTTACATGCGTACGGAAAGGAAATTGCAGCTTTCACAATTTGTTATCACATATAAAGTTGGTGTCCCTGACTGGACTGCTGTGTGGAGGCCAAGAACTGCTGCTTTCTTTCTTTTCATAACAGATTTGTTGCTGAGGAGATTTGCTGAGCTGTTGCTTTGGGTGGTTGATCCCTTGCCTGATGTTGATTGGCTAGGGGATTCTTGTTTTTTTTTTTTTTTTGTCTTTTGCTGTGCCTTATGAGAGGTTACCTGTGGGTATAAAAGTGCACAACAGCTGATCTTGTCAGTCAGTCACCTCAGAAGATCTGAAGCACCCCTCCCTCCTGCCCTATGTAGCTGGTTGTTTTTATTGGGGGTATTGTCTGTCAAGATGAGGTGACAGGTGATGAGTTCTGTTTTGGTAAGGCTGTTCACTGTTCACTTGGTAGCCTTCTCGTTTTGAACTGATGTTTAAACTGCTTAAGTCACCTGGCCTAGGGCTATTGATGTTTTAATGGTGCTAGTCTAGTTGAGGGGACGCAGCGGGTAATCTAACAGACTAACGTCTGCTTCCTGCTCGCAGCAATCTGGCCCCAACTGCTAATTTGTAAGACATAGGGGACCTAGGGAGAAACACTAAGGGCCCGTTTCCACTACTACACAAACCGGGCCGAATTCGGAGAGTTTCCCCGCAGGCAAATTGCGCAGGGAAACTCTGCCATAGGAAACTATGGCGCCACCGGCCGAATCGCTTGCCTTAGTAATTCGGCTGACATTGCCATCAGTTTCCGTGCGGGAGGCTGCGAATCTCATAGCCGTGTATGGCACGGCTTCAGTGCCACCGCGCGTCTCGCAGCCGCGCGCGGTGGCCAGTGGAAACGAGCCCCAATGCTAAAAGTACACACCAAGGCCCTTACCATGGCCTCCTTTACTAAACCCATTTGATTGGTGGTGGAATTTTGGCTGGGTCCCCTATTTCTTACAAATGAGTGGCTGCGGACAGATTGCCTCGAGTAGCAAGCGACCATTGGTCTATGAGGTTTCCCGCTGGGTCCCCTCAACTACACTGGCACTGTTTTGATACTTGATAAAGTTTATTTATGTTGATATTAACGTTTTGCTGATGTTAAAACATGTGAAACCCCAATAAAAGGCCACAGCCTAGGTGTCATTATTTTAGACAAGTGTTTAGAGTGTTAAATTAATGTACAATTACTTCTTATTGGTGTGGGATTGAGGGAGCGTGTGGCCTAATGCAGTCCAATGGCCAACAATAGAGATAATAAAGAATGTCCATACTCATCCTAATGCTGGGAATACACAGTTCGTTTCTGCCGCAGATAGATGGCTCGATAGATAATTTCCGACATGTCCGATCTCCCGTTCCATCGTTTCACCACTCGATTTCTAATAGAAGTGAATAGAAAAAGATAAGAAAAACGAGCGGAAGATAATAGAATCGACTTCAGAACTGAGCGGCAGAAACGCATCATGTACTCCCAGCATAATAAAGCAAATTTTAAAAAGATATTGTGGCACGGGTACGCTTCTATCCATAAAAGTTGGTGTAACAAAAAGCAAAAAAAAAACATGAGACCCACCATTAAACAACTGACAACAATATTGTTGATGCTGCCTGCATTGCATCAAAGACGTCACCCACTCTAGCGGTTAAATGTTTAGAGTTGGCACTTTTTATAATCTCCCAGCTCCTCATCTGTCAGCAGGGCTGTGCCAGTGGCAAAGATCACCCTCTTCACTTCATGAGAATGGTTTGCACAGAAAACACAAAGGTTTTTTTTTTTTTTTTATATAAGCAATAAATCTGTACACATTTCTTCCCGCTTTCATCAGGAGTGGATGATTTTTCTAACCAATTTTTATGAAAATTGAATGGTGTGCTATATAGGATAGATTGACGCCTTGTGTGTGTTGGGAGGTGTGCATAGGCTTACCGCACCTCCCGTGGCCCGGCGTTTTCCTCTTTTCCCCGGCTATAGCTCCCGTTGTATGGATCCTGGTCGACACCCTCTGACCCAGACATACTACGCTGAGCATACGCAGTATGTCCGCTTGGGCGTCTTGTGGCCACATTCACCAGGGACCCCAGGTGTTCTGAATACGTACTGCGCATGCGCAGCACAGAATGTCCAGGTCAGAGGGTGCCGACCACGCCCCATAGAACAGGAGCAATAGCTGGGAAACGGTGGCAGATGCTAGGCCACGGGAGGTGGGGTAAGCCTATGCACACCTCCCCACACACACACATAGGGCATCAATTTGTGAATTTATTAAGGACTTAGGTATCACTTAAGAAATGAATGAGCCAAGTCACACACGGCTTAACTATGCACTTGCCACACAGTTTAGCCACTAGTCTGCCGGGCATGAGCACCATCTGGTCCCTGTATTTGTAACCGCAGTGTAGTTTTTGCTTGGCGTCACCCTGTAGAATGTTTGCAGCTGCCTGCAAGCACCCATCAGATCCATGGGAGCAGATGACAGGCGGTGGATGCACCACTGCCAACTGCCCAACTTTCCATGTGACTACAGCCTTGTAAAATGGGACATTCAGCTAATTGCCAGAAAGAAATCTGTTATTTGTGCAGAAGCTTGAAATAGTCTCTTTAATTTCACTAGTAGGGAATGGGATTTTGTTTTACTGTACTTTGGCCAAACGATTGTGCAAATAGCACAGGAAGCGGATGTCTCTTCCTTATCCTTGCCTCCAAATTGTAATTTTGCAGTTTTAAAACCTGTTTTTTTTCCTATAAGCAGCTGTAAAGGTTCAGGGGACGTTTAGCAGCAAGTGTACTATCTGCTTGAATAGGAGACCCGGGCTCAGTGCCTAAAGTCTCTGTTATCTTTGTAGTATTCAGCCAAATGCTAAATATGACTGGCAGTAACCTTCACTCATAATGAGCAAGTGAAAGATTGGGACTGGCAGGCACATGAAAAATTAACCACTAAGGGACCGGGTCAGTTTATAAATGAATTTGGATTAGCAGCTATAAAAAGAGCACCCTCTCACACCCATGGTTATAGATCTGTGTGCTAAGAAGCGTATTGAAGTCTCAGCACTTTATGGTACTGTAACAGTAGATTCTACACCGCCTGTTAGCCCAGAGATCAATTAATGGAAACACAGTTCCCATTCATTGATCTAAGTCCCCGTTACAACGATCGCTGGCTTCTATGAGAAGCTGCGATCATGCTAAGTTACACATCCCCTCTTCACTTCGTGTAAGCGTAGTATGTATGCATACAGGGCGCCTAAAAAAAAAAGAGACTGAGGCCATCTTCTGGCCAAATAGTAAAACTACATCTATATGCATTTTTTTTTAATGAGCAGACCCACAATTACATTTAAAATTAACTGTTTACCTCCCACACTCTCCCAAAAATACCCAAATAAATGTTTTAATTAAAAAAAATTACAATTAAAAAAAAAAACATAAGGGTCTGAACTTTTTTTTAATATGCATGTTAAGATGGTATAGTACTATTATTTTTTTAAATTATAAGCTTGTAAATAGTGATGGATGCAAAACTGAAAAAAATGCACATTTATTTCCAAATAAAATATTAGCACCATACATTGCGATAGGGACATAATTTAAATGGTGTTATAACTAGGACAAATGGGCAAATAAAATACTTGGGTTTTAATTATGGTAGCATGACATTATTTTAAAGCTATAATGATTGAAACTGAGAAATAATGAATTTTTTTCCATTGTTTTCTTAAATTTCCCATTAAAATGCATATGGAATAAAATCATTTTTAGCAAAATGTACCACCCAAAGAAAGTATAATTGGTGGCAGAAAAAGACAAGATATAGATCATTTCATTGTGATAAGTAGTGATAAAGTTATTGGTGAATGAATGGGAGGTGAAAATTGCTCGGATGCATAAGGTGAAAGAACACTGAAGGCTGAAGTGGCTAGTAAACCCTATTACAGAACTTTAACAGTTTAGGGTCCTACAGAAATCAGAAAACAATGGTCATACCCAGAATTGATTGTGGTACACATGGCATTGGCAAAACAGAACAGGCAAGACAATTGGCACAAAACAGATACAGGACAGCAAAATGATAACAATAGCGGAAGCTGACTAAAACATGCAGGTGAGTCATTCACAGCGTTGAGGGTAGTATGATTATGCTGGCAGTAAATCATTGTGGGAGAAATTAGGAGAGTTCTTAAAAGAGTTCTGTGCCCGTGCGGTGCTTGGAGGGTTGGGGTGGTTCGCGGGGGAGACTATACTGTCCGGTTGGACAGTCCGACGAAAGAAGGTGCTCCGGTGCCTGGTGGTTCTAGTGGGGATGGTCCTGTAGCAGCGGCCTGATTGGAGGAGCTCAAATAATCGGTTTCAGGGTGGGAGGGGTCTTGTGAGATCTTAGAAGTTCTTGTCTTCATTCTGGTCGAATAGACGAGGTCGAGAGGTGGCAGGGTTGATCCAATGACTCTTTCCGCCACGCCGATGACTCTTTGAAGCTGGGAGTGGCACTGGCACCCGCATACCAAATGATGATGGATGAGCAGAGGATTGATTCTATGGTAGCGGTGTAGAAGCTGGTGAGCAGCTCATGTAGCATCCCATATTTCTTCAGTTGTCGCAGGAAAAATAGCCTCTGCTGTGCCCTCTTCTTCTTCTTCACACTGCATCAGTTGCATTGCAGAATAATTATGCATGTCAACTCACTGCCTGTTCACAGTACTGCATTGTAACCTATCATATTATTCTAACTTGCTGCATGCAGGCTTTGTATTAAAGTCTATGTCTAGTCTCCATAATTGCAGTTCACAGACATTATAATGTGTGCGTTAGGCAACATGCACAGTGTGAATCCAGCCTAAAGGCGCGTACACATGCCGTATTGTTACAAACAACGGGTCCGTCAGATCCTCTGGCGGGGTGGTCGTTCTGCCGACAGTAGTACGGGCTGTCGGAAGACTGATAAGACTGTTTTTGACTGATCCGCCCGGTGGATAATCAAAACGTTTGAAGCTGTTTGCAGCCATATTTGCTGTGTAAACTTTGGATAAGATATATAGACAAGTTACTTGTTGTAGTTCGTTTTTTATCTCGGATCCGTTTTAAAGGTGCAGTAGGCCACATCTATAAGTTATACATTTTGTGTTTGGGGGGGGGGGGGGGGGGGCAATAAAAAAGCAGCAACTTATACACAATATGTGGAGGTGCTCACATAGCAGGCTGTTCCAAGCGAAGAACAGGAACAGGAGTCCCATTGTAGACTTTGGGTGTCCTTGCATCTATCGCTCAGGGGCATAATTACAAATGATGTTTCCTTCTCCCCCCCTTTCCAGAAAAATACTGATGGGGCTTCCAACGCTCACACCCTTTCCCTTGCCTACCCCTGATGGCCCTTATAATCTACACAGCCATAACAAGTGTAGCTACAAAAAGACCTGATTTAAAGAGACACTGAAGCGAAAAAATATATATGATATAATGAATTGGTTGTGTACTATGAATAATTACTAAAAGATTAGCAGCAAAGAAAATATTCTCATATTTTTATTTTCAGGTATATAGTGTTTTTTCTAACATTGCATCATTCTCTAATATGTGCAGATTACACAACACTCAGCATTCAAAATGATTCTTTCAGAGCAGTCTGTGAACTAATGACTTCTCCTCTGCCAGAGAAAAAGTAAATAGTTAACTAACAGTTGAGATAATAAAAGTGTAACGATTGTGGAACTTTCTCCGTGATCAACGCACAACGCGTGCGCTGACACGGCGGAAATCCTCCACAAGCGTATATTTGCAGGCACCCAGCAAAAGGTGCTACGCACCTGTAGAGGGAAATTCCTGTCGGCAGATGGCGCTGGGGAGTGCAGAGGAACCAATCCTCTGTACCTCCACAAGTGCCAGACAGGAATTGTACGAAGCGCAGAACGCAATCGCAAGAGAGGCGATTGCGAATGAGATTGAGCAAAGGGACAGGTTGTATGTGTGTGCGCCAATCCAGTCGCCACCCCGCGACCGCGCACACACAACAGCAGATACGAAATAGGAACACGATCGCGAGAGGTGCGATCGCCAGACGTGACACAAGGCAGATCAGAATAGAATACGAGGGTAGCAAAGGCACAGCAAATACAATAAGGAGATACGGAAAATAACAAACGCTAGCTAACCGCGAACACCGCACTCATTCGCAACAGTGCACGCGGTTATGCGCGATCTCCACGTGATAAGCACAATAGAGACAAGCACGCCTAACTAACCATTAACAAACAAACATGAAACAGAGGACGCGAGCGCTTGCTTAACGGTTACCTCACCGAGCCTGCAGCAAGCGTAGCGGACAAGACAGACACACGAAAACAGGGACAAACGAGAGATAGGATCCACAGCACTAGCGAAAAGTGGCTAGCGTGATCCAGGTACAGAGTAGCAGAACAGAAGGATCCCCAGCGCTAGCGAAAAGTAGCTAGCGCGATCCCAGAAGACAGAACAGAAGGATCCCCAGCGCTAGCGAAAAGTAGCTAGCGCGATCCCAGGAGACAGAACAGAAGGATCCCCAGCGCTAGCGAAAAGTAGCTAGCGCGATCCCAGGAAACAGAACAGAAGAGATAGCTGGTAGCAACCGCTGCACCAGCTATACTCCAAGAACAGAGATCAGAACCATTTCCTGTCGACCACCATAGGGGCAGGACAATGGCAACAGGCAAGACAAGACAGAACAGGCAATACAGATAATACAACCTGACTGGGCTAGAAGGGGAGCCTAAAGCAACCCCCAGGAATTAACTATACTAGATAGCAATGGCTGACACTCCAGCAGTGTCCATCAGGAACAGACCATGGAAAGGAAATGACCAGCAAAGCCTTCTGGGAAACATAAAGCTCTTATAGTGCCAGTCATCAAAGAAGGCAGGTAGGGGATTTGCATAACGAATGCATGCAAATTCCCCAGCAAGAGAACAGACCAGAAACTTGCAATGGAAAGACAGGTCTCTGTTCCAGAGACCTGCAGCCCACAGACTAGAGGAATGGACAAACAGCTGTCTGCCTGTGCAGCCAGCTGAGCGGATCATCACAGTACCCCCCCCTCTAGGGATGGATTCCAGACATCCCTCAAAACTGGTATCATCACAAAACTCTAACTGAAGACTCATGAAGGTCGGGGCAGCCCGACAAGGCCCAATTCCAGAGTCAGTCCATCCGAAACTGACCTCATCGGAAGCAGAAGCCACAGAAACATGCCCATCAGCACTACAAGTCTCAGCGTAACACCCATCAGGACTGTGGACACCAGAGAAGAAGCCATCGACACCCTCCAGACAATACCCACCACCTTCCAAGGAGCGTCCAAGAATACCAAACCTGCCGCAATACCTGTTCGAAGTGTCCCTTACAACACCAAAGCCATTGCTGATCGTATTCAGGGCACCAAGCAAAACCTTTCCCGGAATCTCCCAGAACGCCTTGAAGCTCCGCAGAGATCCCAAGAAGCCAGAACGCTCACCAGGCTCACATGGAGAACCACCAAGAACCCCTATGGAACCTATGATCATTCCAGACTCAAAATTAGCAGGACACCCATCAAGATCAGGACTTTCAGGGACCACTTCTGGGCATGCAAGCAGGCAGGCTATATCAGAACATGTCTCCACTGAGGAAGCATCTGAGTACGCTGGTAACCGAGGCACACTTGGGCTTTCTGGGTCACAGAGCACATCGGGGTACACTAGTACAGGAGAAACCTCAGGACATGTCGGGGAACTGCCAACCTCAGAGTCCGACACGACAAGACCAAAACCAGTACCGGGCAGAAAATCATCACGAGTAAAGGTCACAGGTACTGGTCTTTCAAAAGAAGACTCGGACTCAAATTCAGAATTTTCTGTAACTGTAATATCATCATTGACTACACATGAATGAAGCTCCACAAGAGCTGCAAAAGTAGTCAGCAAGGCAGCAATGCCTACTGAAGTGGGCAACACCTCAGAAGGACCTGGGGGGCAGGAGACATCTCCTACAAGTTCTGCACCCTTTGGGAGGAACTCGGAGACCTTCAGATCATCAAACAAGACCTCAGGAACATCATTTTTCAAGTTGTCTAAGAAGGATTCTGTACTATCCATGTTACAGGGCAAAACTGGAACTTTACTTTGAGAACAGGGCAGATGTCCCAGGGAAGGTTCCACCATAAACTGAGACTGAATTTCATCATCATGAGTGGAACGTACAGGAATATTCACTGGACCACACACTGACTCCCTAACTTTAATCTCGCTGCACCCAGAACTCTGCGTAGTAGTCAAACTAGCTTGCAACTCCAAAACTGCAGAAAGACAGGTAAAAATAGCAGCAATACCTAGACGAGCCTCTAGGGGCAGGGCAGGAGATATTGTACAAGGCAATATTGACTCATCCAGAGTACTGGGTGGAGAGTCAATACTTTCTTCAGAATCAGACTCGCAAATGTCAATGCAAGTGGACATCATGCCTTCATTCATGGTACAGGGCAGGTTCAGAGAAAGCTTCTCTGGACAAGGCAAAGAAGCTTCAGCATCAGATTCGCAAAACCGAAGCGCTGTCTCACTCTTAGATTCGGCTAACAATGTCGAATCCGAGGAGTCAGAACGCAAAATTTGCGGATCCAAGATCGCTTTAGGTTGCGAAACTGACGCTTCCATATCGCAAACCTCCGTGATCTGCGGAGCAGACTGCAAGGCATCTAGGACAGAAACACTGGAGCAACTGTCATCAGGCAACAGGCCTGCACAGGTGCAAACAGAATAAGACATAGATTCATTTGCAAAAGAAGTGGCGACAACAACAGGAGAAACTTTATTAGACACATCAATAATTTTCTTAAAGTTGCATAACTTAGGAATTTTCCCCATGGCAGGCTCACAAACGGACGATCTTAGAGAACCTGAGGGAAAAAATCTGTCTTCCTTAGACACAGGACCACACAGACCTTTTGCAGCCATACGTGCGGTGGCGACATCAGACCGCACTGGTTCAACTTCCACACAAGCAACTGCTCTGAACGACTTGCACTCAGACTTCAAACACTCAGTTGCTTTGGGAAAGGGAATGCATTCAAAACTCACTTTCTTTAAATCCAGAGGATTGGAACAATCGTCCGCTGACAATGTGTTTTTAGCAGATTGAAGCGCATGTAGTTCATCCAAAATCATTCTCCACACGTCAAACAGCGGAGTCACAAAGTCAGAGATACATTCACCAGTCTTGATTAAAGTGCACGCAGACTCAATGCACGCATACAAAACTGCTTCGTTTTTAGAACGGTAATAATTGCAAAACGATCTCCAATCACATTCCAATTCATAGACCAGGAGCTCGATCTCCCATTTCTCAAATGGGGGCTCCCATGCACACTTAAAGGATGAACAATCATAGTGCGCACAGTCTACAGATGGAACTGGAGCAGGAACAGAACGGGAATCTTTTACCTCTTTATTGGGATCAATTAATTGGTGTGTGTGTAATTCATCCAAAATGATCTGCCACACATACATCACCAGATCCACAACACACTCGTCACATTCATCAGAATCAATCAAAAGGCACACAAAGTCAAGACAATCGTTCAGGACATCCGCGCTTTTTGCGATGTAAAAATCGCAAAAGGCTTTCCAATCCAAATCAAATTCCTCCACCAAGGCCCCGATTTCCCATGAGGCAAATGGCGGTTCGAACAACCCAGTATCTAAATAATCTCCATATGGGTGGGGATCAGGAACGAGTACAGATTTTTTAACTGCTTTAATATAGTGTGCGATCCTACCTATAGCAGGATCCACATAAGCTTTGGATTGGGGCAAAAAACCTGGAAACTGATCAGCAGATGCATTATAAACATCATTATCATACTGCATGGTTTTGACCATTTCAGACTTGACAGAAATAACCTCTTGATTTGTGTTTGCTAGGGGCAACGGATCTTTCTGCTGGGAAGCCTTCCTAGATCTTTTACGTTTAGACTTAAGGTGGCCATACACTGGTCGATGTGCCATTAGATCGACCAGCTGACAGATCCCTATCTGATCGAATCTGATCAGATAGGGATCGTATGGCTGCCTTTACTGCAAACAGATTGTGAATCGATTTCAGCCTGAAACCGATCACAATCTGTTCAGCTGCTCCTGCCGCCTGTCCCCCCCCCCGTATACATTACCTGAGGCTGGCTCCCGGGCGTCTTCTCCGCACTGCACCGCACTGCACCGCACCGCTGTTCTTGCTCCATCCCGGCGCTTCCTGTGTTACTCCGTGACCAGGAAGTTCAAATAGAGCGCCCTCTATTTCAACTTCCTGGTCACCGGAGTGACACAGGAAGTATAAGCGTACACTGGGACATGCGGAAATGCGGTGCAGCGAGGAGAAGAGGACCCCGGAGCCAGCTTCAGGTAATGTATACATGCTCGGATCGGGCCCGAATCGTACGCCGCAAGCGACGCGCTCCTACCGCCGGGCGATCGAGGGTAATTTCCCGCACGGCGCGATCGACGGTCCGATCCGATTTCGGGAGGGAATCGGATCGGCGGGTGCGTTTAGCGCAAGCGATTGGCAGCAGATCCGATCCCAGGATCGGATCTGCTGTCGAAACGGCCGTGAATCGAGCCAGTGTATGGCCTGCTTTAGAGGCTTTGGATGGCTGCTTTGTGGATGAAAGAGTAGATGGAACAGCTGATTGAGCTGCTGACAACAACTCGTTAAGGGGGTATGGTAATTGAGGTAATCTCAGCCAATTGTGAATTAAAAAGGCCAAGAATTCCAGGGGTCTTTGACTCAGGGTGGTATGATTTAACACATCATAACCCCACATTGACATTTCGCCCCCCAACAGAATGTAGACCATTTGGGGGGCCCAGGTAGACACTGGGGTGCATTGGAATTCAGGGTTCGCTAACAGTTTTGTACACTCAGACAAAAATTCATCTGCTGATTCAGGTTCAAGTTTTTTTAAATCTCTTAAAGGTACAAGAGCCATATTCGACAAAATCGTATAAATCGGAAATTCCGTCTACACTGGGGTTTTGGGTTTGGCTGGTCATTCTGTAACGATTGTAGAACTTTCTCCGTGATCAGCGCACAACGCGTGCGCTGACACGGCGGAAATCCTCCACAAGCGTATATTTGCAGGCACCCAGCAAAAGGTGCTACGCACCTGTAGAGGGAAATTCCTGTCGGCAGATGGCGCTGGGGAGTGCAGAGGAACCAATCCTCTGTACCTCCACAAGTGCCAGACAGGAATTGTACGAAGCGCAGAACGCAATCGCAAGAGAGGCGATTGCGAATGAGATTGAGCAAAGGGACAGGTTGTATGTGTGTGCGCCAATCCAGTCGCCACCCCGCGACCGCGCACACACAACAGCAGATACGAAATAGGAACGCGATCGCGAGAGGTGCGATCGCCAGACGTGACACAAGGCAGCAGTGGTGCTCAAATACCCCTTTTTAAAATTCGAGTTTGGTCGAATTCGAATAGTAAATTATTCGAGGTCAGTCGAATATTCGAGTCGAATAATTTTTACTATTCGATTCGACCTCGGAATTCAAGCTCACTATTCGAGTCGGTATTCGAGCTCATTATTCGAGCTGACTATTCGAAATGGCCTTAAATAGCTTCCAACACTTGTTTTGAGGGTGAATGATGCAAGAAACCTCTTTTTTTCCAAGTAACAACAGCAAGTGATTATGTGGGGATGTTCCTTTAAAAAAAAAAAAGGTGAAAAGAGAAGTTGTGTCCAGAATTTTGTTCAGTACTGTATATACTTCTTCTTCTTCTTCTTCTTTATCTTCTATATCTTCTTCTTCTTCTTCTTCTATATCTTCTTCTTCTATATCTTCTTCTTCTTTTATATTGTCTTCTTCTTCTTCTTCTTCATCTTCTTTTTCTTCATCTTCTTCATCTTCTTCTTCATCTTCTTCATCTTCTTCATCTTCTTCATCTTCTTCATCTTCTTCATCTTCTTCATCTTCTTCTTCTTCTTCTTCATCTTCTTCATCTTCTGCATCTTCTTCTTCTTCATCTTCTTCTTCATCTTCTTCATCTTCATCTTCTTCATCTTCTTCTTCATCATCTTCTTCATCTTCTTCATCTTCTTCTTCATCTTCTTCATCTTCTTCATCTTCTTCATCTTCTTCTCCTTCTTCTTCTTCTATATCGTCTTCTTCTTCACTTATTTCTCTTTTCAATTTTTTTTTTAAAGTAATGCAGCTATTTTTGAGCGTAACAAATAGCTGGTGGCGCACGCATGTTGGAAGCGCCATTGTATGTGCTCCCTGGCAGTGGAAACACACAGACAGCAGGAGGTAAATTCAGCAGCAGGAGGAGGAGGATGAGTGTGTGGCAGCAGGCAGTCAATGAGGCAGGCAGCGTGACATAATAGCCCTGGTACCTAGCGGTGATACCAGGGCTGTAAATAAACACAGCAGGCAGGAGGTCCCAGACAGCGGTCGTGCAGCCAACATTGTGTCCAATACACAACTGGGACAACACAGTTTTCAACCCGGGCACCTCAGAAAAATTAAACCTTTTTTTTTTTTTGGTTTTTTTTGTTTTGTTTTTACAACAAATTACACAGATATAGCTATTTTTTGACGTAATAGCTGGTGGCAGAGTGGCAGCAGAAGGTAAATCTGTGTACCCTGGCAGTGGGAAACACAGACAGACAGCAACAGCAGCAGGAGGAATGGAGGGGTAATTATGTGTGCAGCTATTGTTTGACGTAATAGCTGGTGGCAGACTGGCAGCAGAAGGTAATTCTGTGTACCCTGGCAGTGGGAAACACAGACAGACAGCAGCATCAGCAGGAGGAATGGAGGAGTAGTGTGAGTGTGGCAGCAGGTAGGCAGCGTGACATAATAGCCCTGGTACCTAGCGGTGATACCAGGCCGTAAATAAACACAACAGGAGGTCCCAGACAGCAGTCGTGCAGCCCACATTGTGTCCAATACACAACTGGGACAACACAGTTTTCAACCCGGGCACCTCTGAAAAATTAAACTTTTTTTTTTTTTTTAATGGTTTTTTGGTTTTGTTTGTAAAACAAATTACACAGATATATAGCTATTGTTTGACGTAATAGCTGGTGGCAGAGTGGCAGCAGAAGGTAAATCTGTGTACCCTGGCAGTGGGAAACACAGACAGACAGCAGAAGGGCAGTACACAGCAGCCCACTGTAGGTGTAAAATGTGTGGCTGCAGGCGACGTAATAGTCAAAGTGAACCAGGCTGGCTTAGTGAGCAGGAGCCAGGAGGTGGTAAAGGGTGGTAAGGCACATTAACGATGGTTCTTAGCCAGTTCATGTCCCCCTCTCGCCGACAACAGGGGCCAGGAACTCGCCTTCCACCCACGCCTGGTTCATCTTGAGAAACGTCAGTCTGTCCACAGACTTGTGAGACAGACGTGAGCGTTTCTCGGTGACCACACCACCAGCTGCACTGAAGCAGCGCTCGGACAGCACGCTGGAAGGGGGGCAGGACAGCACTTCCAGGGCGTACTGCGCCAGCTCGCTCCAGATCTCCAGGCGCTTGACCCAATACTCCATGGGATCAACAGGGGCATCGCTGTCAAGCCCGCTGTAGGACCCCATGTAGTCAGCCACCATGCGGGTCAGGCGCTGGCTGTGACCGGAGGAGGATGCTGCTGCATGCACCTCCTCTCTAGTCACTGCTGCCGGAGCCTCTACAGTCCTGTAGAGCTCGTGGCTGAGAGACAGCAGGTCTGTGGGGCGCTTGCTGCTGGATGCAGGCACCTGCTGCTGCCTCTGTGCTGGCTGCTGGACAGTGGGGGTGGAAGGCTGGGGGAAGGCTTCCTCCAAGCGCTCAACAAGGGCCTGCTGCAAGCTCCTTATTTGTTGCGCTGGGTCTCCTCCTGCAGGCGGCAGGAACTGGCTCAACTTCCCCTTGAGGCGTGGGTCCAACATCATGCTGATCCAGATGTCCTCCCTCTGCTTCATCTGGATCACCCTGGGGTCCCTGCGCAGGCACGTCAGCATGTGCGCTGCCATTGGGAAGAGGCGGGCCACGTCTGCTGGCACATCGATGGCAGAGCTGCTGTCCTCATCCTCCTCCTCTGCCTCGTCAGCCTCATCCTCTCTCCACCCCCGCACCAACTCAGCTGCACTGTGCTGCTCCCCCTCATCACCAGCAAGGTCAGGGACCTCCACCAAGTCCTCCTCCTCCTCCCCCTCAGAGGTGGACTGTGCAGCTGCTTGCCGCTCCTGCTAGTCCAAGGCTGCCGCTCCCTGTTCCAGCAAAGCATCGAGGGCCCTGTTCAGCAGACAAACCAGGGGCACCCACTCGCAGACCATAGCATGGTCCCTGCTCACCATGTTAGTGGCCTGCAGAAAGGGAGCCAGCACTAAGCACACCTGCTGCATGTGCCTCCAGTCATCATCGGGGACGATGGACGGGATGTTGCTGGTCTTGTCCCTTCTCCGAGCGGCGGAAACAGTGGCCAGGGCAAGGTACTGGTTGACAGCGTGTTTCTGTTCAACCAGACGCTCCAACATCGCCAGGGTGGAGTTCCAGCGAGTCGGAACGTCAAGGATCAGCCGATGGCGTGGCAGCTCCAGCTCCTTTTGCACGTCTTCCAGGCTCGCACAGGCTGCAGCCGAGCGCCGGAAGTGACGCACAACGTTCCTTGCCGTTTCCAGCAGTTCGCCCATCCCCTGGTAGGTGCGCAAGAACTTCTGCACCACCAGGTTCAGCACGTGGGCAAGACAGGGGATGTGGGTCAGGTTTCCCCTGTCTATTGCGGCAACCAGATTGGCCCCATTGTCGGCCACCACCTCTCCGACTCTGAGGCCTCTGGGGGTCAGCCAAATCCTCTCCTGCTCCTGGAGTTTGGCCAACACATGGGTTGCCGTCAGCTTGGTCTTCCCAAGGCTGACCAAGTGCAGCAGCGCTTGGCAGTGGCGGGCCTTCACGCTGCTGCTGAGGCGGGGGGTTTGGCCAGGTGTGCCGGAGGATGGCAGAGGATCGGAGGAACCTGCTGCAGTTCCCCTGACCCTGCAGGGTGGCACCACCCACTGTGTTGCTGCTGCTGCTGTGCCCGCTGCTGCTCTCCCATCCTCACCCCCTTCCACCAAGCTGACCCAGTGGACAGTGAAGGACAGGTAGCGGCCTGTCCCGAAGCGGCTGCTCCAGGAGTCCATGGTGACGTGGACCCTTTCACCAACCGCGTGCTCCAGCCCTCGCTCCACATTGGCCATCACAAAGCGGTGCAGTGCAGGAATGGCCTTGCGGGCAAAGAAGTGTCTGCTGGGGAGCTGCCAGTCTGGGGCTGCACAAGCAAGCAGCGCACGAATGTCGCTCCCCTCCTGCACGAGCGTGTACGGCAGGAGTTGGGAGCACATGGCCCGTGCCAGCAAGCCGTTCAGCTGCCGCACGCGACGGCTGCTGGGAGGCAGAGCCCTAACCACCCCCTGGAAGGACTCGCTCAAAAGGCTCTGGCGTGGCCTTTTGCTGGCACGGGAATCAGCAGACACAGCGGAGGAGGCCACTGAGGACTGGCTGCCAGAACAGGCCTCAGTGTCGGCGGCAGGAGTTGCAGAGGGGGGAGGAGCAGTGCGTTTCCGCACTCCTGCTGGTGCTGCTGGAGGAGCAGGAGGGCGGGTGGCTGCTGTTGCTGCTGCTGCTGAAGGCTGTGCAGTGATGGGTGTGGTGCCACTGCCAGCACCAGATGCCTTCAGCCTCTGGAACTCCTCATGCTGGTGGAAATGTTTCGCAGCAAGGTGGTTGATGAGCGAGCTGGTGCTGAACTTTAAGGGGTCTGCACCTCTGCTCAACTTCCGCTGACAGTGGTTGCAAGTGGCGTACTTGCTGTACACAGTGGGCATGGTGAAATATCGCCAGATTGGTGACAGAAACATCCCCCTACGGCATGGAAGCGCTGCTGCCTGTCTCCCTGTGGTGGTTGGGGGGAGGGCTTGGGTGCGGCTGGTGGTGGTACTGGCAGATGCTGCTGCTGCTGCTGCTGAGCCTGAGACACCAGCAGGCTGTGGGACCTGCCTACTGCTGCCAATGCTTGCAATGATGCGCCTCCTTGCAAGGCCCACAAGCGCATCCTCCTCCTCCTCCTCAGAGCTGCTGAGGACGACATCCCCTGGAGGTGGTGGCACCCAGTCTCTGTCTGTCACCGGGTCATCATCATCCTCCCCCTCCTGAAACATGTCCTGCTGGGATGATGACCCCCCAAACTCCTCTCCTGATGCATGGATGGGCTGCTTGACTGTCGCCACAGTCTTGCTGTCCAATCCCTCATCCCCCAAAGTGCCCATCAGCATCTCCTCCTCCAAATCGCCAACAACAGCAGACAATACCCTGATGGTGCCTGGGGTAAAAATACTGCTGAGTGACAGGTCGCCAACTTGTGACGGTGAACTGGCCTCCTCCCCAGACCCTGCTGGGCGGCTGCTGCGAACAGGGGTGGTGGTGGTGGTGGTGGTGAGGGTGGAGGCCTCGGATGCAGAGCTGATGGCGGGCTGCTCATCCTCCTTCATCAGTTGCACCACAGTGGATGCATCCTTTTCCTCAATGGGACGTTTCCGACCCGGCTGGAGGAAAATAGGAGCAGGTGCTACACACTGCTGCTGCTGTGTCTCTGCAGCGTGAGTTGCAGATGCTCCTGCTGGGCGGCGCCCAAGGCGTCCACGGCCAGTGGCTATGGGAGGAATGTTAGCCACTGACGCTGCTGCTGCTGCTGCGGAACTGTGCATGGTGGCGCGGCCGCGGCCTGCCACAATGCTGCTCCCTCTCCTCCTGATTCCCTTGCTGCCCTTCCCCTTGCCCAAACCGCGCTGGCTGCCACTTCCAGACATCTTCGATGTTTTGGGCGTAAAGACAAAAGTTTTTGAAAAGGGCGGGAGAAAAGTGGGGTACTTAAATGGAGTGGGTTGGTGGGTGAGGTGACTGAGTGAGTGTCCCGACTCGCTAGTACAGTAAGTAAGTAGTAACAGTCAGGAAGTACAACTAGCAGCAGTTACAATAATCAGTAGTAATCACAAGGAAATAGAGTGTGTGTACACTACAGACAGTGAGTGCACGCACGCGCAAACACGCGCAGGAGCTGGCCTATGAACAGAGAGTGAGTGAGTGTCCCTAGTACAGTAAGTAAGTAGTAACAGTCAGGAAGTACAACTAGCAGCAGTTACAATAATCACTATCAGTAGTAATCACAAGGAAATAGAGTGTGTGTACACTACAGACAGTGAGTGCACGCACGCGCAAACACGCGCAGGAGCTGGCCTATGAACAGAGAGTGAGTGAGTGTCCCTGTTACAGTAAGTAAGTAGTAACAGTCAGTAAGTACAACTAGCAGCAGTTACAATAATCACTATCAGTAGTAATCACAAGGAAATAGAGTGTGTGTACACTACAGACAGTGAGTGCACGCACGCGCAAACACGCGCAGGAGCTGGCCTATGAACAGAGAGTGAGTGAGTGTCCCTAGTACAGTAAGTAAGTAGTAACAGTCAGGAAGTACAACTAGCAGCAGTTACAATAATCACTATCAGTAGTAATCACAAGGAAATAGAGTGTGTGTACACTACAGACAGTGAGTGCACGCACGCGCAAACACGCGCAGGAGCTGGCCTATGAACAGTGACTGAGTGAGTGTCCCTACTACAGTAAGTAAGTAGTAACTGTCAGGAAGTAGAATTTACAATAATCAATCAGTAATCAGAAGGAAATAGAGTGTGTGTACAGTACACAGACAGTGAGTGCACACACACACGCAGGAGTCCGAGCTAGTAGCCTAGTATGAACAGTGACAGTGAGTGTCCTAGTACAGTTACAGTAGTATATAACAATCACTAAGTAGTAAAGGGACAGCAGAAATACTGTCTAATACTATCTAATACTAATACTGTCTAATACTGTCTAATACTAATGAGAAATAAACTAACAGAGGTCAGGAGGACAGCTGCCCACACAGGCAGGCCCTGAGGCCTAAAGCTGTAAGCCTGCAGCAGCTGGCCTGTCTCTATGTAACACAAAAGCTACTAACTAAAATACAATGTCTATCTAACTAACAACAATATAGGTGTGTATAGGAGGTGTATGTGAGCAAAAACGCTAGGTAAATGACCACAATAAAGCTCTTGCTAAGCCAAAGCACAAAGGAGCAACTCTCTCTCTATGCAAGTCTCAGGCAAGGACGGAGAAACGGAACATGGCGGCCGCTATTTATAGGGTAGGGGCTGGCCAGGGTCCCCCTCTGTGATTGGCTGCCGTCAGAGGGCCTGGGAGCCCTCTGATTGGCTCTAAGGACATCAATCTGGGCTATGACGCTATTCGAGCTCGGTATTCGAGCTCGAATAGCGCCGTTTGCTCGAATAGCTCGAATAGTGAATGGGCTAATTCGCGTTTACTCGAATAGCCCATTCGAATAGCCGCAGCTATTCGGAGCTCGAATACCGAGCTCGAATAGCTGAAAAAGAGCTTGAATATTCGAGCTACTCGAATATTCGAGCTCTGCTGAGCACCACTGCAAGGCAGATCAGAATAGAATACGAGGGTAGCAAAGGCACAGCAAATACAATAAGGAGATACGGAAAATAACAAACGCTAGCTAACCGCGAACACCGCACTCATTCGCAACAGTGCACGCGGTTATGCGCGATCTCCACGTGATAAGCACAATAGAGACAAGCACGCCTAACTAACCATTAACAAACAAACATGAAACAGAGGACGCGAGCGCTTGCTTAACGGTTACCTCACCGAGCCTGCAGCAAGCGTAGCGGACAAGACAGACACACGAAAACAGGGACAAACGAGAGATAGGATCCACAGCACTAGCGAAAAGTGGCTAGCGTGATCCAGGTACAGAGTAGCAGAACAGAAGGATCCCCAGCGCTAGCGAAAAGTAGCTAGCGCGATCCCAGAAGACAGAACAGAAGGATCCCCAGCGCTAGCGAAAAGTAGCTAGCGCGATCCCAGGAGACAGAACAGAAGGATCCCCAGCGCTAGCGAAAAGTAGCTAGCGCGATCCCAGGAAACAGAACAGAAGAGATAGCTGGTAGCAACCGCTGCACCAGCTATACTCCAAGAACAGAGATCAGAACCATTTCCTGTCGACCACCATAGGGGCAGGACAATGGCAACAGGCAAGACAAGACAGAACAGGCAATACAGATAATACAACCTGACTGAGCTAGAAGGGGAGCCTAAAGCAACCCCCAGGAATTAACTATACTAGATAGCAATGGCTGACACTCCAGCAGTGTCCATCAGGAACAGACCATGGAAAGGAAATGACCAGCAAAGCCTTCTGGGAAACATAAAGCTCTTATAGTGCCAGTCATCAAAGAAGGCAGGTAGGGGATTTGCATAACGAATGCATGCAAATTCCCCAGCAAGAGAACAGACCAGAAACTTGCAATGGAAAGACAGGTCTCTGTTCCAGAGACCTGCAGCCCACAGACTAGAGGAATGGACAAACAGCTGTCTGCCTGTGCAGCCAGCTGAGCGGATCATCACAAAAAGTCAGAAAACAGCCCTCTCCACGACTTTGAAAGTCGTAGAGATAATGGCTTTTTTGTATAGAGATAACAACTGGAGTTTCTTAACTCTTCCTGTACTGGAAACAATTACACTGTTGTATCTGATCTTAATGTTTTATTTCTTAGCTGTACTACACATACAAATCATAATATCATAGGTTTTTTTTCGCTTCAGTGTCTCTTTAAAGGGTGGAACCCCGTACAGCTCTATGCAAGTAAATGAATGGTCAGATGATGTGAAGATCAGGGTGCTTAGGGAGATCACATCATCTATCATCTCTTTTTGGTGCAGAGACAATACTACATTAGGATTTAACTTAAAGTGGACCTGAACTCTTGCATAGGTGATACATAAAACATAGAGAAATGCACCGTGTAGGTATTTAGAGATTTTAGCCTTTCTAATTCAGCCCCATCTGTGACTAATCACCACCATAATTTGATCTCTCAGCTGTGGCAGCTCAGGAATCTCCTCTGCCAGGAAGAGCAGCTAATTTGTAAGCACATGATGTTAACAATATGTCTGCTTCCACTAAAGCAGGAAGTAGGCACACTGCTGATTTATTGCAGGAAGTGTATCAGCTGTAACAAAGAAATGTTTTTTCTTTAAAAGTTATTATGCTGTTGCGCATCGTTTAGAGCAAAGAAAAAGTTTTGAGTTCAGGTCCGCCTTAAAAAAAAACCCCACAATGATGTGAAACTGATTTACCAATATGGTGTAGTATGCTACACTATACTTGTATATATTTAAGCTAGTTTTGCAGTGCAAGGAGAAGAATAATACTCACAAACTTGGGTTACCACAATGACAACAACTGTGTAGGCAGGTGGGGAGAACAAACCTGAACCCACTTGGAATAGGAAGTCACTCTCTGTAGTAGAAAAAGTGGGTAACACGCCTCCACCCAGGGTAGGGGAGTAGAGGAATTGCAGGCCAAGAAAGCACAAGCTGGAGCCAGCTTCTGGTGGACAGTGAAAGTTCAGCAATTCAGCAAATAGCGCCACCAGCAGGTAGGATCAGATTATATGAATGCACATCATATCCGCGCAAAAGGGGTGTAAAGATCAAAAACAAAGTCCCATAAAGCTTGCCAAGTTAAAAGTCCTCAGATAGACTCCATAAAAACCCCACATTAAAACTTCAGCGCTAAAAAGGTCCTTCAAATATTCATTCCTCCCAGGGCCAGTTCTATACACGCACATATGAGGGGGCAGACAGAAATTTGCAGGGGGCATAAAAAAAACCCTTATCGCCGTGCCGATAAATGGGCGTGGCCATGGCCGGATGAGGGCGGAGCTAACTGTAATTTAAAAATACAATGCAAAGACAGTGGGCCCAAGTTTTAGTGACCCTTTCCCCAGAAAATTGATTCACATAATTGCGCAGCTTTTCTCCAGAAAATACACGTAATATGATCAGCTTTCACCAGAAAATACACGTAATGTGATCAGATTTGGCCAGAAAATACGTTTAATCATGTCGGCAGACTTGACTAGAAAATCTGTTCAATCATGCGGCAGATTTGACCAGAACATACACAATGTCGGCAGATTTGACCAGAATCAGGGCCGGCCTTAGGTTTCGAGCGCCCTGAGCGAAACCTGATTTTTGCACCCCCCCCCCCCCTTTATCCTCTTCGCGCATGCGCGCACATACATGCATGCACACTCACACAGGCCTATATGCAATTCACCTTTTCTCCTGAGATATCTCCTAGGACAGTGGTTCCCAACCTTTTTGATGTTGTGACACATCACGCTAAATGCTCAGATCTCCGTGACACATCACATATGTATAATAGAAAAATACTATTATTAACCACGAATGGATGGAAAGAGTGCATTATCCTGAATATACTTAAAAATAAAGGCTAGAACCTTTCAGGAATATTAATAAAAACAATCAGTGGGACAGTTAGCCCCCCCACCCATTTAGAATAATAGCACAGCACCGAAATTTTGCACCACACGTTATAGCCGCAGTGTGCCCCCTCCCCCCAAAAAAATGCCCTCAGACTCAGTATAGGTAGGTAGCCAGGTATAGGGGCCCCCAGTATAGGATCTCATGTGTAGGTGCCCTCAATATAGGTTGCCAAGCATAGGTGCCTCCAGTATAGGAAGTCCGTTGAAGGTCTCCATCCCCCCATAGGTAGACAGGCGTAGGTGCCTCCAGTATGGGTAGCCAGGTGTTGGTACCCTCAGTAAAGGTCGGGTCAGTTAAAAATGGCGCACAGCGCCAGGGGGATAGAAAGGGCGCCCCATAGACTTACATTATATAACGCTATTTAGCGTTATAAGGGTTAAAAAATGGTGCAGGCAGTGTGCCTTACACTTATAACGCTAAATAGCGTTATAAGTGTTCAAAGATGCAGCGGAGGTCGGGGGAGGAGAGATGCAGCAGGACACTGGAGGGCATAGGCATCAGGGGAGGATGTGTGCAGAGGCATACGTTACCTTGTCCTGGGCCGCCGATCGCTCCTTCCCTCCGCTCCTTCACTTCTTCCATTAGTTTACTGTAGTCCTGCAGCCGGCCAATCACCATGTGGCTTCAGTCTCCGCATGGTGATTGGCCGGCTGCAGGACTACAGCAAACGAATGGAAGGAGTGGAGCGAAGGAGCGATTGCCGGCCCAGGACAAGGTAACGTATGCCTCTGCATACATCCGCTGCCTATGCCCTCTAGTGTCCCGCTGCCTCTCTCCTCCAGCCCCCGCTGCCTATACTAGCAGCCCCTGCTGCCTATACTTCCAACCCCAGCCCCCTGCATGTTTTTCATGGCGCACCGCTCTGCAATCTGTAGCATAAAACAAAATTTTCCGTTTTATTGTATTTACATTAAAACGGTAAATAGCGTTTTATGATACATTTATCGGCAGAACGGTGCGCCATTTTTCTCCCTGCGCCATTTTCAGATGGACCCGTAAAGGTAGCCAGGTATAGGTGCCCCCAGCATAGGAAATCAGGTGTAGGTGCCCTAAGTATAGGTAACAAGCTATATGCGCCCCCTTGGAAGCCGGCGCCCTGAGCGACCGCTATGACCAGAACATACACAATGTCGGCAAATTTGACCAGAACATACAGTGTCGGCAAATTTGACCAGAACATACAGTGTCGGCAGATTTGACCAGAACATACAGTGTCAGCAGATTTGACCAGAACATACAAAATTTCATAATTACCTGCTAAGGAGGGGAGCCCGACTGCTATCCTCCCTCCCTCGCCTCGGGGACCCCCTGGTCGGACGATTGGTGGATGGGAGAGCGGCACCCCACTTACTATTTTACATGTTTTACTGCTGTGAGTCCCTGTCAAAAGGGCCCAGAAGTGAGTATCTTGTACATGTGACGTTTACAATGGTTAGCTTTGCGGTGGATTGGACGTAATGCGTGGTATCAGACAACGTATGCATTTACAGAATTGAATAAATCCAGTGAACTTTTAGCGGAGTACACTTAGATTATTTATTCATTTATTATATAAATGCTGGGTATGTCTGTATGCTGAGGAAGAAGGCTGGACGTGTCGATATAGAAAAGTGGATTTGGAACCAGTGATCGTGGTGGCATATGTATACATGCTTCAGACCTTATAACTTGGGTCTTTTTGAGAGCTGGTAAGCCTACACTTTGAAGGGTGTTGGTGGAGGAATGAATATTTGAAGGACCTGTTAGCGCTGAAGTTTTAATGTTGAGGTAGGATCAGATACTCCACAATTCCTGACAGCTACCACTCTGCCCACAGCCTCTCATCCAACCTTTTCCCATGCTCCCGCAAGGTGGATCTGCATATAGAATGGGCTTTGGACTAGGTTCTCATTGACACGTTGCATCTGGCAGTATACGGTGACCGCGTAGCAAACACGATGCGATTATATTGTAAAGTGACGTTTACAATGGTTAGCTTTGCGGTGTATTCGGCGTAATGCGTGGTATCAGACAACGTATGCATTTAAGGTAGCCATACACTGGTCGACTTGCCATCAGATTCGACCAACAGATAGATCCCTCTCAGAGAGAGATCGTATGGCTACCTTTACTGCAAACAGATTGTGAACCGATTTCAGCCTGAAACCGTTCACAATCTGTTGTGATGGTGCCGCCGCCGCTCCCCGCCCCGCATACATTACCTGCTCCGCTGGCGCGAGTCCCGCTGACACCGCTGCTCCGTCTCCGCTCTGGTCACCAGGTCCGGCATGCTTTACTTCTTCCTGCCTGGCAGGAAGTTTAAACAGTAGAGCATGCCGGAGACCAGATTGGAGACGAAGCAGCGGTGACCGGGGGCAGTCGCGCCGGCGGAGCAGGTAATGTATGCGGGCTCTATTGCGTCGGTCGTCGGGCACTCGAACGCCGCTAGCGACGCACTCCCTACCCACGGGCGATCGACGGTAATTTTCCGCACGGAGCGATCGACGGGAGCGGACGAAATGGATCGAAATTCGGCGTGTAGCGGGAACGATGTGACAGCAGATTCGATCCCAGTGATCGAATCTGCTGTCGATCTGGCGGGAATCGGCCTAGTGTATTACAGCTTTACAGTACTTAGTAACTGCATTCTTCACTGTATGCATTGCAACACAGGCGTAAAGCATGATGAAACTTGATCCCTTCGTTGCGATCCTGTTTTTACAGGGTATGCAACGCCTCAGTGTAAACCTAGCCCTCCTCATCAATGTTTGCTTTACAGAACAATCGGACATCAGCCTTTTTTTTTTTAAAATTGCTTTTTTCATTGAATTTAACGTCTAACAGTCTAATGGAGTATGCCTATCTTACTGATGCCTATCCTACTGAAAAAACGCAATCGCTCTGCAAAAGCGCTTAACAAAAACGTCCACCGCACATAAATAAAAAAAAAAGCATCAAAAAAACAGCCAACGCGAACAGAACGCAATTGGGAATAAGGTCTCAGAGACAGATTTTAGATAAGGTTTAACTGCAGGGAAGTTCAAAGGGTCATAAGCTCTGCTCTGTTTTATAGTTTAAACTACAGAGTGTGGTCTGTAAATTGCAAATATGACAGAATGATGCAATGTTATAAAAAAAAAAAAAAAAAAAAAAAAAAAAAGCTATATATCTAAAAATAAAAATATGAGACTCTTTTCTTTGCTACTAATGTTCTATCAATTATCCCTACAACACATATATCATACATTTTTTTTTCGCTTCAGTGTCACTTTAAAGCGGAACTTCCTCTCTGCTCTAAAAGATGTGCAAAAGCATAACAACCTTTAAAGTAAAACATTTTGTTGTTACAGCTGATACAAATCATGCAATACATCTGTAATGTATCTATTTCCTTCTTTCATGGAAGCAGGCATATTGTTAACATCCTGTGCTTTCAAATTAACCTCTCTGCAATGGCAGTCCGCTGACACAGCTGAGGGATCAAATTACAACTTGTGATTAGTCACAGATGAGGGGGAATTAGAAAGGCTAAACTCTCTAAATACATACAGGGTGCATTTCTCTGTTTTCTTTCTGTCCTGTGCAAGAGTTCGGGTCCACTTTAAGGCTAAGGGTGTTTAGTGTTGTGTAATACACAATGAGAATTCATGATAAAGTTACTGTTCATTTTTGTAAAGGTCAGATAAACAGGTATTAACAGTTACCACGTGCATGCCAGGTTTGCTGGATCCACATACAAAAGCTACCTGTTATTTTCTCTGCAGTAAAATGCTACTTGCCCAGCCACCTGTTTCTTGGCACGCATTCATGGAAGTAATGCTAAGTACACACTGAATCCTGGAGATGATGAGACCAGTTACTGCTCAGTACATGCTACACCCTCCCTGTAGGCATATATGTGGCCACGCACGTGCTCAATCAGGGTGCTTGTCAGGCTGTACTTGAGGTTTACAAAAAAGGACGAAATTACATCTGCAATTTTAATCTAATGCGTCTGATGGCTTTAACCTATGGCTAAATCAATGTACTGTAAACAAGGTGACTGTCAAAGCGTACTTAACCATTACTGCCGCCCAGACGTGAGCAGCAGCTGGGACGTGAGGCTCACGTCTGTGGGGCTGTGCATGCGATCTTGTAGGCGGAAGCCCGTGATCGCGATGGTCCCGGCATCAGAGAGAATTGGTGGCAGGGGACAGAAGTCCCCTGAGCCAATTTGTGCATTTGTCCAAAAACAGTGATCATTCTCAATTGGTGCAGCCGCGCTGCCTCTCGCTCGTTCCCGCCACTGATTGTTAGATCAATGAATGAGAACTTTGTTCCCATTCATTCATCTCCCCTCTAGGCCACCGTGATCGCAGGCATCCATGAGATGCCTGTCTCACTTCTGAGTAACACAGTTAAGCAGAGCTGGGACAAGGTCCTCCAGCACCCAAGGCTGAGACACCAAAGTGCGCCCCTCCATCCCTCCCACTCTAGCCGTCACACACTGATTGCTATTAGACTAAGAGGCGCCTCGGGCCCCCAACCCCCCCAACACCCTAATCTCTAGTTATCTGGCTTGCAGTCACTGCCATGTATCCCCTTTTCTTATTTCTCTCTGCTTCAAACACATTAGGGGAATGATAGCTGAGTGAGTTGTGTGTCCCCTCCTACACTGCGCCCTGAGGCTGGAGCCTCTCTCGCCTCTGCCTCGGCCTGGCCCTGCAGTTAAAGGGAAGGTCCAAGCAAAAAAAAAAATGAGTTTCACTTACCTGGGGCTTCTACCAGCCCCATGCAGCCATCCTGTGCCCTCGTAGTCACTCACTGCTGCTCCAGTCCCCCGCTGGGAGCTTTCTGACCTCGGAGGTCAGGGCCGAATTGCGTACATTTTTACACATTTCCGCTAGTGCAGGAACATTAACGAATACATTTTTACACGTTAGTGGTGCAACGCGTAAATTTTTGTTCCTGCACTAGCTGGAATGCGTAAAAATGTATGCAATGTGGCCCTGACCTCCGAGGTCAGAAAGCTGCCAGCGGGGGACTGGAGCAGCAGTGAGTGACTACAAGCGCACAGGATGGCTACATGGGGCTGGTAGAAGCCCCAGGTAAGTAAAACTCATTTTTTTTTTTTTTTGCTTGAACCTTCCCTTTAAGCATTACTTCCTATTAAGCATACTTATTGTACGCTTATGGGAAGTAATGTGCAAGGACATCTTATGGCCAAATAGTAAAATTACACTACATACGTTAGGGATAATATCTTTTTTAATATGTATGTCAAGAAAGTTTAGAATTTTAGAAAGTTTGCATTTAGAATAAAATAATTCTTCACATTCTACACCCCAAGAAAGTTTAATTGGTGGCAGAAAAAACAAGGTATAGATCATTTTGTTGTGATAAGTAGTGATAATATTATTGGGGAATAATTGGGAGGAGCACTGAAATGTGAAAATTCCTCTTGTCCATAAGGTGAAAACAACCCGCGGGCCGAAATGGTTAAAGTGAATCTGAAGTCTAAGTAAACTTATGAGATAATGAATTGTATGTGTAGTATGAATAATAAATAGAACATTAGTAGCAAAGAAAAGAGTCTCATATTTTTATTTTTCGTTCTATAGCTCTATTTATATTTGTTACAAACTGTCACAGTTGCAGTTTAGAATCCACACTTTGGCTATCATTCATAAAGCATACCCGCATGCGGAAATGCTGAAAACAGCTGACTTTACCGAGCACATAGCAAAATGTCTATTCATAAAGCCTGTTTCCGCACGAAAAGCTGACATTCCCGAGCAGAGCGATAAATTACCGCCTTGTGCGGTGATTATCTTAACAAATGTTACTATATGTCAATTCATAAAGATTAGAGTAAGTGGTATGAGGACAGGGAATACCGCTCCCTTGGAAGTAGCGATAAGCATGCGGATTACAGCTAAGTCAATGGAGACAGACCTCCCAAGCAGCAGCAGTGAGAGCAGCGCACGGAGGGACTCAGGCAGCTTCTCCTGTTACGCCAGCCTACCGCCAGCCTACCAACGGCCTACATCCAGCCTAGTTTGAAAGGAGTAATGGTTAAGGGCTCTGCCTCTGACACAGGAGACCTGGGTTCGAATCTTGACTCTGCCTGTTCAGTAAGCCAGCACCTATTCAGTAGGAGACCTTAGGCAAGTCTCCCTAACACTGCTGCTGCCTATAGAGCGCGTCCTAGTGGCTGCAGCTCTGGCGCTTTGAGTCCGCCAGGAGAAAAGCGCGATATAAGTGTTCTGTGTTTGTTTGTTTGTTTAGTTTGGGAAATCACAGCACTTCTATCGCAACTGTAAACATTTTTATGAATGAGCACACAGAAGTCTAAAATACCGAATGCAGTGTTTTCTTGCACTGATTTTCTTTACCGAACACACTTTTTATGAATGATAGCCATTGGCTCACAAGCAATTCATTTTTTCATCTGAGGTGATATGTTCACAACTTGTCAATAAAATGCATTTTAAATCACCAGCAAGCAAGAAAATACTCAGAATAATTTGATATTTATATAATATGATAGTTTTTTTCAAACACTTTTTGGTACGTTTTAAATTACAAAATACAGAAAAGTTAATTTAAATACAAGATGAAAATGTATCTCCTAGGAGAAAACTCTGGAGAAAAAGTGAATTGCACGCGGACCTTTGCCTTTTAAGCTGTGAAAGAAGCAGAACTAATGACACTTTGAACTTTCATGCAGTAAAACCTTATCTCAGCCTAGATGCAGGTGAACAGAGGCACCAATAGAATAAAATAATATAATAAAAAGTTTAAAACGTGGTAGAGGTGGAAATCTAGCCGCTCCAAAGGACACTGAAACAGGGGCGCCTCTAGGCATAGGCAGTACAGGCCATTGCCTGGAGTGCCATTGGTCCTGGGAGGCGCCATGTTGCTGGATTAAGCCCGCCCCCAAATTAAGCACCACCCTGGACCAAGCTCCACCCCATGGGTGTTCTATTACTTGCTTCTGCTGCATCTGCTTAGCATAAGTTGCAGGAAGCTGCCACCTCTGTGCCTTGTGCATCCTTCTTTCCCCCTTTGTGCCTCCTTCTGTCTCTTTTGTGCCTCCTTCTGTTTTCTTGTGCCGCCTTCAGTCCCTTGTCCCATGTCTGACCCCCTGTTTGTCCTTCTGTCTCCCTTTGTGCCTTCTTCTGTCTCCATGTGCCTCCTTCAGTCCCCCCATGCCACCTCTGCCTCCTGTGCCCCTGTTTGCCTCATTCTGTCCCCCTGTGGTTCCTTATGTCCTCTTTGCCTTTATGTGTCCCCCTGTGCTCAAGGCCAGATTTAGGCCAAGGCCGCCTAGGCCATGACCTAGGGCACCACAGGAGGCACAAGCTTGCAAATTGCAAGCTTGCAAATGCTGCAATGCATGGAGATCAGGTGAGCGCCTGACCATGGTACCTGTGCAGCAGCCACCATGCTCTCTGTGCACGTTTATATTGTGGCTGGCGGCCATAGACTTAGACAGCATTAGAGACAGCAAGGAAGAGGAAGTGACACCGATGGCTGCTGTGGTATGAAGGTGAGCTGGCTATCTATACTGAAAGGTTGGGGTGGGAAAAGGAGGGATTAAGGGAGTCATCTGGCTACCTATACTGGAGGGAAAGGGTGAGGAGTCATCTGGCTACATATACTGGGGGGGTCATTAAGCTACCTATACTGGAGGGAAGGAGGGAGGGGTCATCTCGCTACCCATACTGAGGGGGGTGGCTGGTGACAGTGGCCTAGGGCGATAAAGAGTACAAATTCAGCCCGCCTGCACTATCTCTGCCCCCTGTTCCTCCTTCAGTCCCACTCTGCCTCCTTCTGTCCTCCAGTGCCTCTGCCTGTCTCCCTTTGTGCCTCATTCTGTCTCCATGTGCCTCTTCAGTCCCCGACTCCCCGTGTGCCACCTATGTCTCCTGCGCCTTCCTCTGTGCCCCTGTGCCTCCTTCTGTGCCCCTTTGTGCCTTCTTCTGTCTTCCTGTGGCTCTTTCTGCCTCCCTGTGCCTCCTTACATCCCCCTCTGCCGTCTTCTGTCCCCCTTTTGTGCCTTCTTCTGTCCCCCTTTATGCCTTCTACTATCTCCCTGTGCTTCCTTCTGCCCCCCTTTGAGCTTTTTTCTGTTCCCCATTGTGCCTCCTTCTGTCCCTTGTGTGCCTTCTTCAGTCCCTCTGTGTCTCCTTCTTTCCTCCTGTGCCTTCTTTTGTCCCCCTTTAAGCCTCAATCTGTCCCCATTGTGTCGCCTTCTCTCCCCCATTGTGCCTCATTTTGTCCCTCTGTGTGCCTCCTTCAATAGCCCTGCGCCTCCTTCTGTCCTCTTTGTGCCTCCTTCTGGCCCTTATGGCTTTTTCTGTAGCCCTGTACCTACCGCTGCCCCTCTGTGTACCTCCTTCTGTCCTTTGTGTCTCATTCTGCCCCCAATTGTGCCTCCTTTTGTCCCCCATTGTGCCCCATTCTGTCCCCCTGTGTGCCTCCTTCTGTCCTCCCTTGTGAGTTCTTCTGACCCTCGTGACTCCTTTTGTCCCCCTGTGCCTCCCTGTGCCTACCGGTGCGCCTTCTTCCTTACATGTATTTTCTCATGAAACGCTTCCACAATAAGTGTAATTTCTGGTGAAACGCTGCCACATTTCAATTATTCTCTGGTGAAACATTGCCGCATTACTGTTATTTCCTGGTGAAACGCTGCCGCATTACGATTATTTTAATGGGGGTGGGGTGAGGCATGCCACGGGTTTTCTCGCCTGGAGTGACAAAATGGCTAGAGGCGCCCCTGCACTGAAACAAGTACTTTTTCAAGTATAACACCAAACGATTTATTAATACACTCCACAAAATTACCAAGTATAACACCAAACAATTTATTTACACTACTTGTTTCAGTGTCCTTTGGAGTGGCTAGATTTCCACCTCTACCACGTCCATGTTTTAAACTTTTTATTATATTACTAGTAGACCTAAGCCAGTTTCAAAACGGGCTCTAGGTCTGTGTTAAAACCATGCCTCCCTCCCCTCTCCTCCCTTTCCTTCCCTCTCATTCTCCCCGTGACCGCCGTACAGTCACCACGCATGCGCGCACCCGCTGCGCGCACGTCCTCCCTCAACTCTCCTCAGTCTCTGCATCCCTCCCTGCACATGCACAATAGCTTAAATCACGATACACACACACACACAAACAGGAAGTGCAGGGATGGGACGCAGAGACAGTTAGGTTTTATTATAGAGGATTTTATTCTATTAGCGCCTCTGTTCACCTGCATCTATTATCAGTCCACCCTTGCTGGAAAGGCGGAAAACGTTCCACTAAACGTTGCATCGCGGTGCAACTTTAACGACGCATCGGATGGCCTTATAAGGTCGCATGGGGTGCGACTTTAACGTTGCTTCATGCGCCATTAAAGTCGCACCCCATGCGACCTTATTGGAGCGTCAAGTGGGTTGGTAAAGTCGCACTGCGATGCAACGTTTCGTGCGGAACCTGCGCTGTGCGCGCGCAAAACTTTGTGCGACGGACTTTGCGCCCGATCAGGTGTACACAGCGGTGCTAATCCAGTTAGTGCTATAGTTATCACACCTAGAACGGTTCGCCTGCGAACGGTTCCATGCGAACTTCAGTGGTTCGCGTTCGCGTCCCGCAGGCGAACCTTTGCGGAAGTTCAGTTCGCCCCATAATGCACATGGAGGGTCAACTTTGACCCTCTACATCACAGTCAGCAGGCCCAGTGTAGCCAATTAGGCTACACTAGCCCCTGGAGCCCCACCCCCCCTTATATAAGGCAGGCAGCGGCGGCCATTACGGTCACTCGTGTGCTGCCTGCGTTAGTGAGAGTAGGGCGAGCTGCTGCAGACTGTCTCTCAGGGAAAGATTAGTTAGGCTTAACTTGTTCCTGTCTGGCTGCATACCTGTTCTGTGAACCCACCACTGCATACCTGTGCTGTGAACCCACCACTGCATACCTGTGCTGTGAACCCACCACTGCATACCTGTGCTGTGAACCCACCACTGCATACCTGTGCTGTGAACCCACCACTGCATACCTGTGCTGTGAACCCACCACTGCATACCTGTTCAGTGAACCTGCCACTGCATACCTGTTCTGTTCAGTGGACCCGCCACTGTATACCTGTTCATTGAACCCACCACTGCATACCTGTGCTGTGAACCCACCACTGCATACCTGTGCTGTGAACCCACCACTGCATACCTGTTCAGTGAACCTGCCACTGCATACCTGTTCTGTTCAGTGGACCCGCCACTGTATACCTGTTCATTGAACCCACCACTGCATACCTGTGCTGTGAACCCACCACAGCATACCTGTTCTGTGAACCCACCACTGCATACCTGTTCAGTGAACCCGCCACTGCATACCTGTTCTGTTCAGTGGACCCGCCACTGTATACCTGTTCATTGAACCCACCACTGCATACCTGTGCTGTGAACCCACCACAGCATACCTGTTCTGTGAACCCACCACTGCATACCTGTTCAGTGAACCCGCCACTGCATACCTGTTCTGTTCAGTGGACCCGCCACTGTATACCTGTTCAGTGAACCCGCCACTGCATACCTGTTCTGTTCAGTGGACCCGCCACTGTATACCTGTTCAGTGAACCCGCCACTGCATACCTGTTGTGTTCAGTGAACCTGCCACTGCATACCTGTTCTGTGAACCCACCACTGTATACCTGTTCTGTTTAGTGAACCCGCCACTGTATACCTGTTCTGTTTAGTGAACCCGCCACTGCATACCTGTTCTGTTCAGTGGACCCGCCACTGCATACCTGTTCTGTGAACCCGCCACTGTATACCTGTTCTGTTTAGTGAACCCGCAACTGTATACCTGTTCTGTTTAGTGAACCCGCCACTGCATACCTGTTCTGTTCAGTGGACCCGCCACTGTATACCTGTTCAGTGAACCCGCCACTGCATACCTGTTGTGTTCAGTGAACCTGCCACTGCATACCTGTTCTGTGAACCCGCCACTGTATACCTGTTCTGTTTAGTGAACCCGCCACTGTATACCTGTTCTGTTTAGTGAACCCGCCACTGTATACCTGTTCTGTTCAGTGGACCCGCCACTGTATACCTGTTCAGTGAACCCGCCACTGCATACCTGTTGTGTTCAGTGAACCTGCCACTGCATACCTGTTCTGTGAATCCGCCACTGTATACCTGTTCTGTTTAGTGAACCCGCCACTGTATACCTGTTCTGTTTAGTGAACCCGCCACTGTATACCTGTTCTGTTCAGTGGACCCGCCACTGTATACCTGTTCAGTGAACCCGCCACTGCATACCTGTTCTGTTTAGTGAACCCGCCACTGCATACCTGTTCTGTTCAGTGGACCCGCCACTGTATACCTGTTCAGTGAACCCACCACTGTATACCTGTTCTGTTTAGTGAACCCGCCACTGCATACCTGTTCTGTTCAGTGGACCCACCACTGTATACCTGTTCAGTGAACCCGCCACTGCATACCTGTTGTGTTCAGTGAACCTGCCACTGCATACCTGTTCTGTGAATCCGCCACTGTATACCTGTTCTGTTTAGTGAACCCGCCACTGTATACCTGTTCTGTTTAGTGAACCCGCCACTGTATACCTGTTCTGTTTAGTGAACCCGCCACTGCATACCTGTTCTGTTCAGTGGACCCGCCACTGTGTACCTGTTCAGTGAACCCGCCACTGCATACCTGTTGTGTTCAGTGAACCTGCCACTGCATACCTGTTCTGTGAACCCGCCACTGTATACCTGTTCTGTTTAGTGAACCCGCCACTGCATACCTGTTCTGTTCAGTGGACCCGCCACTGTATACCTGTTCAGTGAACCCGCCACTGCATACCTGTTGTGTTCAGTGAACCTGCCACTGCATACCTGTTCTGTGAACCCGCCACTGTATACCTGTTCTGTTTAGTGAACCCACCGCATCAGTGCGCATACCTGTGCAGTTGTATACCTGTTCTGTTTAGTGAACCCGCCACTGCATACCTGTTCTGTTCAGTGGACCCGCCACTGTATACCTGTTCAGTGAACCCGCCACTGCATACCTGTTGTGTTCAGTGAACCTGCCACTGCATACCTGTTCTGTGAATCCGCCACTGTATACCTGTTCTGTTTAGTGAACCCGCCACTGTATACCTGTTCTGTTTAGTGAACCCGCCACTGTATACCTGTTCTGTTTAGTGAACCCGCCACTGCATACCTGTTCTGTTCAGTGGACCCGCCACTGTGTACCTGTTCAGTGAACCCGCCACTGCATACCTGTTGTGTTCAGTGAACCTGCCACTGCATACCTGTTCTGTGAACCCGCCACTGTATACCTGTTCTGTTTAGTGAACCCACCGCATCAGTGCGCATACCTGTGCAGTTGTATACCTGTTCTGTTTAGTGAACCCGCCACTGCATACCTGTTCTGTTCAGTGGACCCGCCACTGTATACCTGTTCAGTGAACCCGCCACTGCATACCTGTTGTGTTCAGTGAACCTGCCACTGCATACCTGTTCTGTGAATCCGCCACTGTATACCTGTTCTGTTTAGTGAACCCGCCACTGTATACCTGTTCTGTTTAGTGAACCCGCCACTGTATACCTGTTCTGTTTAGTGAACCCGCCACTGCATACCTGTTCTGTTCAGTGGACCCGCCACTGTATACCTGTTCAGTGAACCCGCCACTGCATACCTGTTGTGTTCAGTGAACCTGCCACTGCATACCTGTTCTGTGAACCCGCCACTGTATACCTGTTCTGTTTAGTGAACCCGCCACTGTATACCTGTTCTGTTTAGTGAACCCGCCACTGCATACCTGTTCTGTTCAGTGGACCCGCCACTGTATACCTGTTCAGTGAACCCGCCACTGCATACCTGTTGTGTTCAGTGAACCTGCCACTGCATACCTGTTCTGTGAACCCGCCACTGTATACCTGTTCTGTTTAGTGAACCCACCGCATCAGTGCGCATACCTGTGCAGTTAAGTGAACCCACCTACCTACGTGAGTGCACGCAGTGTGATATACCACTCCGTGCATACCCGATATGGACAAAACAGGTAGAGGAAGAGGTAGTGCCAGAGCCAGAGGAAGGCCACCCGGCAGGTCTGCGCGAGGTCGTGTAAATGTAATTTCGTGTGGACCTGGCCCACAGTACAGTGCTCGGAAGAAGGCACGTCCCATCACCTCCCAAGATTGTCAGGACGTGGTTGAGTATTTAGCGACACAAAACACCTCATCTTGCTCAGCCACCAGCGCTACTACTAGCACCACTTCCGCTGCATTTGACACTTCGCAAGAATTATTTAGTGTTGAAATCACTGATGCACAGCCATTGTTGTTACAGCCAGATGAATTTTCACCAGCTAATATGTCTGAGTTACGCGGCAACACTATGGATGTAACGTGTCAGGAGGATGAAGGACCTACTGATGGTGCAAGTTTGGATTTGTCTGAGGCAAGCGAAGCTGGGCAGGATGACTACGATGATGACGGTAATAGGGATCCTCTGTATGTTCCCAATAGAGGAGATGAAGAGGGGGACAGTTCAGAGGGGGAGTCAGAGAGTAGTAGGAGGAGAGAAGTTGCTGAAAGAAGCTGGGGCAGCTCTTCGTCAGAAACAGCTGGTGGCAGAGTCCGGCACCATGTATCGCCACCTATGTACAGCCAGCCAACTTGCCCTTCAGCATCAGCTGCTGAGGTCCCCATAGTGCCCACATCCCAGGGTGGCTCAGCGGTGTGGAAATTTTTTAATGTGTGTGCCTCAGATCAGACCAAAGCCATCTGTTCGCTCTGCCAACAAAAATTGAGCCGTGGAAAGGCCAACACTCACGTAGGGACAAGTGCCTTACGAAGGCACCTGGAGAAAAGGCACAAACAGCAATGGGATGGCCACCTGAGCAAAAGCAGCAGCAGCACACAAAAGCAAAGCCACCCTCCTTCTCCTCTTCCTCCTCCATCAGGTGCATTATCTGCTTCTGCCGCTTTCTCCCTTCCACCTTCACAGGCACCCTCCTCCACTCCGCCTCTGCCCTTGAGCGGTTCCTGCTCCTCTGCCCACAGCAGCAGTCAGGTGTCCGTGAAGGAAATGTTTGAACGGAAGAAGCCAATTTCGGCCAGTCACCCCCTTGCCCGGCGTCTGACAGCTGGCGTGGCGGAACTGTTAGCTCGGCAGCTGTTACCATACCGGCTGGTGGACTCTGAGGCCTTCCGTAAATTTGTGGCCATCGGAACACCGCAGTGGAAGATGCCAGGCCGCACTTATTTTTCGAGAAAGGCCATACCCCAACTGCACCGTGAAGTTGAGAGGCAAGTGGTGTCATCTCTTGCGAAGAGCGTTGGGTCAAGGGTACACCTGACCACGGATGCCTGGTCTGCCAAGCACGGGCAGGGCCGCTACATTACCTACACAGCCCATTGGGTGAACCTGGTGGTGAACGATGGCAAGCAGGGCGCAGCGGACCAAATTGTGACACCTCCACGGCTTGCAGGCAGGCCTCCTGCCACCTCCTCTCCTCCTGCTACATGCTCTTCGCTGTCCTCCTCCTCCTTGGCTGAGTGGCAGTTCTCCTCTCCAGCTACACAGCCCCAGCTCCGCAGGGCCTATGCTGCATGCCAGGTACGACGCTGTCACGCCATCTTAGACATGTCTTGTCTCAAAGCGGAGAGTCACACTGGAGCAGCTCTCCTGGCTGCTCTTAAGAAACAGGTGGATGAGTGGCTGACCCCGCACCACCTGGAGATAGGCAACGTGGTGTGCGACAACGGCAGCAATTTGCTTGCCGCTTTGCATATGGGGAAGCTGACACACATACCCTGCATGGCACATGTCATGAATCTAGTGGTTCAAAGATTTGTGGCAAAGTACCCTGGCTTAGCGAATGTCCTGAAGCAGGCCAGGAAGTTCTGTGGGCATTTGAGGCGGTCTTACACAGCCATGGCACGCTTTGCGGAAATTCAGCGCAAAAACAACATGCCGGTGAGACGCCTCATTTGCGATAGCCCGACTCGCTGGAACTCGACCCTGCTCATGTTCTCCCGCCTGCTAGAACAGAAGAAAGCCGTGACCCACTACCTCTACAACTACAGTAGAATGAAACAGTCTGGGAAGATGGGGATGTTCTGGCCTGACAACTGGACACTGATGGAAAATGCATGCAGGCTCATGCGGCCGTTTGAGGAGGTGACCAACCTGGTGAGCCGCAGTGAGGGCACCATCAGCGACTTAATTCCCTACGCTTACTTCTTGGAGCGTGCTGTGCGTAGAGTGGCGGATGAAGCTGTGAATGAGCGTGACCAGGAACCGTTACGGCAGGAACAGGCATGGGACCAATTTTCATCAGACCCAGCTGTTTCCTCAACACCTGCGGCAGCACAGAGGGGGGAGGAGGAGGAAGAAGAGAAGTCGTGTGCAGAAGACGAGTCAGACTCAGAGGATGATGAGCAAGGTGTTTCTTTGGGGGAGGAGGAGGAGGAGGAGGGGACAGCGGCAGGAGAACAACCTCAGCAGGCATCGCAAGGGGCTTGTGCTGCTCAACCTTCCCGTGGTATTGTTCGCGGCTGGGGGGAGGAGGTTGACTTACCTGACGTCACTGAGGAAGAGCAAGAGGAGATGGAGGGTACTGGATCCGACTTTGTGCAGATGTCGTCTTTTATGCTGTCCTGCCTGTTGAGGGACCCCCGTATAAAAAACCTCAAGGGGAATGAGCTGTACTGGGTGGCCACACTACTAGACCCTCGGTACAGGCACAAAGTGGCGGACCTGTTACCAACTCACCGGAAGGTGGAAAGGATGCAGCACATGCAGAACCAGCTGTCAACTATGCTTTACAATGCCTTTAAGGGTGATGTGACGGCACAACGCCAGCAAGGTACCACTGCCACTAATCCTCCTCCCGTGTCCACGCAGTCAAAGACAGGACGCTCCAGCGATCTCATGGTGATGTCGGACATGCGGACGTTCTTTAGTCCAACGCCTCGCCGTAGCCCTTCCGGATCCACCCTCCACCAACGCCTGGAACGGCAGGTAGCCGACTACCTGGCCTTAAGTGTGGATGTAGACACTGCTGTGAACAGCGATGAGGAACCCTTGAACTACTGGGTGCGCAGGCTTGACCTGTGGCCAGAGCTGTCCCAATTTGCCATCCAACTTCTCTCCTGCCCTGCCGCAAGCGTCCTGTCAGAAAGGACCTTCAGCGCAGCTGGAGGCATTGTCACAGAGAAGAGAAGTCGCCTAAGTCACAAAAGTGTTAAGTACCTCACCTTTATCAAAATGAATGAGGCATGGATCCCGGAGGGCTGCTGCCCGCCCCAAGACTAAGTCAGTCCCCGCACACACAGCATCTCTGCCTGCACGCCGTGTGACTGGCTGCCTGGCCTGCCCCAAGAAGACTAAGTCGCTCCCAGTCCCTCCACACAGCATGTCTGCCTGCAGGCCGCTTGACTACCTTCTCCGCCACCACCAACAGGGTCCGGGACTCCAGGCGGATTGCTGAATTTTTTAGGCCGCTGCTAGCAGCGGCCGCTGTAATAATTTTTCTGGTGCGTGTACATGACTGCCTAATTTTTCTGGCTGCACTGCGGGCAGCTGCAACAACAAAAGAAAAGGCATGTACATGCGCCCATTCCCCTTCGTGATCATTACCTTGCCGTGGTGAAGGGGCTTGCGTATCACAATGAAGCAATGACCGGCGCCTAGATGAGTGTCTCGGGGGGCACACCCACGATAATAAGGTCGTTGCCTCATTGTGGTCAGACCAAATTTGATCAGCTGGACAGTCACTGTTCTGTCATTCAGCTACATCAGCCAGGCGACCATATGGGCTGTAAAGCCACCAAAACCTGCACTCTCGTCATGGTGCGCACCAGTCCAGCACGGCCGTCACTACACAAACAGCTGTTTGCGCTGCGTTACACGGTGAGTTTGGTGTGTCAGTGTGAAGCAGTACCTTAATTACACTACCTGATTGATGTATACACATGCAAGATGTTTGAAAGCACTTTAGGCCTGTCATTTAGCATTCAATGTGATTTCTGCCCTTAAAACGCTGCTTTGCGTCAAAACCAGATTTTTCCCGGGGACTTTTGGCATGTATCCCACTCCGCCATGCCCCCCTCCAGGTGTTAGACCCCTTGAAACATCTTTTCCATCACTTTTGTGGCCAGCATAATTATTTTTTTTTTTCAAAGTTCGCATCCCCATTGAAGTCTACTGCGGTTCGCGAACTTTAACGCGAACCGAACCTTCCGCGGAAGTTCGCGAACCAGGTTCGCGAACCTAAAATCGGAGGTTCGGCCCAACTCTAGTTAGCACCGCTTTGTGAATCAAGCCCATAATATACCCATGATCCCTAAGTATTGAACCACCCCTTTAAAGCCATGAAGGCCACAACATAAACACCTGAAATAAGAATCTATCGCAATATTGCACTAATGACCCATCACAATGACACTAAGCTCTATTGCAGTTGTACATGCATGTCCTTAATATGCCATCATAAGCACCAATTAATATGATCCTCCATGGGCAAAAAAACACATGATAAATATTCCAGGCTACCTATACTGGGGGCACGTATGCCTGGTTAACTTATACTGGGGGAAACTATTCCACCATGCTACCTATACTTGGGGCAACTATACCAGGCTACCTATACTTAGGGCACCTATGCCTGACATTACCCACCGTGGCGTGCTTAGCATGCCACACTCACTCCTTTCCTTTTTTGGGGGCGGGGGTGTCATTAAACACACAGCACCGGGTGTCAAATGCCCTAGGTACGCCACTACAGTGTTTTGCACGGATTCTGTAATATAATACTTAACCTCCCTGGCGGCCTATTTAAAAAACCAGGGGGCAGCGCAGCCGTTTTCTTGTAATTTTTTTTTTTTAAATCATGTCTAGGGCTCGCTACATGATAGCCGCTGTGCAGCGGAATCCCCATACCCTCCGGCGATCGGCGATCAGGAAATCCCATTCAAAGAACATGGTGACGGGGCGGGATGACCGTCATCCCGCCCCGTGAGGGGGGGGGGGGCAGCGGCGGATAACGGCGAACCGGCGCGGGGCGGCAGCGATCGGTGTGCTCACGCAGCTGGCAAAAAAAAAAAATCGTGCAAATCGGCCTAGCAGGCCTGAGAAAACTACATTCGGGGTTAACACAGCTTTCTTCCTGCAGGTTCTGCACATGAGTCTACCTACATCACTCCCCACACTGCACACATCCAGCACTTTCCTCACTAAGCTGCTCTGCCTTTTGATTATCCTCTATCTATGATGATTCTCAAGATGGAGGAATGCAAAATTTGTATTATTATTAATACAAAAACATAATGCCAGTGAACAGGTTAAGGACAAAGTGGGCCTCCTCTGCCCCTGGGCCCCAAAGCAGTTGATATGGTATGGAAAACATAAGTGAACTGTCCATACAATTTATCATGTATGGTATGCATGACTGCTCACTAGGGTTATGTCATTGAGGCGCTAACATTTTTTGCAGATTATATAATTGCACATGTCAAACTCCCATTAGCTTCAGGCGACAGAAAAAAGAAATGATTGTACCCCCCAATGCTCATATCCCTTCCCTTGGTGGCCCTCACAGCCTGAGATATTATCTTGCAAAGGTCATAAAACAAGTATGGACATCATGGTCTTCCCACCCACAAGAAATGTAGCCACACCTGATCGGGAGGGTGGACACTTGAATTGGAGACAGGGAAGGTTAGTTGTTGGGGCCTCACAGGTGCGTAGCTAGAAGTCATGGGGCCCCATAGCAAAGTTTTGGTTCCCCCCCGCCAAAAAAAATATATATTACTGCTGTGCCTTTCTCCGTAGTAGCCTCCCCAATTATAGGTAGCCAGTAGTAGCCCAGGTATAAGTAGCCAGCTGTAGTCCCGCCTCATTAAGTGTAGATAGCCATAAGGACACCCAAGTGTAAGTAGCCAGAAGGCAACCCCCACTAGGATAGGCAATCAGGGGGGCCACCACTGTAGGGAGCCAGAAGAACCCCCCCTCCAGTTTAAGTAGCCAGAAGCACCTCACAGTATAGGTTATCATAGGGCCTCGGGGTCTACCCCCTCCCTCCCATGCAGAGTATTGGCAGTAGGAGCTGACTCACTCACCTCTCTGGGTAGCGATTTGCAGTCCCTGCAGCCCGCAGCAAGCACCTATTTCCCCACGCACACTGGCCCCCAGTGGCTCCGGGCTCCATAGTAGCCACTTTGACTGCTATTATGATCCCTATGCCACTGGGGACCCCCCACACCTCTGAGCCCCTCTGCAGCTGCAGTTACTGCTCTCCCCTGGGTTAACATGTGGCACCCCTACAACCCTCCGCCCCGCATATAGTGGCATTAGGTGACCTTTGTTCCACTGAGCTCCCCCTCCTCCCAAGTAGGAGCAGCATTAGGTGACCTTTGTTCCCCCTTCTCCCCCCTCCCGATAGCAGCATTGAGTGGTGGCATTCATCACCTCCCAGATAGCATTAGGTAAGTACATATATACCTGTGGAGAATGGAGAAGAGGCGCCAGCAAGGATGGAGCTGGAAGGACGCTCAATTAGAGAGCAGTTAGAGGGTGGCATCTGACAAATGTACACAGCCTGATGCAGAGCAGAGGCAGGGTTCATAGAAAAAAACTCTCTCTACTCTCTCACCATTGTTCTAATGACTGCATGTGCACAGCCACATAAGGTATTAGACACAGGTTGAAAAGTGTTTGGCTGCCCCTGCTCCTCTCTCAGGAGACATTTGTTATCTGATTGTCCGAAGAGAGGTTGAGAGCTTCATTGAAAGGCAATCTGTACAGTCTGCACACTGCATGGTTTAAAGGCAAGGAGCACACTTATTAGAGCCACATGCGTTTTTGTCCAGAGCAGAAAACGCATGTAAAGATGTATAATGTAAGGCTACATTCACAGTGGGCGTTGTGTTCCCTGTAATAGCAGATACACAACAATAGAAAAGTTGTCACCACACTTCCTCCATCTGTGCATGCCTGTTTCGTGGTAAGTGACATGACGATCTGCATTACAATGTATCCGAAACGCTGTGCCACTGCAAATGTTGCCAAAGGCTCGGAGAGAGACAGACAGAGAGAGAGAGAGAGAGAGAGAGAGAGAGAGAGAGAGAGAGAGAGAGAGAGAGAGAGATCATTGTTTCTCCTGGGGGTGTGGGTCACCTTCAGAGATTTTTGGGCCCCATACCGGGCAAACAAACTGCCCCCCCCCCCAGATGACACAATTGCGCCGTTGTGTGCAGAGCACTCCTGGCTGGCTGAGCGCTACCACCCGTCCAGGCAACCTGGACTAAGCTGCAGTGGAGGATTTACTGTATATAGGAGGAGAATGGGGAAAGCAGTGGGCATGAGGTCTGCACCTAATACATGCCTGCTCCCCCCGTTTTTAATATATTGTTAGGCTCTGATATCCTTTAAAGGGTATACGAGATTAACATCGCTGACCCAAGCAGGGATGCTGGTATCTGCACCTCTCGCTTTCACGCTCCTGAGGCTGGGAGCATTCTGCACTTGGGTCAGCGATATTACAGGCAGGACAGCGGCACCATGGAGGGTGGCTGAACTGCAGCGCTGGAACTGATAGACTTCTAGGGGCTGGAAGAAGCCCCAGGTAATTAAAGGTGGACTTTTTATTTCACCTCAGATATCCTTTAATTAAGCAGTGTCCATACTTGTGACTATAATGCTGGACATGGACTGCACCCTCCGTTTCCCTACCCATGGTTCCATTTAGCTACAATTTGAACCGGAGTAGGCCCCGACCCAAGGAAGAAGTCTTTGCCCTGCATGCACAGTTCAGTTCTCACGTACTGCTGGCAGCAGCTGTGAGTGCGCACATCATGCTCAAGAAGCCGCCGGGAGCGCAGCCACAGCATTCTTAATAAATTGCTCATACGCATTATGCAAACAACCTGAACTGCGCATGCACAGCAGACTTCTGCTAGTTCAAACACCTCGACCCCCTAGTCCAGACCAAGTTGCAGCTAAATTGAGTCGTGGGGGATGGAGAACGGAGTACATGGTCCGTGTCCATATTGCATTTTGGACAAAAAGTATGGACACTGCTTAATTACAATTACCCAGGATTTCGTTAAAAGGAAATCTAAAGTAAAAAAAAAAAAACAAGCAGTTAAACTTACCTGGGGTTTCTTGCAGTCCCCTGCAGTCATCCTGTGCCCACACCGTCCTTTCAGGGCGACCCCTATCAAAGCTGGCAGGCCGGCTACGCACCTCATTGCGTCCCCATACACAGCAGCATTCTGTTCTGGAAAATCGTTCCTGCCCATGTGCAGAATGCTCCTGTGATGACCAACCAGCTTTAAGGGGGTTACTACTGCTGACTGGATGGTTCCGGAGTGACGAGGCGAGCACAGGATGACTGCAGGGAGTTGCAAGAAGCCCCAGGTAAATTAAACTGCATTTTTTTCACTCCAATAGGATACCAGATCCAAAAGGAACTGGAAAAAAAACGGGGAGGGGGGGGGGGAGGGGGGGAATTGGGGGGCTAAGGCATGTATGCTGTCCTCATGTCTGTTCTACTCCGTCCCCTTCCTTTGTGCCACCTAATTGCCCCCTTGCAGCCTCTTCTGGGTTCGGAGGGCCGTGCAGCAGTGCCCTAGCCTGAGTGCACACGTCCTTGATGCGCTCCCATGGGCACGAGTGCATTGAGTATGTCACGACTACATTGTGCATTGCTCCTGGCTGTGGTTGCGTGATCTAGGACTTGCGCATCCGGGCAAGTGCCTGCGCACTACTGTGCGACTGCAACTCACTCGTTGACCCAGTCGCACAGCAGAGGCTGCAGGGGAGAATTTAAGTGACAAAGGAGGGAGACGCTTATAGCTCTGGTATCCTTTAAAGTGTACCTGAGATGGTACACAGGGCCTTATTTATACTTACCTGGGGTTTCCTGTAGCCCCTTGAGGAACGTGGCCTCCCTTGCTGTCCTCTTTGGCCCCTCCATTTTTCTGCTTTGACTCCTGGTAATCCGGGCAGTCACAGCCAGTCATAGGCTTCTGCGCATGCTGGTGTTACTATTGCGCAGGCTTCTATCTGTGGGAGTGCAACAAGGGGCCAACCAGCATATGCGCAGAGGAGTGTGGCTGGACGGATTACTGGGAGGCATAGCGCAAGAACGGAGGGACCAAAGAGGACGTCAAGGGAGGCCACAATGCTCATGGGGCTGAAGGAAGCCCCAGGTAACTATAAATTAGGGTGACCAGGCGTCCTCTTTTGCCCGGGCAGGTCCACTTTTTCCAACCTGTCCGGGCGTCCTGGCAAGTTTTTGAAATGTCCGGGTAGTGAAGAGCTGTTTGGGAGCCGAACACGAGCCAGCTCTTTAAAGGGAGCTGAGCGGCCAAGCCAGAAGTGCCGATGCTTTCTAAAGAGCCGGAATTCCCATCACCAGAGACTCAGTCTAGTGATGGGAATTCTGGCTCTTTAAGCATCGGCTCTTCTGGCTCGTCCGCTCGGCTCCCAAAGCTTCTGTGTCGCCCAGCAACACCACTCGCTTCCCCCTTTTGATTGGCCCGGAGCCCTGCGTGCGTGCCGCTGGGGCTGATGGGAGAGGAGAGGATGTATGTGTGTAGCTGGAGCTGCCATGCAGTGAGTGACATACACCGAGCAGACATGAGTGGGAGCAACTGTGCTGAGGGCGGCATGAAGAGCATTTTGTGGGGAAATGTGCTGCCAATATCATTACATTTGTGGGGAACATGCTGCCAATCTCATTGCATTTGTGGGGAAATCTGCTGCCAATAAGATTGCATTTGTGGGGAAATCTGCTGCCAATAAGATTGCATTTGTAGGGAAATGTGCTGCCAATCTCATAGCATTTGTGGGGAAATGTGCTGCCAATCTCATTGCACTTGTGGGGAAATCTACTGCCAATCTCATTGCATTTGTGGGGAAATCTGCTGCCAATAAGTTTGCATTTGTGGGGAAATCGGCTGCCAATAAGATTGCATTTGTGGGGAAATCTGCTGCCAATAAGATTGCATTTGTGGGGAAATCTGCTGCCAATCTCATAGCATTTGTAGGGAAATCTGCTGCCAATCTCATTGCATTCGTGAGGAAGTCTGCTGCCAATCTCATTGCATTTGTGGGGAAATTTGCTGCCAATCCGATTGCATTTTTGGGGAAATATGCTGCTAATCTGATTCCATTTGTGGGGAAATATGTTGCCAATCTTATTGCATTTGTAGAGAAATATGCTGCCAATCTGATTCCATTTGTGGGGAAATCTGTTGCCAGTCTCATTGCATTTTGTGGGGAAATCTTATGCGAATCTGATTGCATTTTGTGGTCGGCCAGCCCTCCACCAGCCCTCCATGCCTGTGAAGTTGGACAGCACACTGCTAAGGTCTTGTATATTTGGCCCCACCCATGACCATACCCACATGTTGTCGTGATCGTCCTCTTTTTTGGAAATAAAAATATGGTCACCCTACTATAAATACACATAATTTCAACATCTCAGATTCACTTTAAGAATAAGGTTCATTAAGAATTATCTTAAAAAAAATAATAAGCCTTCAAAGAAAATCCCACCTACCCATCAGTACATACTTTTTTTTCTAAGAGCCTGGCTGTGCAGTGCTGTCTGTGTGAGTTACACAAATGCTTCTCCTGGCTGTGTGCCTGCTCTCTGTCTCTCCTCCTCCCATCAGCCCCAGTGAGCGCAGTGTGAGGAAGCGAGGAGGAGACACGGGGCGGAGCTGAGCTGGTGGCGGACAGCAAAGGAAACAGGAACTAGAAACCACCAGCTCAGGGAGGCGGGACAAGGAGGACAGAGCCTGGAGAGAGCAGTGTGATGTGACTAGCCCAGCCCAGGGTTATGTAACTACACAGCACACATAACCCCCCCCCCCCCCCCCCACACACACACACACACACACACACACAAGAACAACATGGGCGAGGAGAGATAGAAAAAGGAATGCAGCAGGGATGGATGTGGGAAACTTACAGTTCATTACTGCAAAAGCTCCCACCCGTCATGTCTCTGATGGCCTGTACGCTGCCCTGAGGGGAGGGGATACACATCCCCACAAGTTTGCTTCAGCTAGCAAAAAGTCTTGAACCTGCTCTGCTTAAAGCAAACCTGTGACTTTAAGGCCCCTTTCACACTGGCGCGTTTTCATTGCCTTGCTTTCCCCAATTCTAACGCAGGCTGACGCTAAAGCAATAAAAGTGTATGGGACATTTGATACCAGAAGTGGTGCGCTGTGCCGGAAGTATCCGATTTGAAGCTATGTCAACATCACGTTATGGGAGAGCATCTGTGGTGACGCAGGCATTTTAAAGTGTTTAGCGGTTCGGTGTGCAGGCATGTACGCTAATTTTCTCTTTACATTTTTTTTTATTTTTTTCTTGCAATATGTTTTTCCGTCACAGGAAGTGAGCAGTAGAGAGCCTCATTTATGGTGTGTTTTGGCTCCAAGAATTAAATTAACACTAATTAACGCAGGTATCTACGAAACTTGTTTTTTGTGGTGTGTTGCAGTGCGATACTCTAATTGCACGGTAATGAAAGTGCTGGTTGCCGATGTGAAACTGGCCTGCGGGGGGAAGAGTCACATACCTACCTCGGTAGAGGGAAGCTTCTGGATCCCACACGTGTTCCCCCAGGCCATCGCTGCTGCCTGGGACCCTCTGAAAGTTTGGCTCAGTGCTCCTGTCCATGAAGGAGTGCAGACGCACTGCGCGGGCACACTGACGACTAGCACCACTTGGGCATGCCGGAAAAACAGTGGACGAGTATTGCTGCCACGCTCGTACAATATTCTGCAGGACATAAGGGATGGGCTTTCGAGTAATTATGAGTAGCAAGCTACTCAGGAATTGAAATGGTAATGAGTTGCTGATTACTCAGCTGTGATCCAGGGATGGTCGTAGTCAGCCAACTTCGCTACGCTGGAACTACGCGTAGTTTTACGCAATTACGCTTTGCCAAACTACGGCTTTGAAATCAAGTATTCGTTTTGTATGCATTTCGTAGACTACACGTTAAAATACGCGTAGTGCAAAGCGTAGTGTTTTTGGATGCTTATGCCCGTAAGCAGAAAATTTTACGCATTAATTCCTCTGTTAAATGTTTATACCGGGAACTCTTCTATGCGTATATTCCTCTTTCCAATGCGTAAATTTGTGAGCATACAATTGCATGTGGAAAATTAGCCGCGAACAACGCATTCGTAGTTCACTACGCAATACACATGTTAACTACGCATAGTGGGCATAAGCTACGCGTAGCGGTACTTCGCTACGCGTAAATTCCTATGCGTAGTTTTGAAATTTCACCTACGAACTACGATGCGTAGATGCGAACTACGATGCGTAAATGCGTAGATGATGGGGTTGAATTACCCAGAAGTTTGTGCAATAGTGTGCGGTCCAGTCCGCATCATAGGTGAACAGTGAGCCACGTTGCATGACTCACTACTGCGCTTCCTCCTTCAAGCCGGAAGGAGGAAGAACGGTAGTGAGTTGTGGAACTCGGCTCACTGTATGCCTATGACACAGAATGGACCACAGACTATTGCAAAGACTTCTGGGTAGTTTAACCCCCCCCCCCCCATCACCCGCGATCACAGCTGAGCAATCAGCAACTCATTACCATTTAAATTCAGAGTAAGGCCTCCTTTCCATGGACTGTCGATGTGCAGTGAAATGCCTCAAAAACTCTTACAACTGCTCACTGCTGCCTGGCAACTGCTTGTTGCTGCCTGGTAACTGCTTACTGCTGCTGAGTAACTGCTTGCTGTGCACACAGTTCAACAGTTCATGGAAAGGAGGCTAAACTTGCTACTCATAATTACTCAGAAGCTAATCCCTGCAGGACATATAGGTTTTCAAGATACTGGTCCTTCAATTACTCCGCTGTTCCCCTGCTTTTGGACAGGGCCAGTGTGACACTCTCAGCAGAACCTACATTTTTAGATAATAGAAGAGAGTTAAGGTGGCCACACACGATACAATAAAATGTTTTTACAGCAATTTCCAGTTTTTTCGATTTATATCGATCCAGAATATTTTTCTTAAATTTTTTAAAAATTGTTTGGTGTGTTAGATTGTCAATTTATTAATATACACATCCTAGCAATTTTCTCAGTTTCCAATCAGTTTTATCATTATTGGGGAAAAAAATGAACATAGGTGTGTGGTACATTGGCCATAATTTTGAAATGTTAAGGTGGCGACACACGATACAATAAAATGATCCGATTTTACAGCAATTCGATAAAAACGATTGGCTCTCCCGAAAAAATAGAAAGATTTTTTTTCATTCGACTTAAAAATCCGATCTGATTTCCTGTTTTCTTCAATTTTTATTGATCCGGAATGCCAGATATTTTTCTTCAATCTTTCTAAAGATTTTATGGTGTGTGTTAGATTGTCAATTTATTAATATACACACCCTAGCAAAGTTTCCAATCATTTTTATCATAATTGGGGAAAAATTTAACATAGGTGTGTGGTACATTGGTCAGATTTTTGAAATGTTACAACCAGTCAGAAAAATTGATTGCAATTCTTAAATTGAACAGATATTTTAAAAATTGTATGGTGTGTATGGTATGCCATTGCAGGGATAACTTAAGCAGCCCATACACTCAGCCGATTTTCTGGCCGACCGATCGATCCCGATCGATCGATCGATTGATCGATTGCAAATCGGTTGGCCAATCGACCGATCGATGGCCGATTTCGATCGATTTCGATGGATTTCCATCGAACTTGCAGGGTGGAAAATTTAGGTCGATCTGAAGAGATTGCTTATCAGTTTGCATTGGCCTTAATGGAAATCTGATGGCAAAAAAATGCCATCAGATCGAATTTCAATAGATTTCAAACTGAAATCTGTTGGAATTCTATCCTGGTAAAAAATGTTCTAAAAACGCATCAGATAGACCATCAGATGCATTTCTTATCTATCTGCTGCCAATCTGACGAGTGTATGGGCACCTTTATTTTGGCTTGTTCAATAGATTTTGCAACGCCAGCTTGGAAAAACATTCAGTTCTTTTCTCATGTAAATAAAATGGGACAAATACCTGCAAAGACAGGAGACATCAAATACCCAAGTAGAGGCTGCATGACATAAGTACAGAACACTGAGATCATGAAAATATTTACAATTGAATCTGCACAGTTGAGATCTGAATGCAGCACCATTTGATGCTGCTCTCTTCTATTATGCTACGTACACACATGCGACAACGATCGTTCGTTAAGAACGACGAACGAACTTTTAATTGATGAAAGAACGACCTAAGTAAAGGTAGTTTTAAAATGTGTGTAACGATCTGATCGTTAGAACGAACGTTACATCACAGAAAGCAACTATTGCGCCTGCGCATAAAAATGAGAAGTTCCATGGAGAAATAGTGAAATGCGCATGTCAAGCCTAGTACGAACGATCGTTTCCAACGATGTACTACTTTTGCAAACGATCGTCGTTGGTTAAAATCCGCCGAGACAGAACTTTCTTTTGTAGCGATTTGGCTCGTTCGTCGTTTGCCTTAATAGTCGGTGGTTCGTTTTTTGTAACGATCGTCGTTGGTAAAGATCGGGGAACGATCGTTACAAACGACTATAGTCGCATGTGTGTACGCACCTTCAGTGTGTGTTCACTCTATGGCGTCAATTCACCGAGCATTACCGCATTCGGTAATGCCGAAAACAGCTGATTTTACTGAGCACTTAGGAAAATGTCACTTTACCAATGCTGCTAAGCTGAAATTGCCGGGCAGTGAGGTAAATTACCGACTTGTGCAGTAAATATCTAAAAAATAAATAAGTAAATAAGTAAATGTTAATTCATCAAGGTTACAGCATGCTGTAAAATACCGTTCCATTACCGGCAGTTGTCCCTTTGTCGGTATCAGTGCGGGACTCACATAACTCACAGAAGCAGAGAGGATTACCTATGACTGACAGGAGCAGAAGCCAATAGAAACAGCCTGTGTCTCCTGTAAGCGGGATGATGCATTTTGATAGGACTCGAAGGCTTCTCCAGTGGGTCCTTCTTTTGTATCCCCAGGCAGTGAGCAGAGAGAACTGAACAAAAGAAGTTTCCCTGCCTCCCTTCGGCAGTTTAACCTCTTCAGTTTCTGTTTGAAGATACAGAGTAGCTAGTAGGGAAATCATCTAAGCAGAGCATGTGTAAAGTCTCCTGGAAGTTGATCTAAGCTGTGGCAATTCATTAAAATGTTAAGAAAGACTAATAGACGGATTCAGAGCAAGCAGAGGCAGTATAACAAACAATATAGCAAAACGTACATCTAAAGGGATCAGTGGCGTAGCTAGAAACCTCAGGCCCTGATGCGGAATTTGGACCCGGACCCCCTCACCCTACATTAAATAGCCAGGAGTAGGTGCCTCCAGGTAGCCAGGAATGGGTACCTTAGTAAAGATCGTCAGTAATAGGTACCTCAGTATAGATAGCAAAGGATTAGATGCCTGAGTATAGATTGTCAGGAATAGATACATCAATATAGATAGCCAGGGATAAATGCCTCAGTCTAGATAGTCAGGAATAGGCACCTCAGTATAGATAGCCAGGGATAGATTCCTCAGTATAGATAGCCAGTATTAGATACCTCAGTATAGATAGCCAGGGATAGATGCCTCAGTATAGATAGCCAGGATTAGATACCTCAGTATAGATAGCCAGGGATAGATGCCTCAGTATAGATAGTCAGGATTAGATACCTCAGTATAGATAGCCAGGGATAGATTCCTCAGTATAGATAGCCAGGGATAGATGCCTCAGTATAGATAGCCAGTATTAGATACCTCAGTATAGATAGCCAGGGATAGATACCTCAGTATAGATAGCCAGGGATAGATGCCTCAGTATAGATAGCCAGGGATAGATGCCTCAGTATAGATAGCCAGGATTAGATACCTCAGTATAGATAGCCAGGGATAGATGCCTCAGTATAGATAGCCAGGATTAGATACCTCAGTATAGATAGCCAGGGATAGATGCCTCAGTATAGATAGCCAGGGATGGATGCCTCAGTATAGATAGCCAGTGATAGGTACCTCAGTATAGATAGCCAGGATGAAATGCCTGAGTATAGATAGTCAGGAATAGGTACCTCAGTATAGATAGCCAGGATGATATGCCTCAGTATATAGATAGCCAGGGATAGGTAACTCAGTATAGATAGCCAGGAATAGGTACAGTGGAGGAAATAATTATTTGACCCCCTCACTGATTTTGTAAGTTTGTCCAATGACAAAGAAATGAAAAGTCTCAGAACAGTATCATTTCAATCATGGTAGGTTTATTTTAACAGTGGCAGATAGCACATCAAAAGGAAAATCGAAAAAATAACCTTAAATAAAAGATAGCAACTGATTTGCATTTCATTGAGTGAAATACGTTTTTGAACCCCTACCCACCATTAAAAGTTCTGGCTCCCACAGAGTGGTTAGACACTTCTACTCAATTAGTCACCCTCATTAAGGACACCTGTCTTAACTAGTCACCTGTATAAAAGACACCTGTCAACAGAATCAATCAATCAAGCAGACTCCAAACTCTCCAACATGGGAAAGACCAAAGAGCTGTCCAAGGATGTCAGAGACAAAATTGTAGACCTGCACAAGGCTGGAATGGGCTACAAAACCATTAGCAAGAAGCTGGGAGAGAAGGTGACAACTGTTGGTGCGATTGTTCGAAAATGGAAGGAGCACAAAATGACCATCAATCGACCTCGCTCTGGGGCTCCACGCAAGATCTCACCTCGTGGGGTGTCAATGGTTCTGAGAAAGGTGAAAAAGCATCCTAGAACTACACGGGAGGAGTTAGTGAATGACCTCAAATTAGCAGGGACCACAGTCACCAAGAAAACCATTGGAAACACATTACACCGCAATGGATTAAAATCCTGCAGGGCTCGCAAGGTCCCCCTGCTCAAGAAGGCACATGTGCAGGCCCGTCTGAAGTTTGCCAATGAACACCTGAATGATTCTGTGAGTGACTGGGAGAAGGTGCTGTGGTCTGATGAGACCAAAATAGAGCTCTTTGGCATTAACTCAACTCGCTGTGTTTGGAGGAAGAAAAATGCTGCCTATGACCCCCAAAACACCGTCCCCACCGTCAAGCATGGGGGTGGAAACATTTTGCTTTGGGGGTGTTTTTCTGCTAAGGGCACAGGACAACTTAATCGCATTAACGGGAAAATGGACGGAGCCATGTATCGTGAAATCCTGAACGACAACCTCCTTCCCTCTGCCAGGAAACTGAAAATGGGTCGTGGATGGGTGTTCCAGCACGACAATGACCCAAAACATACAGCAAAGGCAACAAAGGAGTGGCTCAAGAAGAAGCACATTAAGGTCAGGGAGTGGCCTAGTCAGTCTCCGGACCTTAACCACTTTACCCCCAGCGGTACGAATTTCTCCGCCCCTTTTTTCCCTCCTAAAAAACCAGGGACGGAGAAATCCGTACCTTCCGCGCTACCGCCGCTGTCCGCGCTCCCGCCGCTCGTGCGCGCGCACCCGCCGCTCGTGCACGCCGCCGCCCGCTCGCCCGGAGATCAATGAACGGGAAAATCCATTCCCGTTCGTTGATCTAGCCCCCGCAATGATCTGCTGCTTCTTTCAGAAACAGCGAGATCATTGTGCGTCTCCCAGCCTCCTACTGCTTCCTGTAAGCGTCCTTCCGGACGCTTACAGGTCGCATGTAAACAAACACTCAGTGGCCATCTTGTGGCCAAATAGTAAACTACACCCTAAAAGCATTTTACATATACAAACATTACATTTACACAATAAATTAACTCATTACCTCCCACACTCCCCAATTTTTTTTTTTTTTTTTGTAATAAAAAAAAAAAAAATACAATAAAAAAAAACACATAAATAGTTACCTTAGGGACTGAACTTTTTAAATATTTATGTCAAGAGGGTATAACACTGTTACTTTATAAACTGCGGGCTTGTAATTAGGGATGGATGCAAAACTGAAAAAAATGCACCTTTATTTCCAAATAAAATATTGTCGCCAAACATTGTGATAGGGACATAATTTAAATGGTTTTATAACCGGGACAAATGGGTTGATACATTTCATGGGTTTTAATTACAGTAGCATGCTTTATTTAAAAACTATAATGGCCGAAAACTGAAAAATAATAATTTTTTCCCACATTTTTTCCTATTTCCCCATTAAAACACATTTAGAATAAAATAATTCTTGGCATAATGTCCCACCTAAAGAAAGCCTAATTGGTGGCAAAAAAAACAAGATATAGTTCATTTCATTGGGATAAGTAATAATAAAGTTATAGACGAATGAATGGAAGGAGCGCTGAAAGGTGAAAATTGCTCTGGTGGTCAGGGGGTAAAACCCCTCAGTGGTGAAGTGGTTAATCCAATAGAAAACCTATGGAGGGAGCTCAAGCTCAGAGTTGCACAGAGACAGCCTCGAAACATTAGGGATTGAGGGCTGGTGCACACCGAGCGGCTTTTTGGGCGTTTTCAGATCCGCTTGCGGCTGCGGATCTGCTTGGTCAATGTATCTCAATGGGGTGGTGCACACCAGAGCGGCAGGCGTTTTGCAGAAACGCATACTCCCGGGGTGAGGCATTTTTTGGATTGCGGATGCGTTTCTGCCTCAATGTTAAGTATAGGAAAAACGCAAACCGCTCTGAAAAACGGCACTTCAGAGCGGTTTTGCAGGCGTTTTTGTTACAGAAGCTGTTCAGTAACAGCTTTACTGTAACAATATATGAAATCTACTATACTGAAAACCGCAGCAGCAATCCGCAAAACGCTAGCAAAACGCCTCATAAAAATATAAAAAAGCTTTTAAAAATCTGCTAGCATTTTGCGGATCTGCTAGCGGGTTTTGGTGTGCACCAGCCTGGTGCACACCAAAAACCGCAAGCAGATCCGCAAAACGCTAGCAGATTTTTAAACGCTTTTTTTTATTTTTATGAGGCGTTTTGCTAGCGTTTTGCGGATTGCTGCTGCGGTTTTCAGTATAGTTGATTTCATATATTGTTACAGTAAAGCTGTTACTGAACAGCTTCTGTAACAAAAACGCCTGCAAAACTGCTCTGAACAGGCGTTTTTCAGAGCGGTTTGCGTTTTTCCTATACTTAACATTGAGGCAGAAACGCATCCGAAATCCAAAAAATGCCTCACCCAGGCATTTTTCGTTTCTGCAAAACGCCTGCCGCTCTGGTGTGCACCACCCCATTGAGATACATTGACCAAGCAGATCCGCAGCCGCAAGCGGATCTGAAAACGCCCAAAAAGCCGCTCGGTGTGCACCAGCCCTTAGAGATGATCTGCAAAGAGGAGTGGACCAACATTCCTCCTAAAATGTGTGCAAACTTGGTCATCAATTACAAGAAACGTTTGACTTCTGTGCTTGCAAACAAGGGTTTTTCCACTAAGTATTAAGTCTTTTATTATTAGAGGGTTCAAAAACTTATTTCACTCAATGAAATGCAAATCAGTTGCTATCTTTTATTTAAGGTTATTTTTTCGATTTTCCTTTTGATGTGCTATATGCCACTGTTAAAATAAACCTACCATTGAAATGATACTGTTCTGAGACTTTTCATTTCTTTGTCATTGGACAAACTTACAAAATCAGTGAGGGGTCAAATAATTATTTCCTCCACTGTACCTCAGTATAGATAGCCAGGGATAGATGCCTCAGTATAGATAGTGAGGAATGGGTACCTCAGTATAGATAGCCAGAATTAGATGCCTGAGTATAGATAGTTAGGAATAGGTACCTCAGTAACCTCAGTATAGATAGCCAGGGATAGGTACCTCAGTATAGATGGCCAGGGATAGGTACCTCAGTATAGATAGCAAGGGATAGATGCCCGAGTATAGATAGCCAGGATTAGATGCCTCAGTATAGATTAGCCAGGATAAGATGCCTCAGTATATAGATAGCCAGGGATAGATACCTCAGTATAGATAGCCAGGATTAGATGCCTTAGTATAGGTAGCCATGATTACATGGGGGGATGCAGCAGCATAGACCAGCATTCATCAGATACTCACTTCGCCCATGATCCATGCTGCATCTACAAACTTCTTCCTGTTCTTGCGTTCCATCTCACAGAAAGAGCACCCCCTAGGGGGCGCTCTTACTGTGAGCTGGTACATAGGGCAGGAAGAAGTTTGTAGATACAGCGCATGGATTGTGGGCAAAGTGAGTATCTGATGACTCAGTGGCAGCACGTGGGGGGGGGGGCAGGCCTCAGGGGCTCGGGCCTGGTCACACAGGCGACTGCTGCAAGCGTGGCCCCTATGCCGCTGAAAGGAATGTCAGGATGCCTCTTACTATTGTAATGCTGTCTCGGAGTTTTGTCTATTGAAGCTGGTAAATTACCGAACTTCTACCGCACCTATGAAAATATTGGTGAATTAGTACATGAAACTCTAAAATACAGGATGCAGTGTTTTCCTGACTTGTTTTCTCTTATCGAACAGCCTTTGGTGAATTAACGCCTATATCTGTTCCATTGCAGTCCTGCCCATATATTCTATGGCGCAGTTCACACCTCTGTCTTGTAATGGATCTTGTTATTCTCACTCACTGTATGCAGTCTTTGAATGAACATATACTAAGGCTGGGTCCACACTAGACCCGGTTGCAGGACGGACCCTGCAGTCCGGATCAGGGGAAGTACCCACCGTACTGCAAACTGATGAAAGTGCATCAGTTTTGCATCAGTTTTGTATCAGTTTCCGTTCAGGTTTTTCCCTGACAGAAAACGTCTCTATCATTAGGAAGGAGTGGGAGGATTTTTTGGGCCAATCATAAAGCTCAGGCTATCCGTTTTCACATCCGTTTTTTGCCTGTGGAGCTGGAGATGCGTTTTCTCATTGCTTTCACTACCCCTGCGTGTATCCGTGGTCCTGATCCGTTGCGTGAAAATGCAGCAGATCCGGACCTTCCGTTCAGGTTTTCAAAACGGGTCCCCGCAAACGCAGACGGATCCGTTTTTTACTTGGGTGAGGCTGGCTGCTATTTTAAACATTAGTATCCGGGACTCCGTTTTTCATCAGGTTTGAAAAACGCAGCCACGGATACGTTTCCGGACCTAGTGTGGACCAGCTCTTACTGTATATAACTATAAAATGCGTAGTTTCCTTTGTATTTTTTCACACACATTATAACGTGTGTGTTTTGCAATGCACACAGTGTGAATCCACCCTAAGGTCCGGTTCACACACACATAAGTAATCAGCTTTTCTGCAACACTAATGACCTCAACTGTGATTGTGTGTGGTTCCCTGCAAAGCATGTATTGTTGGTGGGCCTTGAGGACAGGGTTGGGACACTACAGGATACATACATAGACATATGACCACGAACACGGTGATTCCAGCGCTGGAGACTTGGGTACAGCCGGAGCCATCAGAGGCCGTAATAGGAATTACGGCTATAGCAGCGCACAGGGAGTAACTTCGGCGCCGTCAGAAGATGGAGCTGAATTTACTGTTAAAACACAAAAATTCAGCTTCCAGCAATTGCTGGAAGACAAATTATTTCATTCCCCACTATCCATGGCGGCCTGGAGGGGGAATAGTATTTAAAACGGCCAGGAACTGGTGCAGCAGCAGGATCAGCCATATACCGGCTGTATCCTGCACCCAAGTCTCCCGCGCCAATATCTCTTGTACGCTATGACCATGACTATATACTCTGTACAGTGCTGCGGAAGATGTCGGCACTGTATCAATACTAAATATTAATAATACATTACCTGGTCCCAGGTAATGGTCCCGTTGATCGCGTCTCCTCCTCCACTTCCAGCCAATCACCAGTGGGGACTGAAGCCACATGGTGATTGGCTAGCTGCAGAATAGCTGCAAACTAACAAGGAAGCGAAGGAGACGTGATCGCCCGGGACCTAGGGCCCCATTTTACCTTAATCTGTCTTAATCTGCTCCCTGCTTCTAATAGCTTATCAAAACAAGAAGCATGGCTTCAGTCTTAGCACATACTGCACAACGCAATCACTACCCGCTTAGCGATTATGATTTTGTAATGCGATTTTTAAAGGAATGTGTATTTTTGCTCTGCAAAATTGCTCTGAAAAAACAGTACACGCAGCAAAATTTCAATTTTCTAAAAATGTAAACACTGTTGTGAGAACCTCATAAGGTCAAGCGCTTTGAGTCCGACAGGAGAAAAGCGCTATCCAAAAAGAGGAATTATTATACAAAAAGGAATTATTATAAGGTGACACTGCACAAGTGCTTTGCCGATTGCTGGCAATTTCTGTAATTTAAAGGAGATGTACTAAAAATAAGAATGAATATTACAATTTTCATTTATAAAAATATATGTGTGTTTAACCATTGTAAAATATTTCGTCACACTTTCTTCACCCTGATTTACATTCTAAAATTTATCACAGGTGGTGACATATTTAGTCTTGTCAGGTGATCACTGCACAATGTTTATTTACTGAGAGTACTGTAGCCAGTGATAATATTTGCCTAATGTCCCAGAATGCTTTGGGAGGGGAATTCTGCATAACTAAACAGCCTAAGCTAAGCGTCATTGGTAGGGCAGGAGAGCTACATACCAATCAATAACAAAATATAGATATAGGAGGTGTTTTAAGTGTTTTTGATGCTGAAACCAGGATAATGAATGTGATATTCATTGAATAATTTATTACATTCTATGGGCTTGATTCACAAAGCGGTGCTAACCCAGTTAAAGACTTTAGGCATGATAACCATTGCACCACGCTGGTGAAAAGCCAGTTTAGGCGTGATAAGTTTAGGCGTGATAAGTTTAGATAAGTTTAGATCGCGCGCAAAGTCCCGCACGCAAAGCAGCGCCATTAAACTCTATGCGAAGTGCACCAGATTTTGCTAGCGCAAAACTTTTGATCAGCTGTGCACTGCGGTGCTAACCCAGTTGGTGCCTGAACTTATCACACCTAAACTTATCACACCTAAACTTATCACGCCTAAACTTATCACACCTAAACTGAGTTTAGGCGTGATAAAGGGCTTTTCACCAGCGTGCTAACTGTTAGCACCACTTTGTGAATCAAGCCCTATGTGTCACTATGGTGTCTCTTTAAATGATGTCCAATAAATTAAATGATTACCGTATATGGTGTTTAAAGTGAACCAGAGACGAAGCACCCTCATGTATTTTACCATATAAATCAGTGGGAAAATTAGAGAAAACACTTACCATGCTCTCTGTTTCATCCTCACTGCTAAAAGTGTCTGTTATCAGCTGTGATAAGAATCCCTGACTGAGCATTCAGTCTGGCTTTGCCGGGAATGATTATAGCTGAGTCATTATAGCAGAGCCACAAGGGGGCAGGCTTGGGCTTGAAAATACACCAGAGAAGACAGACTCAGCTATAATCCTTCCGTAGCAAAGCCAGACTGAGTGCTCAGTCGGGGATTCTTATCAGAGGTGATAACAGTCAGATTAAACAGAGAACAATGAAACAAAGAGCAGATTAGGTGTTTACTGTCATGTTCCCACTGATTTATAAGGTAAAATACACCAGGGTGCTTCGTATCTGGTTCTCTTTAACCACTCCCGAATCTTTGCTACGTATATGTTTGCCCCTGTATACTTCACTGGCAGATCAGGGGTTTAGATATATGTATTGTTTACTTACCGTTTGCGATCGCCACACTGCTCCCTTTTGCCGCTGTTCCGTGTTTGGTGAATGCGAATGGGAAACAAGTGTTCCCAAACTCAATCACATTGCTTGTGATGAATAAAAGCCAGCGTCAGCGAGATGTGAAAGTAAACAGTAATACACACTACTTTCCATCTACTGTTTACAGTGCTCAGGGACTACGTTTGTAGCCATCTTGTGGGCAAATGTACCCAAATACACTATTATACACTATTAAATAGAAAAATTAAATACATTTTTTAACCCCTTCCACCTCTTCCCCATAGTTAACAAAATAAAATACTTAAAGGGAAGCTGCAGGGGGGTCAGGGGAAAATGAGTTGAAGTTACCTGGGGCTTCTAATGGTCCCCCACAGACATCCTGTGCCTGCGCAGCCACTGCCCACTGCTCTGGCCCCGCCTCTGGTTCACTTCTGGAATTTCAGACTTTAAAGTCTAAAAACCACTGCGCCTGCGTTGCCGTGTCCTCACTCCCGTTGATGGCACCAGGAGCGTACTGTGCAGGCCCAGTATGGTCTGTGCTTGCACCGTGCGCTCCTGGTGACATCAGGGGAAGCAAGGACACAGCAACGCAGGCGCAGTGGTTTTCAGTCTTTAAAGAGAACCCGAGGTGGGTTTGAAGAATATTATCTGCATACAGAGGCTGGATCTGCCTATACAGCCCAGCCTCTGTTGCTATCCCAAACCCCCCTAAGGTCCCCCTGCACTCTGCAATCCCTCATAAATCACAGCCACGCTGCTGACAAACAGCTTGCCAGAGCTGGCTGTGTTTATCTCTATAGTGTCAGTCTGCTGCTCTCCCCGTCTCCTGCAGAACTCCAGTCCCTGCCTGCATCCCTTCCCTCCCTGCTGATTGGAGGGAAGGGAGGGGGGCAGGTACCGGAGCTCTGCAGGAGGCGGGGGAGCAGCTGAGACTGACACTATACATGTAAACACAGCCTCAGAGTATGGCTGTGATTTAGGAGGGATTGCAGAGTGCAGGGGGACCTTAGTGGGGTTTGGGATAGCAACAGAGGCTGGGCTGTATAGGCAGACCCAGCCTCTGTATGCAGATAACATTCTTTAAACACACCTCGGGTTCTCTTTAAAGTCTGAAATTCCAGAAGTGAACCGGAGGCGGGGCCGGAGCATCGGTGAGTGTCTGCCGGGGACCATTAGAAGCCCCGGGTAACTTCAACTCATTTTCCCCCTACAGTATCCCTTTAAATACAATTGGCAAATAAAATGTGTTGGTTTTATGTACAATAGCACATTTTACTTTTAAACTGCTGAAAGCTGAGAAAGGATTATTTTTTTCATTTTTTTTCTTCTCCTTCCCTGCAAAATGCATATAAAATAAAATAATTTATAGCAAAAATTGCTGCCCAAAGAAAGCCCAGTTTTCCCCGCAAAAAAATAATATATAGATCATTTCACTGTGCAGAGTAGTGATAAAGTTATTGGCCAATTAATGGAAGGAGTGTGATGTGAAAATTGCTCTGTGGAAAAAGTTGTGGTTTGGAAGTGGTTAAAAAACTGTACCTAAACTTAGGTATTAACTTTGTTTTGTTTACTTATACTGTACCGAAAGGAGCACAGTGTCATATTGTGGGGACGTGTTGGTAATTTATAAGTTGCTGTACATGTAGCCAGGCAGAGCTTCAGCCCTGGAACCATGTTTGCATAATCCAGAGGAATCATATTGCAGTGACAAGAGGAAGGAAGCTGTCAGTGCACTCCAGGAAGTAAGGCATGAGACATGCTCTGTGAACTGTGAATTGAAGTGCTGCTGTGTGAATAAACTATGTAATAACAAATAGCCCCCCTTGCTTCCTGTAATCCTTTAACTAAGGGAAAAGCTGAGTGAGGCTCCCTTGCATCTGGTTACTGATTGATGGCAGCAGCTCAGTGTTCTGCACACAGTGGACACTCAGAAGTCTGGCTGCAGTTACAGGACCCTGCCCATCCCATCCATGGCTGCTGCTGCATATTACCTGGGGTTTGACTTCAGCACTCAGCAGGTAATATGCATCTTTCATGCTACATTGTAATGCTAATCAGTGTTAAGCTGCAAAGGCTAATGGAGAGGTTAAGTGATGTTATTGGAATACAAGCAAGCTCTTCTTTGTAATTTTGGCAATGCTAGTGTACTGTACTGTATTTGGCTTAGCAATTCAGAATTTGTGCAGTTTCTTACTCCACAAGAAGTAGAGATCCCCTGGACTGAGGCCAAACTCAGCATGGGGATAAAAAGTAGAGAAATGGTCAATGAAGTGCTAATAATTGTGAATTCCATTCTGCATACAATTTACATTAAAGGGAATCTGAACCAAGTAAAATTATTTAAAACAAACACATGATGTACCTG